>NC_134276.1:194486117-194790253 GCF_949628215.1 Phalacrocorax aristotelis
CCAGAGAGGTATTATAGCTACAGGTTAAACAGAGGTCATATTCTGTTAAAACTGGATTCTGAGGCAATACAGTGTGTAAAAATGAAAATGAAACCAATATGGCCTCTGAAAGAGATGAATTGCTTTCTGCTGTGGGGTAAAGGGAAGAAAACAATGCTACAGTGGTCTGGAAAAAAGGAACAAAATATTGGTTTCCTTTATGTGCCCATTTATTGGGGTTATCCCTTCAGCAGGAGAACCACAACATTCAGAAGAGGAAAAACAGCATCTCCACCTACTAGTTTTATAATAGCTGCTAATACAATAAAATTTAAAGCCATGCAAAAGGGGACCTTTACCTCATCTACTGTTGCTCAAAATCAAGGTTTCTGTAGTGCCATCAGATCTTTATGCCCTTACTGGTCTTGCTGTACCACAGCAGAGGCAACCAAAGATCTTGTTTAGACACACAGGCCCAGATACTGCAAATATGCAACTACTGAAGTAATGTTGTATGTTGAGGAAAGACACATTATCCAGTAATCAGGCAGAAGCAATTGAATGCATAGGGTTATTTCATGCATATGCTTGCATGTCAGTCATACCTGCCCATAAGACTCTTTATGCATCTGACACCCATAGGACAAAAGCAGGAAATAACCCAAAGAGTGCAAGACATCACATGACTTTGCCGTCTTCTAATAAGAGCGTAAACGTCTAGTAAAAATCAGACTTTCTCAAGCTGCCATCCTGCCAGCCCAAGTCTTATGCTCTCCAGCTTTATAGCGGTCTGGACTGAGCAGGGGGATGGAGGAACGTTCCCACCATGAACGCACCATCTTCAGATGTGTGGGTGCCCTCCCTGGACCAGAGAGATTGGACAGAAACTCTTCCGGGCTGTAAGCAGCCCAGATTCAGAGCTCGCCTTTGCTTGGCAGGGGTCCCTGGACAGTAAGCTGCAGTGCAGAAGGACAGGCAGTGACACTGCTGCATTTCATATGGTAAGAGAAGGGCTGAGGGCCTGTGCTTAGTGTTTGCTATTGATCGGCTCTAGCTGGCTGCCTGCTGAGCATGTGGGGACAAGTGCCACTTTGAGTCTTTATGTATACTGAGAAGTTGAGAGATGCAAACTCCTAATTTAGGCTCCCTAAATTGCTCTCTGGAGGTGTTCAGAGCTGTCTTGTTCTGTCTGTTGTGCATTAAAAGCAGTTGGGCATGTTCTCTGCTCAGCTTGCATTACATTTAAAAGAACAGTTGATTTTAAGATGAACTTACTTTGGACATAAGCTTGGGGTGGGTGCAATCCAATTAAGGTTCACTGTGCCTATGTTCTCCACCGGTGAAATGCAAATGACAGCACTCTGCATGGAAGTTGAGTAATTTTGTATACATTAAGAAACTGATGTGCCTCTGATTATGCTGATGTCTGCAGTTGAGAGACAACCCCTTCCCACCCTTAGCTCATCTGGACTGTATCCTTCTGTTAATCCTAGTGCCCAAAGCAGTTTTTTGTCCAACTACATCTTTTCTGTGCCTTTAATGAAACGTAACAGGGATATGGTTGCAAATCTATGGCTACTGGTGAAACGTAAAATTTGTGGAAAGGAACCACTCTATTCAGGCTGTATTTGCTGCAATCTTTTCTGTGAGAAACATCCCATATGCCACTTAGCAATTGTTAATAGGAACCAGAAGCTTAACTGGCAGCTCACCAGATGAACAAAGCATATAAAAGGATATCAGTTCCCCAAGGATATGCCTAGAAATCTAGGAATAAGAATACACATTCTGTGGCTCAGTTTTCATAAATACTGAATTTGTAGCTGAATTAAGCAGTTTCATGTGGTCAGTAGCTCTGCACTGCAGGGCCCAAGCAGTAACATATATCAAAGTTACAGCACATACTCTTGCATTTCACTCTAGCACTAAGTTGCAGTGTGCTGCACTGCAAGGATGGGCACAACATAACCACACATAACTGCACGCATGTAATAATGCTCAGGATTCCTGGTTTTGCTTTTTTTTCTGCTTCCTTCTGTTTAAGAATGTGCTCTTAAGAGACAAACCAGCTAGAAGTATTTAAGACTCAAGGTAATATTACAGGTAACTAGCACTCCAGATGAATAATAAAAGATGAATAAAGGGCTAAGGGTCAAACATCATAACAGTTAAGAAGTGCTCTTCATCAAAATACATCACAGTCTCTGGGATTATGTTTTATCTCTCTCCTGACACTGACGACAGGATGGGATCTCCCATCACTCCTCTGTGTATTTGGCTTTGGCTTTTATTAGTCTGTGTATGTTTTCAAAAACATGGCAATTTTGTCAAGGTCTGGGTGTACAGTGTATTTGAGTTTACAAAAATTAGTTTTTGTTGTTGTTTTGTTTTGTTAGGAAAGACACGCAGATAAGCTAGCCAGTTGAGTGAAGTTCAAAAGGGTTTAGGAGAGAGTGACTATTTTTAAGAAGAGGTAGAAGCACTGATGATAAGTAAACTCACTGTCTTAAAAAGAAAGGAACTTCGGAAAGGTAGTCAAACTTCAGGAAGGGTCTTGCTTTGTCTTAATGAATGGAGGAATGCAATGCTGAGTATAGACAACTTCCCCTCAGATATAGTACAATATGAAACAGTTGGTGTGCCTAGTAAATAGCTCTCTCTCCTGGAAAATGTACACCTACTGCCTGTGTCACTTCGTGCTAAATAAATACACCTACCAAACACTGAAGTTGTTTTATACCAAGGTAATCTTCAAAACCCTTGTGTCACTATTCATTGCTTAGTATCTTACACAAAAAAACCTGCCAGAACCCTGCTGGGCCCGGGTTTATGCTTTTCTTCCCTTCTCCCATACCCATGTTGTCGTGGTGAGTGCTATTATTGCAGGACAGTAGAGCTCAGAGGTGTCAGTCTGCAAGCCTGCTGTGATAATATGCACTGTAGTCCACACCAGGTACCAAGGTGGACACCTGCAGCCTGCTAACATGTAACCTGACTTTGTCTCAGAGGGAAAATCTCAATGGGCTATTTGAACATAAGAGTGAATGACAAGCAGTGGTTGGTATTACATTTTGGAGACAATTTAAAGTAGTCAGTCAGAGAACTATTATTGTATGAAAGGATGTAAAAAAATTGTTGAAAATAGCTGTGCTTTTGGCATGGTTTAAAACACCCCCATCATACGTAGCAGGTGGCTGTGTGTGCACAGCGTGGCAGTCAGTGATGGTACTGGCACACAGCCCATCCTTCTTGTGCGCCATCCTTTGGTTGTTCAAATTTATTATTCAGAATGATCCTATTCTTTAATAGGTGTCCATGATGTTAAAACACAAGTAGGCCTACAACAGATGTCCACATTATTCTTTTGTTGGCATATATGTGCATCTTCTTTTATTTGCTGTGAGGATATTTCCAGCAAATGATGGAGGATAGGCTTCCTACCTCAGCTGATGGAAGCTGGTAGAGGGACAGTGCCCTGGAGTAGTTTTCAAATATAGGGTATGATGTTACTGAAATCCAGTCAGCCTGGCTTTAAGATCAGATATTCGGTCCTTCAGAGTAACTAGGAGAAATAAGGGACCGTGTGGATTGTCTTCAGTTAGCAGAGGTAACACTCCTCCCATCTTCACAGGGGAACAGGCTCCGGCTGTCTCTATCTGCTTTAGCTGACAGAGCACCATCTCTTCCAGATGCTGTTTGCTGACAGATTGTATTTGCAACAAGATGTGTCATCTCAGTATTCTATTTATGAATACATTTAATTAAAATCCATTCATGCAGATGTAAAAGCATTCACCATTTAAGGAGGCTATGACAAGGACATGGAGAGGACTTCTATTCCTGTAACTTCTTTGCCCTTTGCTTTGGGCTTTTCAGTCCCTATCTGAATTTTCCAGGATATTCTTAGATTACCTGTTTGACTAAAGTGGCTTTCAAACATAGATGCTACAAATGGAAATGCTCACAGAGAAACCATTCAATAATCAAAGTCTTTCATTTCCTATCTCTCAGCTCTCTGCTGTTTTTGAAACGCAGCCTCATGAGTCTGACAAGAGCTCCATGTTTAATTGCCAAGATTGAAATTGATGCACCTGCTGCAAAAACTAAAACACCACTTCACTAAAAATTTAAAGATACTTAAAAAACCACAGCATCTCACAAAAAAACCCCAAACTTCAAAGGCCTCATCCAAATTAGTTTTAATCACACAAGACAAAGCAATACTCTAATAGTATTAAGCTATGAAACTAGCCAAAGTGGCTATTGTCAAGGACACATACTTACTCCCAGTTGTTCAGGTATGTCATGGTCCAGTCTTTACTTATGGGAGCACTTCCTATTTTTAAAGGACCTTTATGTACACTGCTCAAGGGATGGCCTTTTAGTCTTTCTCATGCCAGGCAGAGGTATCCTCATGCTGATAACATTAAGAGTGCAGAAGGCCAGCAGGATGGAAAGGGATGTCTGCACAATATCCACAGGCAGCTGCAGATTATCCTCCCATGCTACCAAAGCTTTTTGAATGTCTTGCCCTGCCTGCATCCAGATACGGCCAAAGATAAACACAGGTTATTAGATTTGAGAAGAGGAGCCTTGGTACTTTTATAAGTGCTTGGTTAGGAACAGAGGGCATGACACAGAGGAGCTGATGACTAGCACCAGAGTGGCTAGGGGAGTTTCTTGAGTTTCAGAGATAATATTACTCATTTGAAAGAGGAACACAAGCTTCCCCACTTGAATGGGCTCCAGCCATGGGAGTAAGAGGCGATCAGGGCGGTTTAGAACATTTTTGCTAGATAAAATGTCTCCAAAGTATGTTTCATTTAAGCCAAAATGTTTAATGGAAGTGTAGGAGTGCATTAAAAAATTTCCTCAGACACTCTGTGCTGGGTGATTTGGGCATTAGGGGAAGAGATGGGAGAATTCTTTTAATTTCCCAGCCTCCCTGGTTGAAAATGATTAGGGCAGTAAAAGAAAAAATTACTTTGAATCAATATTATGGCTATATGACTATGCCTGTCATAGTCCTCCTCAAGGGGTAGTTCAGTACTATTCCCTTTTTAGCAAAATATTTGAAAGATTTTCTTTTATTCTCATATTAAATAAAACTACCTTTCACATTTTGGAAGCTAAAAACTTCATTATCATCACCAAGAGACTTCAGATGAGGGCCCTCTGTCTAACACCAGATGTGAGGTTAATCAGCCTCTAGCTGAGACAAGTATGTGTTGAAGAGTATGTACTGTGAGTCTGTATACTCCCAACATGCAGACGAGCTACGTGGTACCCTATAATGGACAGCAGATTTGTGATGTATAGGAAGGGTTCTCAAACATGCACCAGATTTTCAGCAAATTAGGAAGAAGCCTAGAACTGCAAAACATTTTAACGACTCAGAACTGATGGACTGATTTACCATGCCAACTAGCTTCACTGTGTGGTGTAGGGTGGCTTCAGTGGGCAGCTATGAAGAGAACTTTTTTTTAATGTATAATACAGCTTAAGACTGAATTCTGATCTGGTAGTAAACAGAGATTTAAAAAAAGAACAACCCACTTTATATCAGGCTGACTCACTGGAAAATTCCCAAAAGTGCAGAGTACATTATTATTTTGTAAAAATTAAGCATACCTGTCTCTGAATGCCTACACAGTGAGCATGCATGGGCAGGCACAGAGGAAAAAGCTGTAGTTCTTTAAAGTGAAAGGAAGAGATGACATCTGGCTCTTCTGCTGCAACAGTTGCAAAAACACAGGGGAAAAAAAGTCAAAGAAAGTCAAAGAAGCCCTTGGAACCAAGATGAAAACATTTGGGATTCTGGTAGCAAAACTGATAATGGCATTAAAGAAATCTAACTGTCCCAAATAATAACAATTTGCTACTGCTGCTGTTGAGTAAACACAACAGATTCTTCTGCCTGTGACAGTTCTGCCATTAGCACAAGAGAATCATTCATACCACAGCATTGAAGAAAACAAACAGAGGTCTGTACTTAATTTGCAGTGAAACCCTGAGACAGCAGCCTCAAGAAGATGAGGACAAAGGACCTTGCCAATACCCTCCACAAGCTGCACCTATAATATGAGTGAGAAGAATGTGTGTGATCAGAAAATCAATGAAACAGCAAGCAGATCTGCAAGAAACAAACCAAGAAATGTCAACCAGAAGCAGAAGAGGTAGAGCATGTGTGCGCTGGGTGGACTCACAGCACATTCAAGGCAAAGGGAGTAAAGCACTCCTAGGACTGAGGAAAAGTTGCAAGAGGCAGGGTACGCTACAGAGGACGGAGGTACAATAATCTGAAGAATTATCAGAGAAAATCAGGTTGAAGGGGTATCTAGAGAGGTCATTAAATCCACCTACTAGCCCAAGGCACAATCAGGCTTTCCTCCCATCGCCTTCCAGGACAAGCAAAAAAGTCCTAATAGTTATGGGTACAAGGATGCTGAAAGCCACATGAAATCCCAGCGCATTCACTGTACCAAATATGATCATTTTGCATTACTGTGGAGGATAGATGGTATTTTAAAATGTCAGAGAGCTGCTGCAGTCCCTCTCTTTATTAAGACCTTTCACTTTGTGAATTATCAATTCAACTCCAGCTCTGAGGTCAGACAAGATAACTACTCATCAGACAGATGTCCATTCCTAACATGGACAAGCCCACGTGCGCAGTCCACCATGACTGACGCGAGCTGTTTCCTTCAGCCAGTGGACCTTGCAAGTGGTCAGAGGACAAACCGTTCATCTTGGGTGAGTTCTCCACTGATCCATGATGCAGGCTGAAAGGGCAATATAGGGAAAACAGCCTGTGTCGTGTCTTTTCTGGTCAAATAAGACTTTAGTCACCAAAGCTAGCAAGCTGGCACTTTTGACAACCACTTGAATTCGTCTGTGAATATATAAGATATCAGTGACACAACTGATGTCAGTACTGATGAGAGTGTCTTTTCTCACAGACTGGGTAGTTGCTAATGAGCAGTGGATATTTTGCATCTTGTCTGGGATTAATTGCTGCATCTACAGCTACCCTGTCAATAACAAAACCTGTTAAAACCAGTGAATATAAGGGCTGTCTAATGGAAATGGCTACAAAGTGCAGAGGGAGGCTGCACTTTGAGGTGGACGATGATGAAAACTCAATCAGTGACTCTCCCACCTTTCAAAAAATGTCCTTTTACTCCTGGAAGTGAACAATGTTAATGATTTTTACCTGAGTAGTGCTGGGTGGAGATCAATTTTATTAAGAAAAAGTCTGTCTCTAATCACTTTGCTGCCAACTAGGAGTGAATAATAAAACCCAATAAATTAACCATTTCACTCTAAAAAAAATCTAAGAGTCACAATGAAAATTCAATTGCAAGAAAAGTCCTTTGACAGTAAATAAAATTTTATAGAACATGTAAATAACAGTTCAAGTGACAAAAGCTGTTTTCAATGCAGAGTAATTGTTCAAATTGCCCCCTTTCACAAAAAAAAAAAAAAAAGAGAGCAGTGAAAATGAGGCAATTTATGTAGCATTGACAAGAATTGTTTTCAACTTTAGGCATTCTGTTAAAGCTGTTTAAAATTAAGTAGATGGTTGCCAAATTGATGCAATTACTTAGACATCATAAAAAGGGTTTTAAAACTATAAATGCATCTGCTAACAGTATTAAATTGAGGCAATTAGCCAACAGGAGTTTTAACCTTCATCTAGCCACTGGGAATCTATTTGGACATGAGAAGTACTTTCATATATGTCTTACTGCACTCTATACTGGTAATTAAGGAGAGGAATTACCTGGAGATAAATCACCAATATAAGCTTCCAGAGGTGTGCCTGTCTGCACCCAACATTAAACCACACGTTGCAGATGCTATGTTCACATTAATGGTGCTGCATGAACTGTATTGATGTTATTCACCATTACGTTTCATGTATGTACATTTTATTATTTAGTCAGTAAGTCTTACAGTGGAAAGCATCTGGAAGCAAACCAACCCCATTAATGGAGAGCAATTGTATGAAATGAGGCTTGTGAAATTCTTTCAGTTGTCTCCATCTCTGGAGGAAAGCTTGGTGCAGTGCAGACCAGGACCCTGGCTGGCTGTAGCAGTCTCTTGCATCTACAGTGCTGACTTGAGAGGTGCTGTGTGTGTGACGGCTCTTACAATGTCCCCAGAAAGAGCTCTCTGGTATTAACTAACGTCAGACAGGATGGATCACTGTTGCTAGTCCTACAACACTCACTTCAATCCTTTCTAGGTTGTGCTGTGGGGCTTTGGGCTAGTCACATATACCTCAATAGTAATTTAAGAGCGTGAACTGCCAAACATTTAGGTAAACCCTCAGAAATGCAGATTTCAATTATGAAATTTCCAAGCCACCTACAGACCTGCTCTGGTGGGTGCTCATCCCAAATCACTGGGGTCCCTTGGTCAAGGAGGGCATCAAATCCTGTCATCCTGTTCTTATCTGCAGGACGGGACTGTCCCTTGAAAGAGAGTTCCAGATCTTAAATGCTGCTCTGACAGAGGTACTTTAGTTTGGAGGGACTTTGAGTCCTTGCCCTGAGCCTGAAGTTAGGCATAAAAACTCCAGAAAGAGTTGGGAGTTTGGATAAACTCTTCTCTTTTCTCTTTTCTCTTCATGGCTATCTTAGGCAGCGTCCAATGAAACTTGTCAACCCTATCTGGAGATGCTTGATTTTCCCCACACACTGCTCAGGCATTTCTGAGCAGCAAATTCCTGTCCAGGATCCAGGCAACTTGCAAGAGCCTTGTGGCTTTCAGCACTGCAACACCTAACCCCATTTCCAGATAGTTATCACAGTTCCCGTTTGTTAGTGGAAACAACAGCACTGTCTTAAAGGACTAGTGTCGGATGGGTAAAAAAGGATATCTGTTTGTCAAATATTGTAGTGAAGGAAGCCATATGAAGGAAAAAGAGGAACAGATGAGTTGTAATTTGATTAGCCTGAATCCTGATCAGCCTTGTTCATCCGTATTCCCTCCTAGGGGGAACAAGAATCTCACAGAGGAATAATACATGCTCAAAAAAATTCTGTTGTCTGAGTAGCATTTTCCTGTGGGCCTTTTCTGTGCATCTTGATAAAAGTTTTGAAGTTCAAAGTGCTGCCTTTCTGAGTTGGCTGTTAAACTGGGGAGGACAGGTGTACCTAGCAGCACTCAGCTTTGGGACTCACCGAAAGTACTGCCTTCTAGGGCTGGGCATCTTCTACTCATACTGAATGAGTTTCCATCAGGCTTTTTTTGTGTCCATTGGCTTAGTGTCCTTCCATTTTTTTGTGTTCATCCATTTTGTGTCCTCCAGTTTGTCAGAATATAACAAGGGAGACAGATTCCCTTATGAGTTAGAGGGTCAGGTAAGGACTGTGGCTACTACGTAGCGATCACCCTCTCAAGTGCAGGTCCTAGTGCATAATCTTATTGCCACCTTCTAAGTGACTTGTGAGAGTTGCACCTGTGGCACGGGAGATAGGTCTGATAGAAGAGTAACAGGAGAACCAGTGGCTCTCTTCTCAGCAGAGCTGCACCCACCAAAGAAAGGATCATTAATCAAAAAAGTCTGGCTATCACATACACAGTGTGCAAATGCATAAAACATAAGGTGGTTCAATGGCATTTCAGACATCGTATTTAGGAGTGCTATTTATTAACTGTAGTGCAAAGAAGACACCTTAGAGATGTAAAAGAATTACAGAATAACATTGCAAATAACAACTCATGTCCCTTGTTAAAATTTCTTCCCGTAACTCTAAAATTTTAGGCTAGTATCTTCCTCACTGTATCTCCTCAATAGTTCTTCCTACTTTGGTCAGACTGATAATTTGTCTAAAATGAAATTATTTGGTTCATCAGAGAGCAGCTGTCAATAGCTAACTGTCAGACTGGAAAGTTCTCATATTGAGTAGAGTTCCATGGAGCTCTGTCCTGAGTCCATTCAATACTTTCATTAAAGTCTTGGATGGAGGAATTGAGAGTTTGCTTATTAAATCTGCAGACAACTTCAGGTTGGGAGGAGGCACAGGCACTTTGGAGGAGAGGTCTAGAATTCAAAATTATCTCAACAAATTTTTGAAAAATGTTCTTAAAGAGTCGGAGGCTATTCAACAGGGAAAAATGGAAAATATTAGGTATGTGTAGGAATAGTCAACGGCACAAAATGAAGATAGGAAAAGAATCACAGTCCTCTAGGAAAAAACAAAGAATTTTAACAGGCTATATAAGTAGGAAGTAGTGTAGAGCCCATTTAATATTTCCTTCATTCTAGTCAGCAATAAATAACACCTCAACTGAAGTATTGTGTCCATGTAAGGTATTACAGGTCAAGACAAACATGGAAAAGGTCAAATTTCAGAGGGAATCATCAGAAAAATCAGGAAAACAAAACTTGTATGCAAAGAATGAAGGAAGTAGTTTTGTTTAATATGGAGAAGGAACTAATTCAAGGAACATAACTATACTCTGAAAATATTTAAAGGTTTTCACAAAGGTGAAGCAAATAGACTCTTCTTATACACACTAGGGATAGAGGAAGGTCTGAGAAGCTTAAACTGGACCAAGGAAAATTTAGGATAGATACTGAGCAAAATCTTCTAACAGGCAGGAGAGTTAAGAACTCAATAGACTGTATAAGGAGGCTGTGAAATCACTGTTTGTTGAGGGTTTTAAAGAACAGATTAAGCCAATCTCTCTGAGGAAGGCGATATTGTGGACCCTGCTATTGGGCATGACAGACGGAAAATTAATTGAGTGCCCAAGGTCCCTTCCAGTGTTGTTTTCTGTAAGTCTTCACCCAAGAGGATCCTCAGCAAAAGCTCCAGGCAAGTCGTTCAGCCTCACATGGTAATACCTAAATGCTAAACTGTTCAGATTCTGCTCATATTGACCCCCTTCTTCCATTTTCAAAAAAACCCTCACCTTTGCTAACAACCTAATTGCTTTATTTGCTGCATTTATTCTACTGATCGATTATTGCTGTCTGATTCAGCATTAGACATATACAATTCTACAAGAAAAACACATTTGGAGTTCAGACTTTCAGTTCACCAGAGTATGTTCTCATCAATGGGCAGCATGTAACGAAACCACTTTTCTCTTAGGCTTTGCTTTTTACTCTTTTTCCAGTTTCACCTCTTGTGGCATCACAGTTCAATGCATTTTTAATGAAGGTTTATTCTGGCTTGTTGTCTCCAGAGCCTGTTCCTGCATTCCTCAGGCAGGCAAGCTTAGCCATTAGGATTTCACAACATAATATTTTGCCTATTTCTTCTCCTCTTGAAAAAAACAACTTATTGCCTTCCTGCCTTCCTTGCTTCCTTTTTTGTGTATCCATTTTGTTGTTGTACTTTCTCAGGCTGGGGAGGTCATTATATGAGGCAATATTATGTTAGCTGGGGTGTAATTCACAAAGGAGTTTCTCAGGTCTTGACAATACAAATGATCATCAGTGTCAATTTAAAAGATCAGCTTTTACCAAAAACGTTTTCTAGACAATTTTTCACTCTGAGTGCTTATCACTGGACTGTCTCTAAGTGGTCTGTGGTTTTCTTGTGCCCAGGAGTGGTGCAGCCCACCCTGGACAGAGCGATGCAGCTGAGGCCTTAGCTGGTGTAGCTTTCTTTTTTAAAAAGGACCACATTATGTACTGTAGTACAGTTTATTCCTTTTATTTTTTCTTTAAAGAAAAAGTAAAGTTTATAGGCATTCAAATTTTAAGGTTCTTAATGGGGGAGTTTCTGACTACTGACATTTTTTTCTAAAGTAGGAAATTGAAATCAAAACTATTGCTGTTCAATAGATCCCAGGAGAACTCAAGAGTCGATGTGTCTGTGACTTTATGCTGCCTGAGCTCCAAAGAGACTTTGTTACTTCATTTTGCCAAAACCTGATTGTATCATACTTCGGTGAGGTTCCTTTTAACAATTACATTCCTCTTTGTATTGTAAAATCTGTGGTGAAACAATTGTCTTCTGTGTCTGTGCTATGCCTAGCACAGTGGGATTACACTCTATTTCAACCTTGAAAACTTACTGTACTACAGATAATGAATGAAAACTGATCATGCTAGTTGGATGACCCAGATGCAATGTAAAGAATAACCATGGAAATGACAACAGCTCTTTCTTGAGGTCTTAGTTTTCTACTGTGCAAGAAAACCTGTTATTAATGAGACTTTTGAAGGAAGAAGAATGGTATTCTACCACTGATATTTTCATTCATAGTATTCACTGATCTGAAAAGACCCCAAAAGGTGGGTGACGTGGCCAAGCGGAGTAATACTCTAGAAATGTCAGGAAACATGTTTTCCCTGAGAATTAGTTGAGGCTGCAGTTTTCCCATAATACCCGGTGCTTCCCTAAGTTTGTGGTTTTTTGTGGGGTCATGTGGTCCATTGTTTATAAATATCACTGTGACTAGAGTCTATTGTATGAAAATGTCTGTGAATCCCTCAGTCATTTCAGTGTTATTTTTCTGCTAGTGATTAAAATCTTGGACTTGTGCCTTTCATTCATTATTCATTTTTCAACATGAAAAAAAAGTTTGGTCACAGGCAGAAAGCAAGAACAATACCAGCAGGCTTGGGTAGCATAATGTATAATTAAAATGAATAATTTCAGGTCACAAATTCAAAATCTAATCTCTTAGTAATGCTTCCAAATAAGCTATAGATGCTAAGAAGAAATGGCATTGCAAATTTTTAGCAAATATAAAATAAAAGGTGAAATAAAACTCAACAGTCTTTAATAAGCAAGTAATTTAACCATTTGTTTCTTCATTGGCCCCAGTTCTCAAGCATTTGTATTACTGAAGCTATTGCAGGCTTTAAGTACAGATTCAAAAACTAGGAACATTATATTTCCTTTTCAAACACCTATGTGAGTCTACTTGAATGAATATTAATTTATTAATTGCCCAACGGTGGTACTTGTGACAGTTTTTGCAGAGGTAGTTAAGCTTGTCATTTTCAACTCTTTGATGTGGTAGAGATAACACCATTCAATACAATGCAAAGGTGCAAGAACTTCCCTTAAGAAGAAAGAAGGAATAAGACCATTTAGGGATTCCACTAACTCTGAACTTTTAGAAGAGATATCACCTAGAATTGAAATGTTCATTTCAGTCAGATTTAAATGAAGAGAACTTACTGCTTCTGAATGCTGAAGGATCATATATTAATTTCATATCTTTACTTGAAAATTCAATATTAGAATTAAAATTAAAAAATGCTCTATTGCTTTAAGTCATAAAACTGTCACTGAGAGGATGTCTTTGTATATTGACCTACTTTTATACCATGTTACCCAGAAGCATCCCTTACTTTTAGCATACTAATATCTTAAGCAAAATGCAGCTGCAGATGTGATCTGAACACGTTTGATAAAAAAACACTAACAACTAGCTTCTCTGAACCTCTCCTGAGAGCAATTGAAAAAAAAAAGGATAAAAGCATTTAGATTGTTAAATAAACAATACTTTAGCCTTTTACCCCCAAATCACACCTGTAAAAACCAGCAAGTTTTCTCCATCAACACTAGCCATCAAAAAATACCTTGTCAGCTGAATTTATTTGAGATTTATGAGGTCTGTTGTGACATAACTCCCCAGCCAGACTGACCACTGTAGCACAACCTCATTGGTGCATCACAAAGAAGAGATGCTACCTTTCTGAGTAGTCTCTCATCTGGCTAGAACAGCCACTGCCATTGCTGAGCAAATGGGAGGATTCTTCTGCCCTAAATTAGTCATCTAACAGTTAGACTTGTATGTGTGAGTTTGTTACCCTTGGGTCAGTTAGGACAGATGAATCCCACCCAAAGTTTTTTTTTTTTATTTAACTACTAAAATTCTTAAAATTGGAGAATTCAGCTCTGCAGAAGAATTACTAACAGCAGTTTTTTTGGCAGGCTGTTAATATGTGTCCGCAGTGGGTCACTAAACTTTGGCTTGGGTTGTATTGCTGAGTGTTTTCAGCTAAGTGATGTCCCTCTGAAGATAATTGTCAAGGAGTAAAATGCCACACAATTTGCATAAGGAGAGAAAACTATGAAATGAAAGCAGTATTTTTAAGCAGCATTCATAAAAGTGACTGGGAGGGACACATCTCCATTTCACTCTAGCTGACAACCCTATATCCCTTAGTCAATTAGTTCCTTTCCATTTTCATGTATAAATATATATATACCCATATATAAACATATGAGTCTTTTTAGTTCTGCCTTCTTTATCTAAGCAGCTTTCTGTAATTGCAGAATTCAAGAGAATTTTCTATTTTATACCTCACACAAAAAAACCCCTGCAGACTTACCTGTTTGGAGGTAGCAATTACTGTGAAAGTCTAGAGGGCCACATAATGGTAAGAAACAGGCAGAGTTTTGTGGTTACAGCCCTGGATTGCATTTTGGCTTTGTGATCAAAACAAAAACCCAGAAAAGCGTCAGGAATACAAGGCGGCTTTATTTTTCATGTGGTTTTTTTAAAGAAATCAAACCATAACACGTGCTGATCCCAACATGTTTAACTCAGGAATTCTTGAAAAATTTCAACTCCCTTCTCTCATTTTTATGACCCAAACTGATGGCTAATTCAATCCTAGTCCACTGCTCCAATTTATCTCTCTTTTTTTTTTTCTTTCAACAAATTATCGGTCCAAGAAACGTTGCCCAGCCTTTCTTCAGAAGATCCAGGTTTAGTTGTTGTCTATTTCAGCTTTTCACATGAGGTAAATAATCTAAACTTAGGACCCAATCCTGTATGTTTCATTGCCTGATTTGAACTGTGAACCAGATGGTATGTACGTGACTTCCCAAAGACCTAAAGCTGCAACAAGAGCATCCATGCAGAAAGAATTGCAGGGCTATAACTTTATTAATTAAAAGAATCCCAGACGACTTTTTCTGTGGTTGTCTTACTCAGCTGTCGTGTTTAGGTTCCTGAATATATCATAACATAGTCCTGTGAATAGTGAAGCTACATCTCTTCCGCCTTTGGTCATCTTTGGATGTTTACAGCTACATGAGGTGGACAGAGCAGGCACTAGCTATTCAGGATAGCGATAGTTCACATTCACTGGCATCAACACGTTTGTCTGCAGGGATGCAAGACAATAGGGGATGCAAATAGGAGCTGAAAAGATTAATAAGAAAGAAGCAGGAGAATATTGGAAACTTCATACTGACTTTACTGTGGTGAATTGCAGAAGCCTTCACATTGCTTAAAATACATCCATGGACACTTTTTAAAGGGCTTAACTAGAGCAGTTTTTGATTACCATGTAAAAATATAGAACTAACTGCATAAGGATAGTGTTTAGAGTAGCTAAGGTGATACCTTTGTCATATTAGTTAACTGAAATATGTTTCCCAAGTAGAAATGGCCTCAGAAAGTGACTAGTCAAATCATACACCCACTGGTTCAGACACAAAGATATCTTTTTTTACATTGAGAAACTTGTGGTGTGTTTGTTGAAAGATTTTTTCTAACCTACCGGAAGGCTTTACTGTTTCCAGGTAGGAGCGCTTTTAACACAAGTGCTCTATTTGTAATATTGAAATGTCTTTGCCAGTTCAGTCTTTGGTTAGCAAGACTTTTTCACTTCATGTTTATAGGTTAGCATGGCTATCCTACAGTATTTCACATTTTAAGCCATCATATGGCTTAACAAACTCAGTGACCTCTTTGATCACAGCTAGAATAACAGACTTGCAAAATGTGTCCTCTAAATTTGACTTGCCAAGGTTACTATGCTGAAGGGCATTACTTGTCAGTACATCCTTACTTCATCTTCAGACACAAACATATTCCTCTTTAGGAATACTCCTAATATCAGCAGTGCTGTCTTAGGTGATGATTGAAAGTCAGGTCCAATATTAACATACAGCTGTAATGCACAAATGCCTGACAGAATTTAATTAATATGTTATGGCTCTGAATTTTTTACCTTGACTTTGTGTTGCTTCTCATGACTTGCAATATCCCCGGAAAGACAGTAAATGGTAGAATCTTAGGGTTTTTGGTTTGTTTTTCTTTTTTTTGGCCTGTGTGTGATACTTAAGGCACTATTTATTTTGGTGTTATTTCACAGCAGAGAGAAATTTGGGGTTCACACTATGTGTAAAAATCAAAGGCAAGCTAATTGCTCCAGAGAGCATGTTGAGTTGCTCCCTTTTAACACTAGAGGGAAGCGTATGTAAAGACACTAAGGACTGTGCAGACTGCACTTTGGTAATTTGTTAGATGAACGGCATTTCCTTTTAAAGGGATGAGGACTTGGTAGCGCTAATGATGAAAGGCAAACCTGTATAATATATCAGGCAGTGGTGTAGGGTTGGGCAACCTGAATCCTGTCCCAGCCTTCTAGGGGATTTCTGGCCAAGCACTTTACCTCCCTTTTATTTGTTTAGGCTGCCCATTCTTTCAGGGCAGCAGTGCTGATCAGTTTTGTAGTTGACAGAGAGCAACATGCACTCCCAGAAGCAAAAGCCTACAATGGTCTTGAGAATATGGAGCGATCTGAAAACAAGAAAGAATAGAAACATTTATGGCTTATCAGATGCAGTTCATATAGCTGTCAGCCTGTGGCAGGATGGCCTGTTTCATGTACAGCTACTGTGGACAGCCCCCCAAGTCAGCTCCAGAGCCTTTTCAGTAGTAGTAAGAACTTCACTGATTTTCTAGCTCCACTTGGAGAAGGGACACTCGAGGAACCTTTGAAATAGAGGGGAAAGATTGCCAACGAAGACTACTGTAAGGATGTTTGCTCCATGGTATTTATGATGGATTAGATGTACCCTCCTCATTAACAATAAATAGCAGTTATTTAATCTCCTTTGTGGGGAGAGCTTAACCCCATAAGTGCTATTCTTCACTTTGGCTGGCAAATTGTGAGATAGGAGTCTGCATATAAGTAAAGGATTCCTCAGTGATTTTATACTGACCCTTGTGAATCCTGATCCAATGCCCACTTCAGCTAGAGAATAGGGTCTCATGCCTTCACTGAGCTTTAGAAGTGTACATTGATATACATAATCATACTGCCCAAGTGTCAGATAAAACTGAAAAATGAAAGGAAATCAGAAGATGCTTAGGAAGAGAAATTGCATTCAGAGGGTGAAGATGAACTGAGAATTATTTTCCAGGTCTGGTCATCTGTGTGATCCTCTGTCTCATACTGATATCTCAGTAGAAGAATTGTTCTCTCTAAAAATTTCACATGGGAGTACCACGAGAGTCAATAGACAGGTATGGCATACGGGGCACCTGATTAAACAGTGCTATTTCAGAAGAGGTTCTTACAGCTTGTAATGGGTGCTAAAATAAATAACTTATATGTTAATGCATTTTAAAAAATTTAAGGTACCTGCCTTTTATGTTAAATAAGCAAATAGCAATGCATAACATGAGGAAAGCAGTAATTTGTCATAGCTAAAGTGTTATAAGATTAAGTTATGATTATATCTTCACACACATTGAAAATATTAAAATGGGTCACCAGGTTATTCTAACAACACGGATGAACATCTGTAATAAAGTCATCGGTCCATTGAAAACACTTATATCTTAGCCTCAGTTCTTCCGTACATCTGTACTGCTTCTAGTAACTGCTCCTTCTTCAGATCCCATGCTGTTCTGACCTAAAACACCTCACCTCAATCTTATGCCACATAAATATCTTCACAGACTATTTCTCCCAAATGTACTTGTACTGGACTCCACTGGGCCTATGCCTGACCAATGTTTCTGATCCCTCTGTAATTTTTTTTAGAATCAGAGAATAGATTCCTAGAATGGTTTGGGTTGGAAGGGACCTTTAGAGGTCATCTAGTTCAACCCCCCTGAAATGAGCAGGGGCATCTTCAACTAGATCAAGATGCTCAGAGCCCCATCCAACCTCACCTTGAATCTTTCCAGGGGTGGGGCATCTACCACCTCTCTGGGCAACCTGGTCCAGTGCCTCACCACTCTCATCATAAAAAAAAAATTCCTTACATCTAGTCCAAATCTACCCTCCTTCAGTTTAAAACCATTGCCCCTTGTCCTATTGCAACAGGCCCTACTACAATGTCTGTCCCCATCTTTTTTATGAGCCCCCTTTAAGTACTGAAAGGCCACAATAAGGTGTCCCTAAAACCTTCTCCTCTCCAGGCTGAACAACCCCAACTCTCTCAGCCTGTCCTCATAGCAGAGGTGCTCCATCCCTCAGATCATTTTTGTGGCCCTCCTCTGGACCCGCTCCAACAGGTCCATGTCTGTCTTGTGCCGAGGACCCCAGAGCTGGACGCAGCACTGCAGGTGGGGTCTCACCAGAGCAGAGCAGAGGGGCAGAATCACCTCCCTCAACCCGCTGGCCACGCTTCTTCTGATGCAGCCCAGGTTACTGTTTGCCTTCTGGGCTGCAAGTGCACATTGTTGACTCATGTCCAGCCTTCCGTTTTACCAGTACCCCAAGTCTTTCTCTGCAGGGCTGTCCTCAATCCCTTCATTCCCCATCCTGTATTGATACTGGGGTTTGCCCAAACCAATGTGCAGGATCCTGCACTTAGCCTTAATAAATCTCATGAAGTTTTCACAGGCACACCTCTCCAGCTTGTCTAGGTCTCTTTGGATGACATCCCATCTTGGCATGTCAACTGCACTACTCAGCTTGGTGTCATCAGCAAACTTGAGGAGGGTGCACTCGATCCCATTGTCTATGTCATTGATTAAGGTATTAAACAGTACTGGTCCCAGTACGGACCCCTGAGGGACACCACTCATCACCGGTCTCCATCTGAACATTCAGCCATTGACCACTACCCTCTGGATGTGACCATCCAGCCAGTTCCTTATCCACCAAACAGTCCACCCATCATATCCATATGTCTCCAGTTTAGAGAGAAGGGTGTTGTGGGGGACTGTGTTAAAGGCCTTACAGAAGTCCAGATAGATGACATCCATAGCTCTTCCCTTGTCCACTGATGTAGTCACTCCATCATAGAAGGCCACTAGTATAGTAAGGCAGGACTTGCCCTTGGTGAAGCCATGCTGGCTGTTTTGAATCACCTCCCTGACCTCTATGTGCTTTAGCATAGCTTCTAGG
Source organism: Phalacrocorax aristotelis (assembly GCF_949628215.1). Lineage (NCBI taxonomy): Eukaryota > Metazoa > Chordata > Aves > Suliformes > Phalacrocoracidae > Phalacrocorax > Phalacrocorax aristotelis. The sequence continues at coordinate 194,505,181 of NC_134276.1, forward strand.
AGTATCTGTTCCATGATCTTCCCAGGCACAGAGGTGAGGCTGAGAGGATGGTAGTTCCCAGGGTCCTCCTTTCTACTCTTTTTAAAGATGGGCACAATGTTTACCTTCTTCCAGTCACCAGGGACTTCACCTGACTGCCATGACTTTTCAAACATCATGGAGTATGGCTTAATGACTACATCAGCCAATTCCCTCAGGACTCTGGGATGCATCTCATCAGGTCCCATTCCTCAGGCAGTCATGAACCTGATCTTCCCTTACAGTGGAGGGGCTTTATCCCCCTGGTCTCCAACCTGCAGTCCAATGGCTTGGGAGGGGTGAGGAGAGAGGTTGCCAGTGAAGACTGAGGCAAAAAATTTATTGAGTACCTCAGCCTTCTCCTCGCCTGTTGATACTAGGCCACCATCCTTGTTCATTAGGGGGTGGGGCGGGTGGGGTGTGTGTGTACACTTTTTTTGACTTTCCTTTTCTGGTTGATGTACCTATAGAAGCTCTTCTTGTTATTCTTTGCATCCCTTGTCAAATTCAGATCCAGCCGTGACTTGGCCCTACTCACCCCATCCCTAAAGAACCAGTCAGTGTCCCTGTACTCTTCCCAGGATACCTGTCCCTGCTTCCACTGCCTGTGCACTTCCCTCTTGCTCTCTAGTTTGACCAGCATGTCTCAACTCAGTCATGCAGGTCTCTTCCCTTCCTTGCCTGATTTCTTACACCTGGGAACTGAGAGCTCTTGCACTTTATGGAATGCATCCCTAAAGATCTGCCAGCTCTCTTCTGTTCCCGTGCCCCTGAGGACCGTTTCCCAGGAGGTCCTGCGGAGTAACTCCTTGAAGACCTGGAATTCCACTTCCTTAAAATTCAGGGTCTTGCCTATACTCCTAGCTTTTCCCATATCCCTCAGGAGCATGAACTCCACCAATGTGTGATCGCTGCAGCCCAGGCTGCCTCCAAGCTTGACATCACCGATAAGCTCACTTGCATTGGTGACCAACAGGACCAGTATGGCAACCTCTCTGGCAGGGCTGTCTATTACTTGGCTTGAGAAGTTATCCTCAGTGCATTCCAGAGGTCTCCCAGATTGTCTATATCTTACCATGCAACTTTTACAACAGATGTTAGGGTGGTTGAAGTCCCCCAGCAGGGTGAGAGCCTGTGAGCACGATGCCTCCTGTAGCTGGAGTAAAAAGGCTTAGTCAATAGGCTCCCCTTGATCAGGCAGCCTGTAGTAGACACCAACCACAAGGTTCCCTTTGTTGCTTCAGTCTCTGATTCTTACCCATAAGCTTTCAGCCTGCTTGTGGCTATTCTTCAGAGACAGCTCTTCCCACCCTACCCATTTCTCTATGTAGAGGAGGGCAGAGCATGGCACCACCAGTCTATCTCAGACTCCCTGGTGCTCCTTAACCTTTCTACTTCCTCTTGTAGCTCTGCCACAAGCTGAGCAAATTGTCCATCTTGTCACACCTCACACAGCTGTGCTCACAGCTGCCATCCATCACCAGTGAAAGGCTCTGGCAGTCCCTGCAGCCTGAGACCTGGATGGCTGCATATTTTTGTGGGAGCTCTCTCTGGGTTGCCACATCCTTTCTGGTGAGCACAGAGGGCATAGCTTTCCACTGGGTGGATACTATAGCTAAGCTCCTTCTGAGAAGGGGATTACTACCAACTGAACTCCCCTTTTGAGCTGGTAGGGTGACAATACCCTTCCTGCATGCCCTTCCACACAAACTGCTGCTCCACAGCCTGTCGGCAGCACTCCTGGTCGCATGCAGTGGTCATGGTTGCCCTGGCATTGCCCAGGTCCCATCAGCTTCTCCCGCAAGGGCTACTGGCTCCTGGCAGGTCTTTCCATTGCCCTGGCATTCCCGTGTCTCCAGATAACCCCCTGTGCCTCGAGATCTGCCACTCCGCAGCAGACGGGGCCAGGTCCAGTGCAGTTCCCCTTGGCAACTATTGTATTAAAGTTATAGTCCTATTCAATAGTAATTACCTATGTGATATTTTGCTTTTAAATGGAGAAGAGAAAGCAAAGACTTCAATTCTAAATGAATGGAAGTAAGAAATACTTCTTTTTTCCTTGCCAAAATAGTAAAAAATACAATAATCCACTAATTCATATTGGATTAAATACTCAGTCAACTCTCCTGTCCCCCGTCCCCCCCCCCATGTTTTGTTTCCAAGCACTTCTCAACTAGGCAATAGAGGCAAAGCTGGATTTACCATTACCGAAAGAACATTACTATTTTACTCAGCTACTGGCAAACTGATTATACTCAGCTACTGATTTACTCAGCTACTGGTTGGAACATTTGTTTCCAATAAGTAAGCTAAAATTCAACTCTTTACCTGAAGGAACTTGAAAGTACATATTCTCGAACCCAATATCTAGAAGATGCTTGATATCTCAAATATCTCTTCTGCTCAATATTATTCAGTGAAGAAAAGTCACCCAAGTCTATTAAGAATACTTACTGCATTATATTAATAAAATGGTATGGTTAAAAGTTCTGCAACTGTACTAAGACATTACCTGATTGGAAGATAACAGAAAGAAGCATGATGTTAGAGAACAGTTCTTTTTTATGAGTCAACAACAACACAATCACTGGACTTGGGGTTTAGTAGTAAAGCTATGATCTAAGTGGCAGAAGAAACCTGTATGAGGACCCTTCAATATCATATTAAGTAAGCCAGAGAGGGTGATGGGACTCTGCTAGATTTGGTTTGCCAGGGTAGGAATGACCAGTATTTCCACCATATGAAGATGGAAGGAAAAGCAGACCTCAAAGTCTCAGAAAAAAACACTTCATCTAAGGGGCAATTTTTCCACAACATCCAAGAACTGAATGTGCATGGGACTGAAGAGTTTGGAAGAGTTTGGATGAGCATTCAAATTCTGAAGCTCTTGAGACATCCTTGTCACTTGATTTTCTGTGTCTTTTAACCTGCAGCTGGTATGCATTCACATACGCTTTTGCTGTCTTCAGGCTGGAATATTAATATATTCTGTGCAATTTTAATTCACTGGCTTCATTTTACTACTTACATATCATGTGGGGTTCTGTTAGGAAATAAATGGGCATGTCACCACACCACCACTGTGATTCTTTTTCCTAACACTCAAGTTTACTTCTTTTTAGCTGCCAGCATATCTGTGTAATTTTAGGCTCCCCCCAGAAATAACTACCCTCTGAGGAGAAAACAAAGGGATAGGGGGAGAAACATGCTGTATTGGACCATTTTAGGCCAATAGATAATGCAGCAGAAATCATTCAGACACAAGAGACTGAATTGACTTTTTTAACCCTACTGCCATAAGACTAGCTGTTGCAGCCTCATCTTCTTGCATGACAGCAGAGTCAAGGTCTGTAATTCAAGGGCAGCTAGGACTTACAATCTTCTACTGTCCTGTCATGCTGAATAAAAGCAGCTCAAAAGCTTCTTGTGTAATAAATACTTTCTAGTCCTCTTGAAGGCTATTTTTTTTCTTCTTCCCGCAAAGACAGTTTTTCTCTGGTTTTCGTCTGCCTGCAGGTCTCCCTTAACGTTGTAATGTATTATTATTTATATGAACAGGAACGCTGAGTCAGTGATCATTTCAGCTACCCAAATGAGAGAAAAAAACCTGAATACCACTGTAATAGAAACAGTTTTCATTTCTATATTGTGGGCACTAAATACTTGCATGTATCTAAAGGATTATTACTTTAACTGTTCATGAATTGTAGTTTAGCTAGAAAGTGTGAAGTGTTGTCATTTCCCCCCTCTAAGTTGTAAAGATTTTAGATGTCAGAGCAAATTGTGTTGCCAGGTGTTACAACAACCGTAAACTTATTGGTCTCCAAAAACTATTTAAGAAGCCTAGAATGGAAAATGCAAAGGAATCAAAACATGAGCATGCATTTAAAACCAAAATGCATGCAGCTCCATACTCAAGGAGAAGAGATGGGGAACCTGCTAAAAGAGAAGAGGGTCCAGCAGATCCATTTTGTCCAGAGGTGCCAGCACTAGTGTGGAGCAAACCATTAACAACAACTTTCCTCTGGCCTAGCCCTGATATACCACAGGTGGTGTTAACTTTCCTGCAGTTTCTAAGAAGTGTTTCTGCCAGGCAGGTTTTACAGGCAGAAAATTTTTTCTCCTACACCCAATGTCTTTTTTGTCATCTTTTTATGCATACCTGAAAGCATGGCAATGTCAGGGCAAGAAGGTCAGATAATAGATAAATCAGTGCTAGTTTACTACTCATTTGAGAATTTACTACTCAAAAGAGAATTGTCTTCCCTTTACCCAAGATTGTTCCTACTTTTGTTGTTGCTGTTTAATTAAAAAACTACAACCAACCATTATGAAGGTTCCTGTAACCATGTAGACTTCTCCCAGGAATCAGTCTGGTTCCCTCCTCTCTTCTGACTCTGTGCTTTCACAGTATATGATCCTCTCTGCCTAGTGACGCCGCTTCAGAGATGCAGGGAAGATTGCTCTTACACTGCGTACCCCATGCCTTGAAGTTGAAGGTACTCGTGCAACTGGCGAGATGTTGACACGGTTCTCCTCAGACTGACTAAAGAGACTCTTTCCCTGGGGAGATTTCAAGTAATGTTTCTTTCAAACCCTACCATCATCCCTTTCTTTCTTTTCCAGTTACCTGTGTAAGAGAGACCTTCAAATGGGATGCTGGGTGGATGAGGATATCTAACATTTCCATTTTAGTCACTTGTACTCTCAGTGAAAGCAGTAGTTTGCAAATCTAAGCAAAAGGAGTTGTCCTCTTCAGTCATGTGACTCACTGGAGATGAGAGACCTTTTTCATAGAATCATAGAATTATTTATGTTGGAAAAGACCTTTAAGATCATCGAGTCCAACTGTAAACTTAACACTGCCAAGTCTACCACTAAACCATGTCCCTAAGCACCATGTCTACAGGACAGGCTGGACCTTCTTCAGCTAAAGTTTTTCCCCATTAACTGGGCAAGAATTTGGACAGTTATTTGAGGAGTGTTGGAAAACAGCTCCTCTACTTCCCCTCATCCCAGCCAACATGAAGTCATATTGAAACCAGAGATATGACCTTTTCAAATGGGACCCTACCCTTAATTTTCTCTTCCTGACTTTAAGATCTAAGGTAGAAATGGCACTGCATGCAGTAGGGTCAACTTCTGGTGGCTTCCACCCTGTCACTGTATGCCAGCTGGTGTTAAGTTTGGTGTACCAACTCAGCCACAGAAGTATGGAGAGAGCTGTATGAACTGTGTCATGATTTCACAGAACAAAATATTTTCCTGGAACACAAAGAAAATAGTACATTATAGAAATGGTCTAGTTATTTGCTGTTCTAGTGTCAGGGAAAGCTCTTTAATATAGGGAGATCTTAGAAACTTATTTTGGCTGGACTTCTAGCAAAACAAAACCCAAAAACAACAAAAAAGGAAAAAGCAATTCCTGCTTTCTTGTACTAGGTAGTATTCAGTTGCAGCCTTATTCAGCACAGCTGGTAGCAATTTTTCCAGCCAGAATAATCTGACTGCCTAGTGCTGACCACTCAGATTTCAATGCACCGCTTTCGATACAGCTCTGTTTAAATAATGAGATAGCTTCTGGGAAACATGCACTTTTTGTATCAGAGAGAACATCTGTAGATAATCCCTTCAAGTAAAAACTTGCTTTTTAGCTACCTTAGCAAGTAAATAAACTGTATGAACAGTTGCAGTGGGTTGACCCTGGGTGAACATGAGGTGCCCACCAAAGCTGCTCCTTCACTCCCCCGCTCAGCTGGACAGGGGAGAGGAAATAAAAGGCTCGTGGGCTGAGATAAGGACAAGGAAAGATCACTCACCAATTACCATCACAGGCAAAATAGACTTGGGGAAATTAGTTTAATTTATTAGCAATCAAAGCAGATTAGGATAATGAGAAGTAAAACCAAATCTTAAAAAACCTTCCTCCCACCCCTCCCTTCTTCTCGGGCTCAACTTCACTCCTGATTTTCTCCACCTCCTCCATCCCAGCACTGCAGAGGGACAGAGAACAGGGGTTGTGGTCAGTTGTCTCTGCTGACATGTTGTTCCTGCTGCTCCTTCCTCCTCAGGGGGAGGACTTTTCACACTCTTCCCCTGCTCCAGCGTGGGGTCCTTCCCACAGGAGACAGACCTCCATGAGCTTCTCCAACGTGAGTCCTTTCCATGGGCTACAGTTCTTCATGAACTGCTCCAGCATGAGTCCCTCCCACGGGGTGAATTCCTTCAGGAACAGAATGCTCCAGCGTGGGTCCCCCATGGCATCACAAGTCCTGCCAGCAAACCTGTTCTAGCGCGGGCTCCTCTCTCCATGGGTTCACAGGTCCTGCCAGGAGCCTGCTCCAGCACAAGCTTCCCATGGGCTCACAGCCTCATTTGGGTGCATCCACCTGCTCCAGTAGTTCCTCTTGTGCAGTTTTTTTGGGTTTTTGCCCCCATCTTCTTAAATATGTTATCCCAGAGAAGAGGTGCTACTACTGTTGCTGATGGGTTCGGCCTTGGCCAGCGGTGGGTCCACCTTGGAGCTGGCTGGCATTGGCTCTATCGGACTTCTAGCAACTTCTCACAAAGGCCACCCCTGTAACCCCACCACCATGAAAACCTAAAATCTTGCCATGCAAACCCAATAAAACGGTATAGCAGTCTGCCAGATGTGTGCAGCTGTGATGAATTGGTGCTACTGCTAATTCAGCTGTAGAACATAACCTTAGCACTTGCTAGACTTCAGATTTGTCAGGAAGAAAATCCCTTAGAGACAAAATGTAAATTGATTTTATGAAGCACGTAGCACTGAGAGAAGTTTATTTTTATGATAATTTCTGTTCTTTACTTATGTTCTTCCATTTTTTTCCCTAGTCCCTCTTAAATAGTATAGTGATCAGTAGTAATAGTAAATTCTGATGAATGCTTCTATGTAGCTATTTGTGATTTATTTCAGGAGGTTAGTTCTTAACCTGGTAATTATGGATGCAAGTAGATGAAATTGTTAGATTATCTACATTTTTAGCTGTATTGTAACATGCTTGATCAGAATTTTTTTTAGGTTGCAACAGCTGATGGATTTAAAAAGGGAAGACAGCCTGGCAAATTGGTGAGTTTCATGCATTCATTGTTGAAATAGCTTAAGATAATGAAAAGTAATAAATTAAAACAGTAAATTCTTAAGGTGGAACTTCTTCACTCTCCTATTTGGAATGCAATAATCAGCTATGATTTCTCGATGTCCAAACTCTCATATATCATTCTAATATAAGTGTTATAACCAACCGAAATTAGAAGGTTGCATTAAGAAAAATTTATTCACTCAAGCTACTCTATCTTCTCGTATTATTCTCAGAGCAGGCCTGAACTTTGCTTTTGTTTTTCTGAAACCTGATTTGAGTTCTATCTGTAGACCAGATCTGCAAATCATTTGCACTTGATCAGAATCCTTTTTCTATATCTTCCTCATTTACTAAAGTAGAATTAGAGTAATTAGATAAAAACCAGGGAAATTAGATTTTAAACCCCAAAACCTCTGTTCAGCTTTGTGTTTAGTCTTCAGTGTATTTTGGTTGATGAAAGCACATTTACTCAGGCTAGGGTGAAGCCTGTAGGATCAGTTTTCTGCAGGAATAGGGGCTGGGTATGGTGGGGTGATTTTTGTGTGTAAGTAGGGAAACGATCACCAGGCTGAGCAGAGAGTCTTTGGTGATAACACGTGGCTAACCCAAGTCACCTTTCTCTCTTAGGTGAATGGTGCTGAAGAACAAACTCTGCAAGATGACCTGTGGGTGATAAAAAGGGAAAGGTGGAGAGTGTAATGGTGAAAAAGAGAAAGGCAGAACTTCAGAAGGACAGAGCAAAAGGGTAAAAGACCTGGAGGTAATGTAGAGTCAAGAGTAAGTGATATTGCTGGTTCTAAGACCACAGGCAAAAGGACTTTTGATGAGTAGAAGATGAGAAGAAGGCCAAAAATATTAATCATAGTGACAGTTTGAATCATATTTTCAGATTATGTTCCTGCACTTTCTTGCAGGCTGATTTCTTTCTGAGCTGTCTTTTCTCTTTCCTCCCCTCTTGCTCTCAAATAAACTCAGTTGGAAGAGCTGAGAATGAACAGTCAGTGAGATGAAACTGGAAGAATGGTGAAGTTACAGCTGGTAAAAGTAAAAATGAAAAACTATATGCCAGCACAGTACATAAAATACCCTCAAAAAAATTGTCCATTAATGCAGAAAGATCAGCATCTGCAGAATAGTTTTCTGCACATTTATCTCAATTCTTTATAATTTTTTCTGTTCTGCTGCTCACAAGAAATGAACCTCAGTAACTGCAACTTTTGCTGTGGAAGGGTTTTAAAGTAGTCGTTCTCTGAAAAGGGAAAATAGTACTGACAAGGAATGAATCTTAGTGATTGCGGATCATGCCAGGACTGACTTAACACTTCAAAGCTCCACAAAACTTTTAAAAGGTTTGTGCAATGTCCTGCTTGTCAAAATATTATCTATAGTGAGATGAAGCTAAGATGATTATGTCACTAAGACTCCTAAGCCAGAGTGATCTTTGACCTATTTTTATCTTTCAACAGTTTTTATTTGTTTATTTTATAAAGAACTGACTTAGTTGCATGACATAAAACTGGCAATAGAGATTTCCCAGTATAGAAAAATGAAACATCCCTGAATTCATGCCATCATTTATTAATTCATTACTGCAAAAGTAATCCACTGGATATAAAGAATAAGTTATGACGTTTGAAATTGTTTAAATTGTTATCTTCCATGTAATCAAATGTTTTGTGTATCATATCAGTAACTTAAATGCAGCAATGCCAGGAAGTAGTGAAATATTTTCATGAACATATAAAAATATAAAAATGCCCAGATCATGAAGCCTGAAAACAGCAATGACTTCCAAACCCTAATATTGATTAGAGATAGGCTTAATTCATTTAAAAGCCATACGGAATTCAGCTCAATGAGTATTGGTTAATTAAAGGTCTAAGCAAATCACCTAGATCCTCTTTACATTCGTAGCTGAAAGAAAGTGTCCAAGTGAAAAGACTTGCTTTTTAACTGCTACTCTCCCACATTAACTACAATAGGAACAGAGAAACTCCCTCGGATTAAATGAATTGGTTGGTAGGTCCAGATGCTACATGAGTTCATGAAAAATGAACATGTCAAATACCTACCAGAAATCAGCTTAGACAGAAGATTTGGATATGTTATTCCACGACAGTGAGATAACACTGCAAAGGGAGTTGTACGATCCTTCAATCCTGATTTAGCAGAGGAGTACAAAAGTTTGGAATTTAAGACAGACTGGTCACACTGAATTCATGTACTTGTGGAAGTGATTGCAGAATAGTGGTGTGACAGAATAAGTGACAACAAGGGTATAATGTAGGGAATTAGTTGGGTTATCCTGGCCTCTCATTTAAGCCGAATTTGTAGCAGAATGCCTTGAAGTAGAACTGAAAGAAAAATCAAAGACTTTTTTTCAGTTTGCAAGATAAAATTGCTTTAGAATTGGACAGCACATATCACTTTGCCAGAGAGGTTTTTGAGGATTTCCAATCTTCCCATCCTTTCCCTGCTGACATCCTCAGCTGCAGGTGACTAAAGGGGATAAACTCTCCAGAATCTAAAACTGGAAAACATTTTATCTCCCTGTCTCTCCCTGCCTGGATAGGCCACATTGGGCAACTTCTTTTTGATATTAGGCTCTTTAGTTCAAAAAAATCAACTGTGCAACAAGCTACCCAGCCAGCAAACCTGCTCTACGCAAAACAAAGCTTTGAACAAGCAAGTACAAAACTATTGCCAAGTGTTATTCCCTATAGTGATACTTGGAAATGCACTGCTCTTAGGTGCTCTTCTTGCTTATGTAAGGCAACTGGAATTAAACCCTAAAATGAAATATATATTTTTACCAGTAGAAGAAAATATTCAGTGAATTTTCCTTTACCGAAGAAAGCAAATTAGGGAAATGGGCACTAAATAGAACTTTGCAGAGTAATAGCTGCAGGGAACAGAGATCGATTGCCCTCTCAGTAATTACAATCACATAATCAGCTTTCAGTCACCACCAATGCAATTATTCAGACTTCAGCAAGTGCACATTAAAGGCTTGATAAAGTTTTTAGGTGACAATTGAATACAGTGCTAAGGATCCTTTCCCCCTAAAATGGATGTAATTAAAGATCCCAAGTAGTTATCTTCTCTTCACCAGCTGAATAAAATAATAAATGAAAATTCATTTAGTTCAAACAAATTTTATATTTTGGTTTGGTTTGTCTTTGCCAAATCAGAAAAAAGTGAAAAATAGTCACATGTTTATGGAAACATTACATTGAACATTAATAGAATATTTGATTCTCACACACTTCAGGACAAACATTAAAATGAAGAGCTAGAATTAATGATAGTTTAGTCATTGATCTTCTTTTATCCAATTTCTAGGGGTTAACAAAATCCTCAGGAGGGACAAAGGCTCATGTTCATTTCTGAGATTTACTTGAGAAGATTTGAACCAATATATCTCAGGAAGCTTCCCTAAATACATACCATGCTGCTATAAATACCATCAACCTATAGTGAGGTGCCCTTCCTCTGTCTTGTTGGTCATATGCTATTTCATACTAATATTAAAAGACTCGCTGGAGCAGGGACTGGAATGAAAATATCCTACATCCTATGAAAGTGCCCAGCAGATCAAACTAGGTAGTGAAATAATTTGTTCCTTCACATGATGGTTCAATGAATTTTAAATAGTTTACGCTGAGCACAGCAGCTCTAACAGACTGATAGTACTTTATTGGTGTGTGGCAGATGTGAGTTCAGATCCCTTCAGGCAGAAAGGCTTGATCCCTGGTCTCTCAGGCGGTGAATAAGTGCCTAAGCTAGTGGATAAAGAGGAATGGTAATAACACCATTCCCTCAAATACATTTGTTTGGCTACAAATATTTGGAGAAATTGGACCAAGTTGATGAAGAATTTCTAGTTGAAACAAACATTTTTTTCAATGCAAAAGTTAGTCATATAAAAATTAAAAGCAAACATGAAAAACTAATTTGCATACAAGAGCTCTAACTTTTTTGTATGTTAAAAAATATTTAGTTTTGGTACATCCTGCTAAATGTTTCACATCCTTCCATATGAGTCTTCCTTTCTTCACTGTTAAAGATCACTGCCCCAGTGGTGTGCAGCATCAGTCAACTGTATCAGCAATTATTTTCTGTATGACTCCAGACCACCAATGGAAATATCGAACAGTGCAGGACCAATTACTGTCCCATGCAGAACCCCTGAGAGATATACTTCCCTGATAAAAAGCCCCCTATGAGCTTCTAACTTCAGCATCCGTTAGATTCTTGTGCCAGAATGCTATTTAAGATTTCATTGGTGGCCTGAAAACTGTCTTCCAAATGGATGGGTTTCCATAAGACAAACCTTTCTCAGCAGGAACTGATCAGCAGGGCTTTCTAGACACCTAAACACAGAGGAAAAAGACAGAACATGTTCCACTATGTTAGAAAAGTGGTTCCTGAATTTTGTCTCTGAACCATATGGATGAAACAGAAGGAGAGAAGCTGTGCTGCTGTTTAACCATGCAATAACACTTTTTCCTGTATCTGTTATTGTCACTTTGGTCCCACTCATCATAAAATTATGTGGGGAAGGGGGGAAATGAAGATCTGAGACTCCACACACTGTTATTCTAATGAGTTAGTTCTATTGTTAATCTGACAAAGTGCAGAAGGGAGACAGTAAAGACCATTTTAATTCTTTGTCCTGGTACACATGCAATGCCACCCCCGCCCCAATGTTACTCACTTTCCTGAAAAGGAGCATTGCTGGTGTTGGCCAGAAGACACCTCACCCAAAGTCTGACGTGTATACATGGTGTCACTAAAAATCAAAATCCTATACAAGAGATAAGGTTGTTCTTAAAAAGCGCAGACACGAGATTCCTCTGTTTCCTGTTCTTTTTTTTTCTTCTTTTATTTTTTATTTGCTTTGGAGTATACAGCGTAACTGTAAAATCCCGGAGACTCACAAGATCTGTGAGAATGTATCCAAACTGACAGGAGAGATGGCATTGCCCTCTAGGACTTTCTAGCTTTGTCACACACTTTACAGTGTAAACTATGGGTAAATAACAGAGTTTTTCAGTTTTAAATTAGAGTTTGCTAGGCCAAGTAGAAACTCTCACCGTGTTCTGATGATAAGTGAGTTGTCTGGTTACTTCAGGAGTTTTACTATCTGATGAAGAAGCAGAGAACCCAGCTACCAAGACAGAAATTACTCTGGATGAGGGAAAATCTCATTTCCAATGACTTTCTATGTAATTTTCACTGAATGACAACGATGGAACGAGCAAGGCTTGTGTTGGGTGTCCATCCAAAGTACAGTGGTACATGTTCTGTAAGCTTTTGCTGAAGTTACCATTTATATTTTAAATGATTTAAAAATATTTTAATGTATAAAATATATTTTGATATTTTCAATGAGCTGTAGCTGCTAACAGTCAAAGAAAAATACATTAGTGGGGGAGAGTTTCTCCTACAGGCAGGTTAATTTTTGCAACTCGTTTCCTCAAATTGTAGAAGATGTCAGCTTTCATAGTTTAAGGAACAAGCATCAATATAAGAAATTGAAAAGGAAAATATGATTATGCTGATTTTAACCACCTTTTGACATGCACACCGCTAGTGATCAGATCCACAGGCATATATATCCTTCATTCACCCTTTTCAGTCTCAGAACTGGCAGGTTAGAGATCCTGGATGTTTCTCTCTCATTTTTATACCTAGATTGCATCCTGTTTCTGTTGTTTTCTGCAGATACTTGATCCACAGGACAGCAGACAGGAATGCTACTACCCTCCTCTCATTGTCCCCCACGCTGACTGCTTGCAGATGTCAGCCATCTGTCTGTCCTACCAGCACAACAAATGGAGGCTGCAGCCCAAAGTGTCCTGGGGTGGGCAGGACTGCTGCCCTGAGCAGGGAGCTGCAAGCAGAAAGAAAAAGTATGGAGGACTCCAGTCCCCAAAATTGGTCCCAAGAGGAATTTATTTTAGACTATTTGGTGCAAAGATATACTGAATAGTTCAGGGTACTGCCTCAAATGGAAACAAGGGGAGGTAAGGGACTGTACATGCATCATACACCAGCACAGACCAGGACAGTAGAAGCTCAAAGTTTTCATGCAACAAAACCAAGGAAAACAGCTGTTCTGGGGCCAAGAAAAGACCTCCCTTTGATGTGATCCTCAACAATATTAATCAAAGGAGCAAGGAGTCCACTCCTGGGTTGCTGTGTAAAGTCATATGCTGGTCCTGCTTCTGGGGCTGCAAGAACAAGGAATGGGTCCTCTCCGTATCTCAGGTCTCCACAAAGGTCAGGGGACCCTCTGGATCTCAGGTCTCCACAAAGGTCAGGGGACTCAAGAGGGAAAGTGCCACTGATTTTAGCCAGAAAGACCTTTCTGAAAATCAGGCGTATGATAGATTTAGTGTTTAACTTCTGTGTGCATTTGCCCTGCTGGTGGTCAAAGACTGGGAGGGGAAAGTGTCCATCCATGGCTTGGCCCCAGGTCCATCAACACTTGGCCTGTCTCACCTGTGCTCGGCACAATGTGCTGCCTGGACAAATAACTGATGAACACACAGCCCTAACCAGGCCAGTCTGGCTCCCTTCTGCTGCCCTTTTGGCTGTCTATGCTGTGCCACTGGTGAGAAACTGGCTCTTCACACTGACACCTTCCCTGTGCTGGGGTCTGTCCCCTCATACAGCCCACACGTCAGTGCAAAATGGATCTGATGTCTTTGGTGAGTTTAAATGAATAAATATTTAAGGCTTCGACCACCATATATGTTTATGCACTTTATATAATATATTGATTTATTGTTCAGGATTTCTTGGTAGAACAAAATTGGACAACAGTATTTGTCACGGTAAGAACTATTGACTGCAATATGATCAGTCATCGAAGTTTTCATATGGGAGCTTGGCCTGATTTCAAGGTCTGGTTATACACCACTCTCTGCATATGACATGCTATCATATATTAGAAGAAATAGCTAGTCCATGGTGCTAATGCTCACTGCTAGTTTTTAAAGATAGGAAAAGATAGATTAATGTAACATTTTGAAGCACAATCATGACAATTTCTAATATATCACCTAAAATGTTTGTTGCCCACCACACAACTTCCAAACTATATGCCTTGACAATAGCAATGTTACTCTTCGGATCATCAAAAAAAAAGAAAAAGAAAAAAACCACAAAAATCAGACATTCACAGGGTTGTAAAAAATAGTGTTTCATAACAGGTAAATTCTGTCTGCTGTGAGTAATAAAGTCCCATTTTCAGTTGAATTATAGTATTTTAAAAAATGCCGAACTGTGAATATGCTGAAAGCAGAGAAGTTTAAAGTACCATTGTGTACTTAAGTGATAAACAATTTTGGCAAACCTGCCAAGGTCCAGCACTTCAGAGTAGGTAGATAACATTGAGCAAAGCCGAAGCAATAAAACCAAATGCTCTGTACAGGTACTTCAAACTTTATATGCATTTATGTCAACACACAGAACAGCACTTCATCCATAGTAATGAATTTAGACAAAACAAGTGTTTGGGAAACCTACACTGGGTGCAAGTGATGCTTTAAAAACAATCATAAAAATGAGAACCTAAGCCAAATCCTATCTCTCCATAGAGACAGAAAAGATGACAGCTTTTATAGGATTATGAAATTAATAGGTGATTCCAATTTTTTCATTGCTGTTTTATTCTCCTTTGCTACCCCTCTCTCCCTTACTACCAGCAGGGCAGCCAGGCCAGGAAGGCAAGTGTTCTTCATAAAGAATTGAGCTGGGCTGTGAAAACAGTGTATAAGTCTGCATACTTGCTTCTTTCCTACATCAGTGACATTGGAATTTTTTCCCTCTGATTACCTTTACAGAGGAGACCTGTATTTTTTTTTTTTTTAAAATAAATTTACCCTCCATACAATTCAGTGGGGGGGAATCTCTAAAGCCATGCCTTAGTATACATAACAGGGCATAACACAGCGTTGCCTTCTTCCATACAAAGCTGTGCAAGTCTCACCACTATACTAGCCAGGAGAGGGAAAGCAATATTCATTGAGCCAAATAGCAGAAAACATGCAGCTAAGTTCAGCTGCTTAAGTGCTGGCAAGCTGTGCTCTTTGGCAGGCTACTAATCCAGTCATCTTGTCTTTGGTAACATACCATGATTTGAGTGGACAGGTAAAAATTGTATGGTTCACTTGCGTAGGATTGATCAACTCTACTGCTAAAGCACATGTTTATTTTGCATGAGAAAATTACAGGCTTGATAAATTAGCTGAAAGTAGGCTTCAGGCTATGTGTTCTCTAAAGGATTTCAGATCTGTTTAGAGGTGTTCCCACTTTGCTAGGCAAGGTCCATTTTGAAAGGCCCCACAGGGGATGCTAAGGAAGCTTATGTAATATGAAAAAGTACAATTACAACACAGACAGAACCCCTCACCATTAGTGTTATTACAGCCTGATTGTTAATTATCTATTTTATGGGCTTACTATGGGGCACAATAGGACACATAGATCTTCTGGTCCTTAGTCTATACCCACTCCATCATTGTAGTGTTGCTCATTGCAGTCTTCAACAAGCTGGGACTTGATTTTCTCATGTTATCTGTCAAATAGCGATAACTGTGTTTGCCCTCTTGTGATAACTGTATTTGCCCTCTTGCCTCCTAGGTGTTATGAAGATTAATGGATGTCTGTGCAGTGCTTTCAACATACAAGCCTGCTAGGAGTTATTATCGTTGCCCATTTTGAAAGCCTTATGTGTAGTACACTGGTTCCAGGTAACAGGCACATTTTTGTTTTTATTTATCATGTAATTACCTCCCTTCCAGATGTTCTGAAATCTGGACTGTTGTGGTTTAGCCTCACCCCGCAACCAAGCCCCACCCAACCGCTCGCTCACTCCTCCTCGGTGGGATGGGGGAGAGAATCAGAAGAGTAAAAGTGAGAAAACTCGTGGGTTGAGATAAAGACAGTTTAACAGGTAAAGCAAAAGCTGCACACTCAAGCAAAGACAAAACAAGGAATTGATTCGCTACTTCCCATGGGCAGGCAGGTGTTCAGCCCTCTCCAGGAAAGCAGGGCTCCATCACGCGTAACAGTTACTTGGGAAGGCAAATGCCATCATTCCAAATGTCCCCCCTTTTCCTTCTTCTTCCCCCAGCTTTATATACTGAGCATGATGTCATATGGTGTGGAATATCCCTTTGGTTAGTTGGGGTCAGCTGTCCCGGCTGTGTCCCCTCCCAGCTTCTTGTGCACCTGGCAGAGCATGGGGAGCTGAAAAGTCTCTGACTAGTGTGAGCACTACTTAGCAACAACCGAAACACCTCTGCATTATAAACACTGTTTTGAGCACAAATCCAAAACATAGCTACTGTGTCCCATACTAGCTACTGTGAAGAAAATCAACTATATCACAGCTGAAACAAGGACAGTATCATGCAGTAATTTAGAAAATGTTATATGTTACTGATTGTTTAATAAACCTGAAGGTATTTCTTTGGCCAGTAGTCAAGAGTAGACAAGAGTGTTAGAATTGTCTTTAGTAGGTGTCAGCTGAATCTATGTGTCCATGTCTGCAACCCCTGACTGCATCAGCTCTGAGTACAGGGGCACGATCACCTCCCTGCTCCTGCTGGCCACACTATTCCTGATACAAGCCAGGATGCTGCTGGCCTTCTTGGCCACCTGGGCACACTGCTGGCTCATGTTCAGCCGGCTGTCAGCCAACACCCCCAGGTCCTTCTCTGCCTGGCAGCTTTCCAGCCACTCTTCCCCAGGCCTGTAGCGTTGCATGGGGTTGTTGTGACCCAAGTGCAGGACCCGGCACTTGGCCTTCTTAAACCTCATACAATTGGCCTTGGTCCATCAATCCAGCCCGTCCAGATCCCTCTGCAGAGCCTTCCTGCCCTCCAGCAGATCAACACTTCCACCCAACTTGGTGTCATTTGCAAACTTACTGAGGGCGCACTCAATCCCCTCATCCAGATCATCAGTGAAGATATTGAACAGGACCGGCCCCAACACTGAGCCCTGGGCAACGCCACTTGCAACCGGCCACCAACTGGATTTGACTTCGTTCACCACAACTCTCTGGGCTCGGCCACCCAGCTAGTTTTTAACCCAGCTCAGAGTGCACTTGTCCAAGCTGTGAGCAGCCAGCTTCTCCAGGAGAATGCTGTGGGAGACAGTGTCAAAGGCCTTACTAAAGCCCAATTAGACAACGTCCACAGCCTTCCCCTCATCCACTAAGCAGGTCACCTTATCATAGAAGGAGACCAGGTTAGTGAGGCAGGACCTCCCTTTCAGAAACCCATGCTTGCTGAGCCCCATCCCCTGGTTGTCCAACATGTGCTGCGTAATGGCATTCAAGATGATCTGCTCCATGACTTTTCCTGGCACCGTGGTCAGGCTGACAGGTCTGTAGTTCCCTGGATCCTCCTTCCAACCCTTCTTGTAGAGGGGCATCACATTCACTAGTTTCCAGTCAGCTGGGACCTCCCTGGTTGACCAGGACTGCTGATAAATGATGGACAGTGGCTTGGCAAGCTCCTCTGCCAGCTCCCTCAGTATCCTTGGGTGGATCCCATCCAGCCCCATTGACTTGTGAACATCCAGGTGAAGGAGGCAGGTCAGTGACTGCCACCCCTTCAACAAGTGGGACTTCATTCTGCATACTATCTCCATCTCCCAGCACAGGAGCCTGACAACCCTGAGGATGACCAGTCTGACTATTAAAGACTGAGGCAAAGAAAGCATTAAGTACCTCAGCCTTCTCCTCAACTTTCCTGGCAAGGTTACCTTCCACATCCAATAAAGGAGGGAGAGCCTCCCTGGCCCTCCTTTTGTCACTGATATATTTATAAAAACATGTTTTTGTTATCTTTAACGGTGGCGGACAGTTTAAGTTCCAGCTGGGCCTTTGCCTTTCTAATCTTTTCCCTGCATAACCTCACAACATCCTTGTAGTCCTCCTGAGTCACCTGCCCCTTCTTCCCAAGGCGGTAAGCGCTCCTTTTTTTCTTGAGTTCCAGCCAAACTCCCTATTCAGCCGAGCCAGTCTTCTCCCCCACCTGCTCGACTTACGGCACATGGGGACAGCCTGCTCCTGCGCCTTTGAGACTTCCTTCTTTAATAACATCCAGCCTACCTGGACTCCTTTGCCCTTCAGGACTGCTTCCCAAGGGACTCTGTTAACCAGACTCCTTAACAATCCAAAGTCTGCCCTTCTGAAGTCCAGGGTAGTGGTTTTGCTGACCCTCTTCCTTACTTCTCCAAGAACTGAAAACTCTATCATGTCATGGTCGCTGAGCCCAAGACAGCCTCTGACCACCATATCATCCACCAGGCCTTTTGTGTTCATAAACAGCAGGTCCAGTGGGGCACCTCCCCTGGTTGGCTTGCTTACTGTAATGTGCTGAAAAGTAAATACTGCAGAAGAAAAATAGATTAGCAGGATCGGTTTACTCTATTTATTTATTACTAAACCCAAAAGGAACACATTTTGATCAGTTCTTTATCCATTTGGCTTATGTATTGTGTCATTTACTCACTGACTTTGTAAAAGAGTTGTCTTGAAAACTTAGATCAAAGTCAAAGAACTGTTGGCCTTTTAGTCTACCCCCTCACAAGCCTTTTGGATCCTCAGTCCCCAAAATGTAGTAAAAATACACATTCAGATGTATACATTAACCATAAAAAATTTTGTTCTTTCTACTTTGCATATTAATCTCCTTATGAAGGTTTCAGTGCTTTTTCTGTTGCATCAAGCAGCAGGATTGGTCCCAAAAGATTTAATCTACTTTTTCTCCTCTTGTTATTTAGTTTTGTGATCCAAGTACAACTCCAGAGATAGAACTACTGGAGAAAACAAATATTAGATTTTAGATAAATTTATTCTCTATCTGGCTCATGTAAATCTAAACTGTCGAGATTAAGTAAATTGTAAACAATCTATGTTCTTGGTAATGGACATAAAATGTTATTTATCAGTCTCTGTGCTGCCAAAATGAGGTGTAATGCCAAAAAGGGTGTAAATATTGCAATTTGTAGTGCCATTAAAATGGAAATTAAGGAATCAATCATGGTTTGTTGTGCAATTCATAATTTAGGTGAAGCTTGTGTTACTGTTCGATGCTGCAGATTCAGGTTTGACAGTTCAAGGATGATAACACACCATTTTTCATCAAATATTGTTAGGCCATGATGCTGTAAGTGGAATATACAAGACATATTTTAAAGTGTCATGAAATGCAGATGTGCCCTAGATAGTCGCTAATGTCTTATTTAGGAGTCTTGGCCATTTGGGATAGTTTCTTTTATAGTTTCATCTTCATAATATCTCAGGACTTTCTAGTAATTGATTAAACAACACTACAACCATCTGTTTCATGTGGTTAATCCTCTTCCTCATCCTCTCATGCATGCAGTATCAGCACTGATTTTTGATAGCAGTTTATTTTTTAAGTATACATCCAACTGTCTATGTGAATCAAAACCCAGCTGAAGAATGTGCCTTGCCTTTGGAGGACATGAACATGAGAATGTCAGTCATGCTTGTCAAGAATACAAGAATGAAATTAGTGGCAAACTACAGAATTTCATAACTGCACTTGTTATTAGACCTGATACCTAACTGGCTTGGTTAGGCAAAACCACCCAGAAAAACACCTGAGGAAAGAGAGGTCTGAAAATTTAGTTACATTTCTTTTCCGAGTCATCATTTTCATTGTTACCATGGAGTCTTTTCATACAGCATTTTTCCTCAGTAGTGCTGATATTTTGGGGAAAAAACAACACAAAAAACCAAAACACTTTTGCTTTCCTCAGACTTTCAGGTAGATATAATTTAGCACCTGCCATATAATTCCCTGCTATCTCCTACAATCAGATGGGGAAGATGAATTCAATTTTTTGCTCTGACTGTTAGAAACCTTCTAATTTCCATAAATGTGTTAATGGGAACACTCTAGACATAACTCTCACTTCTGACTTGAGCTTTTACAATAGCTCAAATTGTTTTTTATGCTTATCATGTACTTGCTTCATATATTTATAGAAAACAATAAATTGCCCTCTCAGGCTTCAATTTGCCATGGTTACTTAGATTCTTCTCACAAAGTATAGAAACTCAGCCCTTTTCTGGTTTGACCTCATCTTTCTTTAATGTAGGGGATCAGGCAAGTTCTAGGTATTGTAGGCAAGGGTTTAGCAAGGCCTTGTAAAATAGGACAAATATCAGCAGTTTTACTATTCTGCTAGAAACCTCTCCTCCTAAACATTGTACAGTCACTTTTACAGTATCCTGGCCACATCATGGGTTACTTGAGTTCAAATGCATTCACACCATCCTTCTCTGCTCTTTCTACATGGAGTACTACCTACTTACTGTTTTTTTTTTCCTACGAGTTCAGAACTTATGTTGTTAGTTAATTTTATGGTCTTTCATTACTTTATTTTTTTACTCTACTCATACTGTTTTCTTTGTATGATACTTCAGCATTCCCTGCCTTGATGCTACTTTCAGTGTTGTGCCAGGGATGGACTGCATGAGCATGGACTGCAGTATACTATGGTCACTAATGTAAACAATGGCTCCTGATGAACAGCACTGGTTACCTCTTTCCCCCAGATATCTCTCCCTTCAGCCCTAAACATTTTCATTTACTGTTTATACCACTTTCTTCCCTGGCATGACAGGACCCTGAGTCAGCTACAGCTTTGAAATGAGATAGAGGAGACTTTGTTGCAAACTGCCCCAAGAATGTCACAAAAATTTGAACTCAAAAAACCATCTCTAATTAGAATATGAATAATTAACTTCCAAAACAGAAAAAACCACAATGTAACTAGGCAAGATAGAGTAATAAAAAAGGTCTAATTGATATTTTCCTCCTGCCCACTTGGCCCTTGGGGAAAGTTCTTCTCTTCTGGGCTTACCCTCAGTTAGCTCAACGACTTCTGAGTTGCAGCAAATTGCCCAGTCTTGTCTGGCTGACTGGAAACCCTTTCTGTCCCCTCTGACACCTGCCTGTCCTCACAGGAACATTTGAGTTTCTTTGCTTGAGCTCCAGCTCCTAGCTCTGTGTATTGTCTCATTCTTTGGCCTGTCATTCACAGCAGTCTCTCAAAGCTGCTGACCTTCAGGCATGTCTATTTTCCTCCAAAAGAAGGGACAAGCCTCTGCTCTTCCCAAGAGTTGTACCTCACCTACTCACTCTTTTAACAGACTATAACATTAAAAAAATGAAGAACAAATAATTAAAATAGTTCATATATTATTTATCATGTATTCCTTATGGTTCCTTTATTAATCTCTATGTTTGCCAGTTTAACTAATATTTACATATCGACAGAGGATTTACAGCGATCAAATATTTACTGAAATCCAGATAAACGGGATATACTTCATTTTCTTTGGCCAAAAATCATCAAAGAGCTCTTCCAGGTCAATCTGTCAAGAGGTCTCCTTAACAAATCATGTTAAATTTAATCTCAGCTACCTCTAACTTTTCACTTATCTCTTCCGTCCAAGTCTGCTCTCCAGCCTGCTATGTTGGCGTTTAGACTGAGAGGCCTGAAATTGCTCACATCACTTTCCTAAATATAGGTTCCTCATTTGCTATCTTCAATTATGCAGAAGGACTTGCAAAAATACTTGCTGTGGGATTTACAAATTCAGTGCCAATTCTGAGGAAATTATCTTCATTACCTGGCCTATGTTCCGTGAGTTTTTTTTCTACTGCAATTGTGACAATTTCTAGTTTTAAATATGCATTCTCATTACCTGCTTTCATTTTGCATTAGTTTTCTATATCATCAGTCTTGGAAGCTAACCAGAGTATATTTATCTTTGGACCACACCAACATTTTCATACTCCTTACCTCTTTATTGTTCTTGTGTCTATAATCATTTATTTATAAGGCTGGACAAATCTTCTCTCTACTTTCTTTCAGAAAGTTGAATTCAGCTTGATTTTTTGATCATTACCACAGCAAACTTTGCCTGACTTGACACCGAACACACAGATGTCTGTGCTTTTTTTCTATTCTCTTATTTTTAGTATCCTTCTTATTCTCAGATTTCTTTTCCCCTAAATATTCCAGTGGGTCAGATAGCTCTTTGTCCAGGGTTTTCATTCGCTGGGGAATACAGATTCCTGATCATGTTAGCTCCTTTGACATGAAGAAAGTCCATTTTCAAGGTTTTCTGTGTGTCTTCATCCATTCAATTTTACTAGGAAGTTTCTTTAACTTTTCAATACTTGGTTATGCAAAACAGGCTTAGCTGTAGACCTCTGCCTATATTCTTTGATTTTACTTGAACAAAAATAACTCATCACTTCTCAGCCCAAGATTATTTTCTACAATAACCTCTGAATTGTCTTGTTACTTGATAAAATCAAGCCTAAACAGAATCTTTTTTTCCTGTTTCAGTGACTAATGAAGAAATCCGACAACTACCATACCCAGGAAAATGTTTTCCCAGCTGTTTCTACTAACGCCCTCCATGGAACAATTCCGGGTAATAATTCTCTCTCTAATAACATTACAGATTTCCTATCCATACCCAAAACACACCCAGAGATTCTCTGCCAGACTGCTGGCATCAGTCCAGGGGAAGCTGTTTTGCCATCTTTGTTTTATGTCCTTGTGAAAAATATATCTTAGGAGATAAAACGTGAAATAATTTTATTCCCACTTAAGGAATTTTTGCCTGAGTGGAATTCATTATTTGGTTTTGGGATGCTATATGGAACTTTGACTAACTCTGGACTCTGCATCCCAGGGCAAAATGATTAATTTTAGGTCCATCTTAGGTATTCCATGCCTGAAATAGGCTGCTAGAGTGGGAGCAGAGGGTGCATCCTGCATCTTGGGGATAACGATAGGCAGATACCTGTTTTCTGTCATGTTACTGGAGTGATACGCCAACCTGAGGGTCAAAGCAGTGATGACAAATAATCATAATGAGGGATGCCCCCTAATCCTGAGTTGGGCAAATCTTAAAATTTTAGTATGTGTTTGTGTAAGAAATAGATACAGAAATTTCCTTTGCATTTTAAACTGAGAACAACCTGTACGTAGCTGCTTAATGTGGGAAGACAAGAATGCATTTGGGGGGGGGGGGGAAACAAATGTAAATAACATTGAACTTTATATTCCTGATTGCCTGCTGTTGAGCCCTAACAGAATGTGATGCAATATTTGTCTCTCATCTAATTAAAGATGAATCAAAACATAAAAACAGCTTCTTAGTCATCTGAAAACATTCATTTTACACCCGATTACTCTCCTTTAGAGTGGAGTTTTGCCATTAATTTTCCTTATGGTGAAGTTATACCAGAAGTTTAAGTTGATCTAAGTTCACATTACTACCAAAGGGTTGACCCCTGCCCATACCTGCTAAAACCCAACCACAGACCATCAGCTCTTACCTTATAGCCTCATTAGTGCCCATGCGTTCTGGGTGGACTTATCCAGCTGAAATATCATTCACTCAGTAAGTTATGATTAAGGCTTAAGTTTCTGACTGGGTTCATCTTGTACCCAACTGCATACTAGAGCCAGCAACTCTCAGCTGGCACCTGGGTAAAAGTACAGAATAGCTTAATCTGATCTTGCAGATAACTTTTCATTTCACATGAAAGTGAGATAGCTCTACCTCTGCTCTAGTCCTATGCTTAGTTATTAGGTCTAATCTAATATGCTATAAGCATGTGCAAATTCAGTGCTTAATGAAGGTTATATTTGCCTAACTGTGACTGTGCTGCTTTAAAGAGAGATTTTTTACCCCCAAATTTGTGAACGCATAGATAGTTTACCTACGATAACATCTGTGATGCACGAAGGTACTGCTAGACATCAGTTTCACAAAAACGCCACAACTGAGCAGTTTAGAAAAAACACTGTGGGTTGCTTTTATCTTCATGCCATCTTATGCCATCTTAATGCAGCTTCATAAACCAAAACAATCTGAGGTGCATAACCATCACTTCCTGCTAAAATATATGTTTTGCAAGATGTATGCTTTCTGCATCAGGAAAGAAATAAAGTAAAAATAATACAGACAGCAGTAGATAAGATTTTATTTTTACCTTTGTTGCCAAAGAAGGAGATTACAGACAGAAATTTGTTTTCTGGCATTTATAGAGAGCACTGCAAATTTAGAATGTGTTTTTGGAACTGCTATTGGCTGTTACAAAAGGTTGCTCCTCTTGTTAAACTCTTCAGGCTTTTTCATATCAGTTGCTTTCTCTGTTAGATGCTAGGAAGAAGAATGTCTCCAGAGACGGGGACAGTTTGCTTTCTTGACTGGTTCTGTTTAGAAAAGTTTTCCTCTGGCAAAGAGAAGAAGAGATTTAGGATCCAGGCATTGCAATACAAAGGACAGGATAAGTCTAGATCTTATATGATCTATTTTTATTTACACTGAAATATTTCACTCCTAGGGTATTTGTTGCTTGCCATAGTTCTGCTATGTTGAAGCACAGCTATATTCTACTGGGGGTGTTTGTTCTTTGTTTAAGTACATGTTGAAGGGAAAGCTCTTGCAACCTCTAAAGGAGGTCATACCCACTGCTGGGAACAAATGAGGGCACCTATGTGCAAGGGTTTTCCTCCTGCTGCCAGGAATTAGATTTAGCAATGCATATATATGTAAAGGTCTTATATGACGAGCATTTGTGCTTGAATGACTTCCTGCCTACCATTTCCATTTAGTTAAGCATTTTCATTTCCTAAGAAGCTTTTCAAACTCTCTGTCAAGTAGCACAGTTGTTCAGCATTGACACAGTATGGAGAGCTGTGCTACAAATACGCTTGCAGGTGTTGTCAGGGATTTGTGCAGTAAAGGTATGTGGCCGCTACAACATGGTGCCAGTGGGTCCTCACTAACTGTTGTTTCGTAAGTAGCCATCACAACTAGAAAATGACCTTTCTCTTATTGCTTTCTGTGTTTCTGTAGGTGAGTGTACCTGGCATAGATTATTTCTTTTTGACTGGGATATTGAACAAAGGTATTACAGAAATTTGATTCAGAGAGGTATACCTGTGAGTAAATTTCATTTCTATGAATGCCTCAGGACAGTGTAGCACACAAATGAAACTGAGCTGAGATGCCCTGGTCTGGGTGGGACAGCCTCAGCACTTTGAGAATGGGGGCAGATTTGAGCAAGCCATTCTAGTTTTGAGACATTTTTAGTTCACTTTGGATATAAGCAGGTTACTGTTTGAAATTTCATTCCCAATAATACATTGAGATATTTTTTATACATGCACATAAAGCTCCTTGTTGTTCTGGAATTGCTGGTGCTTGAAATGCAGGGAGGGATCTGCCTCCCTGTTACTGCAAAAGAATTAACAGACTTTATTATAGGAATCTGAGGCATTTCACAGTTAATTACTATCAAGGAATGTACACAGATCAATAAAACAGGCTTTTTGTTAGAACCATCTATTTTTTTTCACCTCAATGAGCAAGCAAGAAGTCTCCACTCTCTTACCGGTATCCTGGCTGATGCAGTCACCACCACAATATAACACCTGGGAGCCTGTGGGGATGCTCATGCCTTGAGCGTTTGTCATCTTGAGAGTAGTTTCTGTTTGGTGGGGCTGGAGGTTCCCTCTACCTGACCCTGCAAGCAACGAGGGGATGTGGAAAGAAATGAACTAAAGATTTACTGTTGCTCTAGCAAGCCAAAGCTACAGTGAAAAATAATGCAGAAGGAGTGGCTGGAGCTGCCTGATAACTCATACAGATTCATGGGGAGACCAAAACCAATGAATTTAATCTCTCGGTTCGTGGGTGGCGAGGAGCAGAGCCAGGACAGCATGCAGTGTCATGCAGTGTGGCAAGAAAAGGAAGAAGAGAAAGAATATTAATCTGGAGGATGGTTTTATTTCTGAAAATAGGCTGGTCTTTTGTTTTGGTTTTGTTGGTTTTGTTTTGTTTAAAAAAAAACAACACAAAACCAAACCCAGGGTTTATATCTTGTGAGTGTCCATGCAGGCTGAGAGGATATGTTATGTTATTATGCCCCATTTGCCAGATCCAAATGCACAAATTCAGTTTTTGGATAGGTTAAGATAATTTTATAAGCCATGTTCCCATGTTTGTGTCTTCCCAGTGCAGCTCTGTATTTTGCCTGTTTTGGAAGCACACTCTTCAATCACACACACACACACACACACACACAGCGCAGAGATAAAAGCTGATTCATCTGAAAAAGGGGAGAAAACAAACTGCTACCAGTCTTAAATTTGCTAGTCACTGCATTCTTGGCTCTCTTTCCTGGATGAAGGTCAGGTGAAATATATCTTCCAGGCACAAGGGAAGGGGAAAACTCCAGGCTGCCATGATTCACATGCGTGGTGTCATCCTGAGTATATACAGGTGCTCAGAGGAGGCATGTCTCTCAGGTCTCCTCTGTTAAAATTCAAGAATTAACTCAGTTCCTTCTCTCTTGTCACACCTAGAAGCACAAAGTAGCCAACCCCAAGGACAAGAGTTGTCTTAAAGACTCTCTAGAGGACCTGAAATGTATTAACAATTTAAAGAGAGAAAGCTGCAAAGGTGAGTTGTGTCAACAAAGCCTGACTGGCTTATTGACCCTGCTGTAGTGCTACCACTAAGCTGACAAGGAGCAATCCCATAATTTTATACCTAGGGAAGATGAATGTTGTAAAACACTTAGGCAGGGAGTCCAAAAAAAAGCCCTAGGTATCATGGTCCTGAACTGAGAGTTGAAGGAGAGACCTTGATGTTTCAGAAGAGGATCCACGACAACCTTCCTGAGTAAGCAACAAGTAAATGGATATGTTCACGAAGGAGCTGGCTACTAACCAGGGCATGAAATTCTCAGCACCTCTCCTTGCCAGGGACTGCTGGGAATAATTGCTGCCTAATGCCCAGGTCGCTCTGGCTGCTCCAGGGGTGACACTGGAACAAGGAAGATACTGGAATTTGCTTTCCCTATTCCCTTCTTGTATTGTGAGGTCATTATGTCAAATGATATTTATCTATCTCTGGCCTGATTGTGAAGAAAGTGGTAGCCACCACTCCACTCTGTGCTGAGCCCAAGACTGCCTGCTGATCCTTTGAAAATTGGAGTGGAGTAAGCCCTGGAAGGGAGTCAGGTGAAAAGACATTTGGATTTTCCCTTCTCAGTCTCAAGCAGGTGCTAGGCTGACCAGGTGTGCCCATACTGAGATACTTTTAATTCTTCAGAGGTGAACACTGCTGAAAAACAAAGTGTGTCACAGTCACCGTAGGCTTCCTTCAGAGGTGCAGGAAAGAGTAATTTCCAGACAGCAACTAATCCAAACTATTGTAGACATTTCCTTTGGACACCTGACTCTGAGATACAAAACTCCCATGTAAAGTGTTTGATTTGTTTCTGAATAGGACTCCTTGAATATAATTCCAACTGGTGTGCTTGGGAACTGAGACTAGAGGTGCCTGGAAAAAAGCATAAACAATTTTGATCTGCTGTGTTTTGATGACAAGTGACTCCAGGGATGAAATGGAACATTTTGCCACAAAAGCATCATATTAGTCTAAGTACTTGGGACTTAAAAAAATTTAAACCTCTCAAATAAAATGTATTTTCATTTTCTAAAAGGTTTTTATTCTGAACTAAACTATTCTTAATTAAAATTCAAGAAGGTATTGATGAAAACATGAAGGTGATTTTCTATATTCTCTTTTTCCTTGGGAAATGAATCTACTTTCCAAAATTCCCATCATGGGATAGATTCTACTCTTATCTACATCCACCCAGATCTGTTGACTCTTTACTACAGGGATAGCTGCAGATATAGTTTAGCCTTCAGATTTAGAGTTAAGTCAGAGTCAGTATCAAAGACATGGTCAAAATCTCCCTTCAATTACCTTCACACATGTCTCCCCCTTCACAGAATAAATGAATTTTATTGCTTTGTGGGTTTTGCCAAGCCATAAGCATTACTGTGCTGTGGGTTTTATACTTTGAAATAGGTTACAGGATAAGAAATCATAAATATTCATTCTTTAGTAGCACCCTCTGAACAGCTTCCTCACAGCTGCTTCTCTGGGGTCTGCCCATAATTGTATGCTGTCGTGCTCCCTGCCCTCTGCCCTTCTCGCTCAATCAGGACAGGAAATAAGGCAAAATAATGAAGCACGGGCTTTTAAATGTTGATTTCTGTGCATGGTGCACACCATGTGGTATGGCTCTAAGGAAAAAAAAGCTCTGATAGAGGTGTTTTCAACTGATGAAATGTCACAGGTAAACTCTGGAAAAGCAGTTGCTTGCTGTGGGTTCCTGGACCAAAGAATATGCTGAAACACACCATGGGAAAAACACAGAATATACAATTGCCCTGTACAAAAAGACCTTTCTCAGGAAGAATTTAAAGATGACTTGCTGATAGAATGCAGCAATTAACCTCTAGCCATGCTTTGTAATCGAGTATGGATGGAATGGTCCGAAGGACAAGGAGATGGTATTTGAACATAAAGGGAAGCCTCTCATTGATCTTCTAACCTTTTGGGGATGTATAGCATATGCAAGCCCCAAGAAAGTTGCTTTTGAAAGGGAACTGAAAACTCTTGGATATAAAAAACCTGCTTTGCCAAGTCATCCCTTCTGTTTAGTTGAGGGTTAACTGTCCATCAACAGGGGGCTGCAAAACAAATATTCTATTTACAACACACAGCTCTGAAACGGAACGAAACTGAAACTGAAACTGAATGAAATGAAGTACTGCATACTAAAGGCAAGTCCCTGTGAAAGCAGACCTTTCTGCTGTTTGCAACATTTTTGGTTGCTGCGGGCTTGACTGTTTAAGGCATTTTGCCTATCTGTGCTCTAACTCGCAAGATAAAAGATGGCTATTACTAAGTTGCTGTGGAGCTACAGAAAGAAAAGGGAAAAAGCATGAACTAATGCAAGAGCCGGAAATATCTAAAGTTTCTTTGATCAGAGATCTCGAAG
Source organism: Phalacrocorax aristotelis (assembly GCF_949628215.1). Classification (NCBI taxonomy): domain Eukaryota; kingdom Metazoa; phylum Chordata; class Aves; order Suliformes; family Phalacrocoracidae; genus Phalacrocorax; species Phalacrocorax aristotelis. Next base: position 194,534,261 of record NC_134276.1, read on the forward strand.
GTATCTTTTCCCTGCACTTTGAAATATCACTTTTGCCATGTCATGGGCAGAAAGGGAAACCCAGAGGCCTCTTCTGCACAGAACTTCTAGATGGAATTGCCTTGAGAAGCAAGGAGTGCATAAAGCTACCTCTTCCTCCTTTTGATGTGCTTTGAGCTACCAGCAGATTTTCTTTGTCTTTTTTCAGCTTTTGTAAATTCAGACTGACCTTCAAGTCTCTTTCTTTTTCTCTTCTGAGCTGTGAAAATATCCCCTAACACTGTCTTCTCCAATGCAGTGCATGCATGATTATAATCCTGACAAGTCACATTTAGTTCAAGTGCAAGAGTACTCTCTCTGCCTCTGTCTCTCGGCTCTCCTCATTTCTTTCCTAGAATTTTTCTCATTTAAAACTGTATTTAAAAAAAAACAAAAAACCAAACCAGAAAAGTTCCCAGACATGAAAGCACTCTTGAATTGACTGCTGCAATTTCAGACCAGGCACCAAAACAAGTATCTTCTGAGCTCACATTTTTATTATTTAAAGTTTCACACATTCCTTTGAAGTCTCCAAAGACAACTTGCACTCTACCATACTCGATGGCTACATATCTCATGTCAATGAAATGTATGAAATGTCCATTTCAGAGAAGTTATCAGTTCCTAAAAACCCATACTGGGTCACAATGACTACTGTTCTTCTGAATAAATCAACACTTCAATAAATGGTAAGCAGAAACAGAGAATCCACATGGCTATTAAAGAAAACACCAAATAACATATTTGCTGCTTAGTTTATGACATTGTTAAAACACATTGTGAAACCATGGAACTGTAAGATTAGTCCTTATGAGAGCAGTCTCCTTGGATTCAGTGTGATGATTCACATGAGGAGTTTGCAGAACAAGGCAGTTGCTAGAGTTATTACTAGATTCATAATTCCTGAGTATTCTTCCTGTTAGCTCTGCATGCAAAATCACATTGCAGATGCACTGTAAACTGTCTATAGACACTCGAAAATAGAAACACATATTTAATTAAGAGGGTGACAGTATGTTACCCCTTTAGGTTGTCTTTTATTTGGTATGCTAACAGAATGCATGAGCTTTCTGAAGTTGTTCGCAGTGCTTGGTATACAACTCTCACTGCTCAGCTATAATTGTGTGAACCCTAAATAAGAAACTGAATTTGCTGTATTAGCAGGTATATGGCTTCACAGTAGAAGTCAAGAATGTTGTGTGCCTGGTTGTTTATCTTGGCAATTGTACAACACCTTTGTTGTCTTAGGAAGTACTGGTAGATTGAGTAGGACCTCGATCTGTAGTGCTTTGCTGCTATATCCTTGCTCTGAAGATAAGAGACATTCCCTGTATTTTTCATCTTTATTTTTTTTTAATTACAATGTGTGCGTGTTAACGAGGCCCTGCTGTTTCTGCTTTCCAGACTGTCATCAAAAGCAAGTGCCAACAATAAGACTGTGCTCTGGAAAAGTTTCAAAAGTTAGTGCTTTAATTTGGCCCCAGCTTCTTACAGGCTTAGCGTCACCAGCCTTTCCAACGTGTGTGCTGAAGTCACTGTATTTTAACATTTAACATACAAGGCAGTTTCTGCCTCTAACTTTTAACCAGTTCACGTGGATGTGTATTATCCCAAATTCCTTTAAGGCCTTCTTTATGCTACTACAGGCATTGACACTTCCTCTATAGCGCACCTAAGTAATTGGCCCTCTATTGTCTCGGGACTACATATTTTCTAAGTAGTATCCTATTTTGTGTCTTTATCTGTCTCTATAGCTTCAGGGACATGCACAGTTTCAGAGTAATATGCTGCAGATTTCTCATTTCACTACACCTAGTATCCCTTTTCTCCTGTAAAAGTAATAATAATAATAATAGTAAAGCAACAATGATATTTATAAATGACAGAATATTTATGACTAATTACTTCATCCAGAGAATGACTATCACCCCCAAAACCCTTCAGAATAATTTTGGAGAAGGAAACAAACCAGTAATATGTCTTCAAAAATGCATATTTCAGTTTCTAGAAAAATGAAATATGAAAATAATTGCTCCCGCTGCTGGGATGAATTAAAAAGAGAAGATTGCACATCAGAACCAGCAATCAATAAACTGCTCTGATCTTTAAGAAACATTTATTTTATGTATATGTAAGGATGTGTCAGATCTCTGTAGAAGTGCAGTAAAAATAAGTAAAGGATGCTGTGCTTTTGCACAAAGCTTATTTCAGAGAATTTGGGTTTTGAAAGTCTTTATCTAGGCTGATTAAAGGTGGGCATTGAAGTTCAAAGTCTATAAGAATATTTGGGTGTAAAATATGTGTAATTTATACTTTTCAGATTTTAGTTTCACATTGATCAGCCTTAAATAATAAAATCCCTTTCTTCTTTAAATAATTGTTGTCCTACTACTAGGAGTATGATGGGGAAGATAAAAGCAATAATTAGAAGACCATGTAGATCCGGTCTCTGCATTACTGTTATCATTAAAGATGAGGCAGTGCTGTAAAGAAGCTCTGGCACTGCTAAAGTACACATGAGATCGTACAACAAATGAGTCCCAATGTAGCAAAAATGAACATAAGAAGTCATTCTAAACTGACTTCAATATGGAAGGTTGTCTTGGGAGTGCTTATTTCTCTGCTCTTATGCACAGGTTTGGTGCATCAGGTTTCCTTTACTGCATTCTTCATTCCATTTTTGCTGTGTGAATTTGTAATAAATCAATACCAATTTAAAGAAAAGATCCTGAAATTTTTTGTCAGTGAAACTTCTGGGGTACATCAAATGAGTGTAGATAATGTCAAAAACTTTGACTCTGGGAAGTCTTAGAGGCAGGCAAGAAAACATTACCTGACACTTCAAATAAATCCTTCTGTTACTTATTTTTATACTGGTGATGCCCGTGTTGAAAGGAAATTGAGGTTGCTCAGCATGAAAAATGGAAATGGATGGGGAGCAGAAGTATAATGGTTCCTACTGTAAACTTCACAGAACATGCAAGACCATGGTGGTTTTCACCAATGCAATCTTTTCACCAATGCTACTGTAGCAGGGTGATGGTGGCTTCCAAAAAACTGGAAGAAAGACCAGAGGAGTAGAGGGCTCTAAAATTGTTTAAGAGGGATTTCTCAATTCCCGTGTTTTTATACCATCTCTTGTAAAAAGATATTAAAAGCTACAGATGCATTATCACCATTGCAAACACATGCTTCAAAGCTTTTGCAAACCAGATATCAAAGCAACAGAACTCTTTGTTCAAAATTATTATTCTGCCATGGCTGGCTTCCTTGGTGGCTGCTCTGTCCCACTCTAAGACTATTTGCCTGTGTCCTACCTAGTCCCATCCTGAGTGGTTGGACCTTGTCTGTGTCAGGTTAATTGAAAATATAGAGTTGCATTTATGGACAGTGGAACATTCAGTGGCTTTGATCATATAAAGAATTAATTCACTTTGTCAGTAATGTCATTTTCAGTCAGTAGGAGTTTTAGCAAGGCATTTGTCCCCAGTAACAAACTTCAGCAAGGATTGCATTCTCCAAAGGAATTTTAGCAATTTTTTTTCCTTCAGTACAGATCTCAGCGAACGATATCTTTATAACAGTGAAAGCTTTAACAAGTCACTTTTGTCAGTACAAACCTAGTAATAAAGCTACCTTGCAGCAAAGAACCATCCCCGTATAATGAATACTCTTAACTACCACCAGCACTGTTTTAACTTCAAATATGCCTGAAATTTATTAATGGTAAAGCAATGTACAGTGTGTATAAAACACAATTTAAGGTGCATACTATGTGCCAGGAAAGCTCTCGCATTGCAAGGCAGAACTTCTTTGTCCATGTTTCTGAATAAGTGGCAACGTTCTTCCAGCCCAATAAGCATCAGAGGATATTGCTCTAATGATAACAGGGTTTAGAGGCTGTTTGAAGTAGGATGTGTGCTCTGTTTTACAGTGGAACACTTCTGTAATGCATAAGGCCCAGAGGAATGGAGGCATCTGCCCCAAATCCTAATTCATTGATTAATTCTTCTAATGAAGAAGCTATGAACTGCAGTGAAGTAAAAGCCAGTTGTTTATTTGGATGAAGTTACTGTGTGCTATTAAGTGTGAAGAAATTATATGAGGCATCTCAGTTAATATTATTTCCTGGTGCCTTTTTCTCTCCACATTTTTACCTTGTAGGCAAGCCCTAACTCTAAATATTAGGAATATTTTGTAAAGCAGGTCCATAGCTAGCTCACAAATTGCAATGAGAATATTATCATTAACAATGGCTTGTTATATTTAAATAAGCCCTTATATCAGTGGGTACATTTTGTTTAACATGTTTACCACCAGCTAATGAGGGAAATACAACCTCTGTTCTTGGCAGAGGTCACTGATTTGCATGCAGTGTTGGGTTATTGTTAACTTTGAAACCACAGACAAATAACCTCAATATTTAATAGTAACTACAGTGGTTATCATTCACTTCAGTTTATCTTAAACATAATTTGAGGTGTAAAAGTTGCTTCAGTTCCACTTCTCCCTTTGGCCACACCACAGAAAGTAATAGTGGAAGTAATAGTGGAGGTTTTCAAGATGTACATGTTACTTTCTTTCCAAGCACAGTTTTTGCTTTCCTGAGTTTCAGCACAGAAACCGTTACAAAGACCAGTCAGTTTAATTATTCAATTTTAATCTACGAAATTTTAATCTCAAACTGTGCCGTGCTGATGCCATCTTCTCTAAAGTTCTGTTCATTTTGGAAGGGTGCAAAAATCCATGCATGTGTTTATGTTTTGGTTGGGCAAGAAGCGCTAGGTTTGTCCTGAACACAATCTGATGTCCCATGGAATCCAGCTAGTCCTACTTCTGTGGATCTTTCCTCTGAAAAGTGCATACTACTTCTATGATAGGGTGTACATGAGGAGAGAAAGACTTCTTGCTTGATTTGTATTGAATTCATTCCTGAGACTGCTGGCTGCAAATAGTAACATGTAAGAGCACATAAACTCAGAAGAAAACTTTGCCTATGGATGGCAGTCCTCGAGGGCAGGAGGGAAGGAATGAACTACATTTGGCAGATGACCATCCCCTAGTAAATGTATTACAGAAAGGCACTTAGATGGTGTATGGTAAGGAGTGCAGGACAAAGAAAGCTAGAGTGACTTGGCTATTTATCACTGGATAAATGTTTCTGTGAAATCTCCACAAGTCCTGACATTTATGACATGGTTTCAAATAGGTTGTTAAGCTAAAAAAATTATAGGTTTTAGAAGATATCCCCAACAAAGCTATCTTATTTTTCTCCCCTTATATGCTATTAGGTCTTTTCTATTTGTTTTAGATGAACTTGCGCTCTGCCAGGCTGCTGAATGAGTCCTCTCAGTCCTCCCATCTCTTAGCCCAGACATTCTTAAAGATGTTTAATGTCTTTAGATCAGGAAGTCATTCAAAAGCCTAATAACATCATTCTTAATTTTCTTTTATTTTCAATACATCTCAGACATCATATTTCATATTTCAGAATTGTCTCCCTTGTTTCTTTCCTATGTTATGAAAGAAGCACAGAATTAGAAGTAGACTTAGAATAGTTTTATTACTTAAGTAAATGCAAATTGTAAGAGCTACATTTATACACTGCTGCTCTGACAGCCTTTCTAGCTTCTAAATTACAGAAGACAATGGGGTCAGTAGAGTGATCAGAAAACATCTAAATGCTTACTACTTAAAATGATTTGCACAATCTTCAGCTAGCAAATTCTCTTAGATGTCATTTGGGACTCTTCCCATGTCACTGTTAAACTACAAGCTTCATTCTGAATAGAGGCCTCCCTACCTACTATTTTGATTTTTCTTACTAAGAGTAAATTAAAGTTCAGAGTAGAAAAAGCTGTGATTGCCTTTGGGCACCCAAAGTTGGAATGAGGTTGAGATAACCTGGGTGTAAATGCAATTATGCGAAGATCATGTGATGACATTGAGCAACAGGGAACTGTAACAGAGGATTATAAAAAAGGGAAGAAGTTACTCACTGGCCTAGAGGAAGAGACCAAAAGCAGAAAGATGGTTGATGCAGAGGAGGGACCTTTCACTCTCTTGGAATACTGTAAAGTATTCTGCCTCAATTCTGTCCCTCTCTATTATCCTTTGACTCAGTTCAAAATGGTCCATATGGACACCTTCTTGTGGTATCTAGTTCTTGAAATATTGTGTCATTCCTGAATAATTCACTCCATATATTCCTTAAAATGAATGTGTATTTGTGTCAGAACTTTTGGAGTGCTTATATGTCCTTTTACTTCAGCTACTTCACTTTCCAAGCCATGGCAAGTCAGTATGCCTGGGAGGTGGCATTTTTGGAAGAGGGATAGTTTGAGCAACAAAGGAGCTGCATGTGGTCAGTATGGTCTTCTGGTTTCCTGCTCCCATAGGAGGATGAAAAAATGCTGTCTTGACTCTTATTTACAGTGCAAAACTTGTAGGTGCCAGATCCCAGAAAAACAAAAGACAATATAGCTTCATGCTGGGTAGCTGTGGAACAACTTTCCATGTGATGTTGTGGATAAAACAATTAGACAAATTCATAGAGGGAAACTTCACAGCAGGAACAATTACAAAGTTAATGTTTTGGCTCAGGAATTTCCTAAGTCATAAATCGCTGGACAATTGGAAAATAATCTGAAGAGGAGTTACTTTATTTTTATTGTGTTCCTCTATTCCTCTCTTGGCATGCACTATTGCCATGGGGACTGAGGTAGGGTGTGAGCTATATGGTACAGCTATTTTCATGTACTGGTGAGCATAAGAGTACTGTCTTGCCTTTGGGTGAACTCATAGCTTCTGCTGAATTGGGAACTCTGTGGGAAATGTCACTAATCCTGACATTTTGAGAGAAGCACCAGCTCCCGTGTCACATGTCCCAGTGGGAATTAGAAGGCTTAGATTCCCTACAAATATTTTCTTTCTGATACTGAAAGGAAAAATGCCCTTCAGCAACAACTCTTGAAATATTTCCATCCATTCCTTGCAAAATAATATTTCCTATTCTTCATTTTAATTCCCTCTGTGTTGCTTCAGATCAACTCCATAGCAAAGTAGGATTTTTTATTGTGCTAAGACAGCTGGTGGCCCAGCCAGTCTTGTGTACTGGCTCTCACTGCTCTGTGCCACAGAGGAATTTGTAAGAATCCCATCAGCAGTCAGTGACAGAAGGGCATACTCTGGAAAAGTATTTACCTAGCTTCTCCTTTTTGTTTCTCCTGAAATGGGAGGATTTGATCCTCCTTCAAAATGTTTAGGTGTATTTTATAACTTTATCTTTGTAAACTCTGCATCTTTGTTAACTATATATTCATACCAGCTTTCAGATTTTACTAAGAACTTAACTTCCTATTGTTTTTTTTTTTGCTTTTTTTGTCTCTTTTAATCTCTTCTGGGATGTTTACTTCTTTTGAATGGAAATATCTACCTCTTTTTTTTTTTCATTCTTATTTGCCTCATCCTTTCTGAGCAAGTGCTTGCATAAACACAATAGAGACAGCTGATGCTAGAATGATGCTTAAGGGAAATTTTCCAAATGAAGAAGTATACCACCATTTTAATTCCAAATTGTCCCCAAGTAAAGAACCATAGGAATGGTCGAAGCAGGCAATATTATTAAAGGAAAAGACAGTTTTCCAGCTTCTGTGGAGTTATTTAAAACATAAGTGAATTTACTTAATGATTACAATAAAGATTCTACATTATTTAGATATTTTGTGTTGAACTGAAAACAAAAATTTATTTAATTTTGCTATAAAATATTTGTAAGACTGAAGAGCTTTCTTTTTACATGACATTTTTGTCTGTATTTATTAAACAGAGATCAGTCTTCTGAACAGGCTATCTGTCAGATACATTTTTGAATAGTGACGTCATTCCACATAATGTGTAACTCTCATTAGAATTCATAGGTATTATCCATGCAAATGCTCTTTGCAGGGGAAAGAGACTATATCATATTGCTCCTATTGCTCCTATTTTTCTTTCCTCAAAAAAGGCCTAGTTGGAAAGGAACTAGAAAAGCTTATTCATTGGTCAATGCTGCTACATTTCATAGTATAAATGCTAGAGGGGCATATCGGAGAGGTAATAAATTTATTCATAGTGCTGAAGCTTTTGAGAAAGCATAAAATGGGAGGAAATTGAGCACAGAGCTTGATTTGTTCAGAAAAAGGATCAAAGTTAAACCTTATTAGCTTAATAATACACTTGCTAACAATGCGCTCAAGGAACAGAAAGATCCAGGACTATATGGACATGGGATTCACTCTCTAAGACGATAAAGATAAAGAGAAAGGAAAATGAGCAAATGTTCAGAATGAACCCAAAAGAAAAAACACTACTGATGAATTTATATGTGATCAAAGCATGTGTTCAGAAGCACAGAAAAATGCCCTCTCTTCAAGGGAGAACTCACTTTTTCTATGTCTCAATGCCATCAACTCTCCTAAAGATAGAAGTAATTTTATTATGCATATGAAAAATATAATCTTCCAGTTGGGTGCTTATGTCTTAAAATCAAAATCTGAGTTAGCATGTATGTTGACTGTGAATTAGAAATCTTTTTACTCCATGCATCACAATCATTGACTCTTCTAAATATAGCAAACATACATTTTATTATGTAATGGAATAACATTTCCTAGCTGGGTGCTTATGTCTTAAAACTGAAATCTACATTTTCACGTTTGAAGGCTGACAGCTGCAGAGGCTCTAGGAACTCAGACTCATACCCTTGATACTGAGGCTTTGCACTAAATACTAGTTCTGACAAGCTTTCGTGTTTGTGCTCTATCTATAATGCTGTCAGTTCAGTCAGCTGCTGTAGCAAAGCAGCAGGATCAGGCTGCTGCAAAGCTCCTTTAAAGCCACTACAGATTCCTGGGGTGTAGGTGAAGGGTGGCAGGAAAATGCTGTATGTGTATATATATATGTGTGTGTGTATATATCTATGGAGTATATAGTGGAGAATTTTGAAAGGACACTGCTGAACAGCTGGTGTAAACTTTATGTGAGCTCCTTCCATAGAATTGATGCAGCTCAAATTCTGCAAGGAAAAGAGCTTAATGAATCAACACATAATTCTGTCCTCAGTTTGCAGCTGAAATGAGCATGGTTCCAAGGATGTGAAGCACCATCTTTAACTAAATGCCTGTCTCTGCAGTTCTGGTGGCTCAAAATTTGAAAATGCAAGGGGAAATGGTTTCTTGCTTGCTTTAAAGGCTTAGGAGGCCCTGTAAGAGGATGGGGTTGAAATGCAATGCTCCCTGGAATATTCTGGTTTGAACCTGATGTTGTATATCAGTTTGGCTGTCAGCCTGCTGAGAGAGAAACAAAGAGGCTTCCCTGCCTCTTGCATTAGCCTTCTCCTCCAATGTTCATTAATTTCCCTTGGTCATAAAGACTCATTCCCAGCTCTAGCTCTGTGTTGTCCTTTATCACCATCAAAGAGCACTAAAAGGTGTGTTGTCTTTCCTGTCATTTTACCTTTTCCTTCTCTCCTCTTCCCACTTCATCCTATTCAACCAGAGACTGTCAATTTGGAGGATCTGAGAAGTGAAACATGCCTCCGTACTCTTTCCTCCATAAAGCAATGCGACACATCAGCAGCCCTACTGAAAAACTCATGACAAGTCTCTGTTGCATTTGCTGCAGATACTCCTTTCGTCCAGTGGGTAGGACGCCTAACCATAGCAACTTGGGGTGCTAGGGGGTCACTTGGCCAGAGCAGAAGTAGACACTGTTTCTTTATGTCCAGTGGAATTCAACTCCATTAAAAAGGCACTGGCTTTGAAGCTGTGAATCCTAACTCTGAGAATCTGGGGGGCAGCATTCAGATTTTCTCCCAGGGAGTCTGCAGAATTCTAAGAGGGACCTTTTAACCTGCCAACTTCTACCTTCACCTCCTGTTGGTCTCTTGCCCTTTGGCATGGACGGGTAAAGTGGAAATATCTCAAAATCACAGGAAGCGATGTTCAGGCTACTGAGATAAGACTTCTGTAATTCTTGCTGTCATATTTTTCTCATATTCCCAATGCTAAGCTTTGACCCATGTTCAGGTTTTGGTAGACTGGAAGACATATAACTAATGGACCATGAAATTGTTGCAGGTGTGATTAAAAATACATTAGATCAGTAAAAATAGATTCATGCAGTGACATTTGATACTGATGCCTGCCAGCCTGCAAAACAGGAAACATTCCTGCTTCCTTATCATCTTGTCTCTTTCCTTCCAGCCTGGAATAAAGAAGTGCAGACTTATGGATCTCATCTTCATCACTTCTACAGCTGGATAGCAAAAGTTTGATTAGTAAACACACCCTGGTCCTTTGTGTCTATGTGTGAACTGTCTGTAACACACTACTATGTCTAAATGTGCTTCCTATTTGTAATTAGAAGGCAAATCCCATGTGCAAAACAGTTCGAGCTTTGTCAGTTAATCACAAGTTATTCCTTGTGGCTTTCCTCTGAGCATCCTGGAGTTTGCTAATGGGGTTATGTGAGTAGTAATGTGGCATCATTTATCCTGCTAGCTTGAATGGCTGAAGATTATATAAAGAACATTGTTCAGAGTATCAATTTTGTTTAATACACCTTTCTGTGTTAACAATGATTTTGAGAGGACTAGAAAAGGGTTGGTTCTGTTAACTCATACCTGCAGCAAGGTCCTTAAGTCTTAGTATGAAGGAACTGGAAGGAACTTTTCAACAGAGAAAGCAGTTTTGCTTCCATTTCCCATGAGCCTTTCTTTTCACTAATGTTTTTATGCATCAATTTTTATGCTTTTATTTTTTCTGAACTTTCATATTCATTATCGTATCTTCTAACTTCCTTCCAGGTATGTTACTCATTCCACCATCCTCCTGACAGCGCATTTCACCATTTTTCTCTCTGACTCTGAGTAATTTCTCACCCAAAATCCTTTTGCAAGGCATTCTGGCACTGACATCCAGCAGTTCTGCACTGGTATTTCTAATTCAGTTCTTGTGTTTGTTCTGACCAAAGCCAGTCAAGTGTCATTTCTAAATGAAGTTTTTAAAGGAGGTCAGCTATGCTCTTCCAAACACAGTGTTCGTACCACCACTTATTTGGTAACATGTTGCTGCTATTTTGCTAAAATTCTCCCGGGAAATGATTCTTAAATAAACAGAGAACTATTACTTGAAACACTGTATAAGGTAAATCTTTCCTACAAAAGGATTATCTAATTTTGGGCTATTTCATTAACTGGAGTAAGGGGTTGAGTAGGAACTTTTGGATTTTGTAATATGAGGTCCATATATACTTTTGCACTGAAAAAAATAACGTATTTTGTGATTTATTGTGCACAGAGAAGTCTTGAGCAGCAGAAGTGTTTGTCATGTGTGCTCTTTCTTACCACCCAACCTAAATATCCATGACAACTAAATACACAATTTTATTATGTTTTTCAAAATGAAAATTATTGTGGAAGTTACTGGACTGTTCTGCAGTCTTGAACTTCTTAGCATGATAGGGTAGTTAGTTTGTAACTCACTGCTCTCCCTGACTGGAGGTTTTCAGAGCCATCAATTCCATCTTCCATCAGGGTCCATTTACACTATGACATCCTTCTGAGACTTGATCCTCACTCTTGTTTTACATTCAATGTGCTGTGTTTGTCCCATGAGGACCCCATTTATTCTGCATGCAGCTCCATAGTGCTGTTTGTGAGAGAGACTCCTTTGTTGTGAAGTAGCTCTTCCAGACTAGGAGACATCACACTGTCATACCCCTGTGGCTGCCAATGCATTTTTCTCTTTATTGAGGACTTCAATGGGTTTGGGTGTGTGTCGTCTTCAGCATTTGTACACCATCAGAAAAATCAGGGTGTTTAGAAAATATTTCTGGAAGATATTTCAAACACTGATTAAACCATCCAACCTGCAAGAAGGATGGCTAAGTCTATGTAATTTCTGGAAAAGGTATGTCTAACTTGTCCTCAAGATCTTCCTTTGGAAGTTAAATTCAGGTAATGTGATAAACACAGACAAGGAAATGCAGATTCATCTAGCCTTCTGATAGCCTTCAGCAGTGATAATTGTAGTTATTGCCTGGAACTCATATACAGAAGGCGAACAGAAGTGCTTTCTCTACCTGAGCAACCTTTCCTTTGTGATTTCAATTAGCAGTACTCTAGCCGTAGCTCCTTCCCTTTCTTTTGGTATAGACAATGGTCAGCTGCATCTCACTTAAAGCCCAATTTTTCAAAATGTTATTATGTCTGAAACCTATCTGTACCAAACAGCAATACTTCTCTCCTGTATTGGTCATGGATGCCTTATTTTGAGTAAGGGCTACATGTGCACTGATGGCATAGAGGGAATAAATATGTCTTGACAAAGACCGGTCAGGAAGTAAGGATGGAGATAGTAACTGGACTCTGTGCCATCGTAGACTCTTTCATGGTCACATGACCAACCAATTGAAATATTCAATATTACTCACTTATTTCCTTGTCTCATTCACTGTAATGAATCCTTATCTTTAACTGACTTTACATGCTGATACTAGACATTTCATCCGTTACCAGCAGTTGCCCTCCAAACTTTTGTATGTTTTTCCAAATTCAAGGCTTGTATTTCTTGTGGGACCACAGAGAGTAATAGTTCCTCCTCCCTCTCCCAAGCAGTAGCTATTTGGCTTTTCAGCTTTCCTCTTCGGTTTGTGGCTGCATCCATTCCTGCTTTTGCCAAGTTCCTCTGCCCTACTCTGTTCTCAAGTCATTAGACACATTCAGTGTTACTAGGTGAGCACTTCTAATTGCAAAATCTTTGCAAATCATTATTTATATGCATCTCCTGGACCTTGTCCCATTGGACAAACAATCTTGGAAGCTGACAATGTATGCATGAAAAATTGCAAAGCAAATCTGAAGACTCAAATTCAAAGAATCTTTCTATCTGCCTTTTTGTGGCATTCAATTAGCCAATATCAGCAGATATTTCCTCCACTACTGTGCTAAAAAAACCTCCTTTGTACTGCTTAACCCGTAGGTCAAAAAGGACTGGAAAGGATGCAAAGGAACTGGACAATTTCTAGGGAAAACGCAATGACGTATCTGAAGAAAAGTTATTAACTAATGTTCAGTAATACTTGCTCTCAGTTTCAGTGTTTCCACCAAAGAGTGAGTTTGTCAGGGTTTTGTACTTGTTATTTTTGAGTGATTGAAAAGGTTTTTATTAGGATGTTTCATTTTGAGACTTTTCCTCACTAGGATGAGACCTTTAAGGTATTGCATTGAGATATTGATCAGACTCTTATTACCATTCCACATTATTTTCATCATCTGAGGGAGAATTTGTGCTGAAAGAAAAGATAAAACAAAAAATGAACTTGGCCCAGTGATGAGCTCTGTGTGTCCTGCATTGAAATGGAAGCAGTCTCAGACCAGCTTCCAAAATGGTTCTGGTACCAGCATCACACTGGTACCACATAGGTGCCAGTGATTTCAGTGGGCAGCACATTTCATTGGGCAGTGGGGTCTACCTGCATTATAAAAGAAAATAAATGTAAAACTTAAATAGTAATAACCAAATATGGCAGTCTTGAGAAGTGGGCCCGTGTGAACTTCATGAGGTTCAGCAAGGCCAAGTGCAAAGTCCCACACATGGGTCAGGGCAAACCCCAGTATCAATACAGGATGGGGAATGAAAGGATTGAGAGCAGCCCTGCAGAGAAAGACTTGGGGTACTGGTGAATAAAAAACTGGACAGGAGCTGGGAATGTGTGCTTGCAGCCCAGAAAGCCAACCGTGTCCCGGGCTGCATCAGAAGAAGCGTGGCCAGCGGGTTGAGGGAGGTGATTCTGCCCCTCTGCTCTGCTCTGGTGAGACCCCACCTGCAGTGCTGCATCCAGCTCTGGGGTCCTCAGCACAAGACAGACATGGACCTGTTGGAGCGGGTCCAGAGGAGGGCCACAAAAATGATCTGAGGGATGGAACACCTCTGCTATGAGGACAGGCTGAGAGAGTTGGGGTTGTTCAGCCTGGAGAGGAGAAGGGTTTAGGGACACTTTATTGTGGCCTTTCAGTACTTAAAGGGGGCTCATAAAAAAGATGGGGACAGACATTGTAGTAGGGCCTGTTGCAATAGGACAAGGGGCAATGGTTTTAAACTGAAGGAGGGTAGATTTGGACTAGATATAAGGAATTTTTTTTTTTATGATGAGGGTGGTGAGGCACTGGAATAGGTTTCCCAGAGAGGTGGTACATGCCCCACCCCTGGAAAGATTCAAGGTGAGGTTGGATGGGGCTCTGAGCTACCCGATATAGTTGAAAATATTCCTACCCATGGCAGGGAGATTGTACTAGATGATCTTTAAAGGTCCCTTCAAAACCCAAAGCATTCTATCATTCTGTGATTTGAAAAACATTATTAGGAGCTGAAGACTGGACAAACTCAAGGAGACTCAAACCATTGTTTTCACAACTGTGTTATACCATTTCTCACTTTGAAATTTCACTACCTATTATTTCATTTTTTTGTACAAGAGGTATAGCTACCCAGTAGCTCCAACTAGATGTTTAGTTTTAACAATTCCCAATGCATTTAAAAGTTTAAGCACTAAGCACATCAGAGGATTACTTCTGCAAATTCGATACCAGCTGCTGTATACTTTCTCTTTGATATTCTGAAACCAACATGATTTATCATTTTTAGTGGCTTATTATTTTAGAGGATCTAAATTTTTCATTAATCAGTGTTAGAGCAATACACTAATCATAAAAGCATATTTGAGACTAATATGTGAAAAATGGAAATAAGCATCTCTGTGATAAAGAACTCAAAATGTCTTGGGATGCAAATAAAACAAACACAAGAAGAATCTGCATAATCTCCTACAAGCTTGATCCAGGCAGAGAAATCTAATTGTTCTCACATACTCTGACATGATGAGTTTTAAAACAGTTCAAAAGACTGCAGGATAGCTGGACATTTAAAAAACCATGATTCTGAAGTCTACAAATAAACGTGTTTATTTTATATCACTGCTCGCCAAGCAATTGAACAAAAGGATCATTACCTTCTTTAGAAGGTAGAAGAAATGTGAAATTTTAATTAAGGGGGAAAATTGCTATGTATATTAGAGGAAAACCTGTTGACAGAACTACTACGAGCTGGACTGTAAAAACTGAATGAGGGCTATATTCTAGACACAGACAGTAGAAATCTTCTCAAGCGAACACCAGTGTTAGCCAATACCAGAGATGACACCTCCTTAAGCCTGTCCTCATTTGTCACTACCCTTGTGAGCCTACATTTATACACTCAGTATTCAAATTAGTATTGCAACCACAGGGACAGATACTTCCTGAAGCTATTTAGATACAAGCAGTCTAATGTGGAGGTGTCTGTCATTCTCCATGGGCTATGGATCACATCTAACTCCTGGTCTCACTGGTATAATGCCTCTCTCAGCTGTTTGTTGCTCTCTGAGTCTGATGCTGATAAATTCTGCATACTAAAATTGGATGTAAGCATGTTAAATAAGTTACTGAGTAATGTGTTTTTAATTTGTGTTTCTTGGGTGCTAGAATGCTACAGCTCATGCCTAATTATATCTTTTTGAGATTTAGCTAAGTCAGCAGGTCAGTTATTACCTCCAGGTAATCAGTTCATACAACCAACCATGTTGTGTGTAAATAAAGGAGGACAAAGCAATATGTTTGGTCTCACACAAATGCTTCAAATATTAAATGGCCTCTGATGACCCAAGGGCAAAAGGCTGTCTGCCTGGATAGTCTTCCAGAGTCTAGTTTCTGAGTTTTGGCAATTTCTTCTGAGAATTTTAACTGTCTGCACAAAAATAATTTTTCATTCGTAGTCCTGGTGTTCTTCCAGGATAGCCTTCTTCCCTGAATCTCAAGACCTCCCTAGGTTCCTTAATTTCACAGTGTTCAATGTGGCTTTGGAGCATATTCCTACCTTGTTCTTCACTGTGACTCCTCTTCTTGCTTCTTTGCTTGGTTCATAAATTCACCTATGATCCAGACATTGCACCAGAAGGATCTTTGGCTACTCCAGTTCTTCAGCATGTCATGTCCCAGCTTTGCCTCTACCTGAGCTCCAGCCTAGTGAAGACCATGGCTGGGCACCGCTGCTGTGCTCCAGTTAAAATTCTGTGATATGCTAAAGATAGTTAATGACCATGTAACTGACCATGCACTGAAAGGGACTGGGAGTTGAAACATTGAACCTAAGAGTTGCAGGAGCTGTCGTGTCTCAGAGATTCCTAAATTCTCTCTTTCAGTTGGAATCACTACCTGATTGTAACAGCTTATATTGAAGTCTAACATGTCAGCGTGAATGAAAACTTGGTGTGCAAGAAGGCAATCTGACATGCATAGACATTACAAGAAACCAATGCAAGAGCAATCAAATGTAAGTTAAGTAACTGTTGAAATTAAATAAAAAAGTATCTTTCAGTCATATTTTGGACAACAGAAATAAACTGTTAAAAAGGAAAAATCCCCAAATTTTTAGCTAAAACCACATTTTAAAAATAATTATTAGACTCTGCCTTAAATAGCTCAATTCTACTAAAAAAAAAGTAAGCCCTTCCACCCCAACCAGCAATATGTTCTTGTTCAGAAAAGCTTGGTTTGCAGTCTCGGATTCGCAAAGCGGTGGATAGAAGATCACCATTTACAATAATGGAAAAGTAAAATAATCACTCCTTGGCTAAAGGAGTTATTATTGTAGCTTCAGCCATCTAGCCATGTAGACAGAGATAGCAAGGGTACAAATAGCAATCTCCTCAGGATTTTCTGAAAATGCACATGTTATGTAGGGGGTTCTACCATTAGCTTTATCAAAACATTCATCTGGATCTTCATCCAGGCTCACAAAACTTCAAGTTGATAAAATTGCTTGCACACTAATGATTCAGCCCTAAGCTGCAATCTCAGCACGCAGTGTAAGTGAAGAATAGCTGGGTTTGTGATGTGACTGGAAGAAGTCCAAAGAAAACTGCTGTTCCTCAGGAGCCACTGCCTGGCATTCAGCGTACTCTGGGTTTCTGTTGAACAAATAATACCCCAGCGAGGCAGTAGGTAAAGCTCCACTGCTGGAGACAACCCTTTCTGAATACATATTGAACCCTGGGACCCAGAGCACATGCTAATTAAAAATCCCGTAACAGTTTTGCTAGCAGCAAAATGTTCATTTCCACATTCTGTCTATTCAGCACTCACTCTTTCATACCTTCTTTTCTCAGAAGGTTGGATCAGCTGCTCACATGTCTTGTTCATAAGTTTGAGGATAAAACTTATTGCTGCTTTAGTGATCTGAGGTATTTTTAAGTGATGATTTATGAGAAGGCCTTAATGTAAGAACAGGTGAATTACTACTAGAGAAAAACAGAGTGCTTCCAAAGAAGGAGTTGGGTCTCTGCTTGCATTTTAGTCAGGGCATTAATTCACTAGGTAACTAGCACCGTTATTGCTTTTACCATTGCACAGAAGCCGGTGACCTCTCTGGGCAAGCAGCTGGGATCTGGCAGGGCCAGTAAGAATGGGGAAAGGAGGGACGAGAGTGTGGGTATGTGCAGAGGGGGAGGTAGTGTTGCAGGGAGGAGCAGCTGAGCTGAGCTGAACTGCTCAGGGGGTGCAGACTGGGACTGGATGGGGGAAGAGTCCATAACTGGAATTATGGGTGGGAGGGAAAAGAGGGGAATGGCTGTATAGGAACAGGCTGAAAGAATGGCAGATGTCTCTGTTGGGACCAGGCCAGGAGGAGCTTGTGGTCACTAAAGAATGTGGTCTCCCAGAGCCTGGAAAGGGACATGTAGCTCCACAAATTCTCCTGTGGCCTATGTTGTGGGGTTTTTGTCTGTTTTTTTCTTGATTAGTTGTTGTTGTTTGTTTTTTAAAAGGAAACTAGAAGTACGCACATACATGTAAATACAGAAAGAAATCTAAAGTCACTGTAAAAGATCATCAGAATTAAATGCTCAGAATTTAGGAGATGCCTGCAGGGATGTCTGTACAACAATCCCTAGGTGCACATGCAATATAATTACAGAGGGTTGGTAATTTTCCAGGATATAATTAGCGAGATAGTGTCAGAAGCTGCTGATCCTTCAAAACAGAAATGGTTTGTAAAGTCCTATCAGACTGAATGAAATTAAGTAAAAATGTAGTCAGAAAGGTTTCCTGCCCTCTTCACAGACAGGCTTATAAGATCCTGGGATCAAACATCTGAAAAATCTGCGACTGGCCAGCCATGCAGCTTGTCTCAGTGCCTACATGCCCAGGTCTTCTCATGTCTGTCATTCCTCATTTCTTCATGCCAGACTCGGGGTCCCCCGTCTCTTCTTCAAGGTGCCCTGACCCCCACCAGCAAAAGCTTTAGTTTAAATGGGAGGGTGTAGGAGTATCTTTGCTATGTAAACAGGAGCCTAACAGCTCCAGCTCCCAGTGCTGAGGCTTCCAGGGGTCACCTTGGGATCTCTCTTGGGATCAACGTATTTCCAAATGTTTTTAAAGTTGTAACATTGAATGATATTCTTGCCTCTAATATTTTCTCATTCATTGGAATTTTGAAATTTCAAATAATTTAAAAAGGAGCAGTAATTTTGCTATTTAAAAATGTGACTTTTGATCAGCTCCAACTATGACAGTCTTAAATTACATTATCCTTCACTATTTTCAGTGCATAGGATATCAGATTCACATATCAGTGCACAGGATAGATGGTAGCTTCTTAATGAAATAGTACTTGATATTTGTTTAATGTTTAATCATTTAGTTTATGACCCCTTGGGTATTTACTGCATACTACTGTGAAGAGAGAATTAGTACGCTCAGGGGCTTTTCATCACTGGATCTAAATGTTTCACAGATACTAAAGAGTGATTTTTTTATTATGTAAAGATTGAACAGTTGATACAAGCATGGCCATTTCCCATCTTTCATGTGTTTGGCTTTCTAATCCTTTTTTAATATATCTAGTGCATGCGCTTCAGAATCCAAATGTAGAATAGATGTATTCTTCATGCTTTGCAAAATTTCATTAGAGAAGAAGCTATTCAGCATAAAACACTAAATAGGTGATCAGACTACCTAAAAGCTATGGCAAGGTTTCTGCTACATAAATAAGGATCAAATAATGCTAGAAATCTGAATATTTTCAAGCAAAGAGCAAATGCAAGCCCTAACTTGGGCCTAGAACCAATACGCATTACACAAAAAAGTCCTGCAATAGACATTACAAAAAAGGTTTTGGAATTTTTCTTTTCTCCTATTGTCCCCTTCAGTCTACTGTAGAAAGAACCCCAGGTGTTAAGGTACAGGTAGGCCAGACCATAACTTAAAAGCTGATATGGCTCTGATAAGGTTGATTTACATCTCTGTATGCAGGTGTACTATTAGGTACTGTACCTTAGAAGGTAGGCGATTGCCCTTGAAGGAACTTTCTACAGAGTAATGCAATGGAAACCAGACACATGAAAAGACCTTTCTAACTAAAGGGACTGGAAACAATAATCACTCACTGAAAGGCTTTTTAAAAATTTTTAACCTAGATTCTCAAAAGGGTTGGCAAAATAATGTTTGTTTAAATTTCCATAGGGAAAAAAAATCACTCATACAAATATAAGAAGACACAGCATCATCCAAGTAAGACAAAATTAGGAATTAAAGTTCCTTTCATCCTTCCATTAGGCTTAAATTCCAAATTTAGGCAAGGTAAGGGGGGAGAGTGAAGATCTGAAATCACCAGAAAACAGTCTGAGATACTCAAGGTAGAATCAAGTCTGCTCTTCACCTGTGCTTTAATCAGCCTTTAAGAAACCCACATTCCTCTTTTGGCAACACAAATTACCACGTTCCAAACTTGCCTCCAGTGGGATGGTGTTTAGCCATGTGTCTATAACACAGGGGCAGACTGTGCCCGTTGTTATCCAAGTTGTGTACCTAAACTTCAGTGTCTTATTTTCAGATATGATGAAACCTAATACTGCCATTGGCTCCTGTTTTTCAGCACTACTGAAGTTCAGCATCCCTCTGTCCAGTCACCAGTCTGTGTCTTCCAGTTCATCTTTGTGTTACGTGGTGAGGTTGGTAAGAATATCTGCTTATAAGCGTCCAGCCATTCTCCTCTTGCAGTTAGTGGTTAGTCTCTGTACTTGTTCTCCAATGATTCTTTCTTGCTTTTTTTTTTTTTTTGATGCTTTCTAGATTATTCCTGCAACCTTTAGACAAAAAATAAAAATCCCTCAGCACAGCATTCCCATTTTTTAGCAGGTCTTAGAATATTACAGTGAATTATTTTCTTAATACTGCCTTGCATATGTGTACATATACTTACCGCAGCATACAAATGAATTAACTGAAAACATCTACCCTAAGTGATTCAAGACAGAACCCATCACATTTTTCTCCTCTGTACATTATTTGCATTTGTTTTCACTGAGATTCTTTTGCTATTGTTTTCCATTTTCTTAGCTGTGTTAAATCCTTCTGGTATTCTTCATTTTCCCTGTTAGATTTGCCTAGTTAGACTCAATTAGCTTAAAAAAATTTGCATTCTCTGTATCTCTTCTACCTCTTTATTCACCTGCTCTTCCAGGTCAGCAGTAAACATTCACCATTATGATTCCTCCAAAAGCCATGGGGCATCTGCATTTTAACCTACTTCTCGTGCTTTCTCCTGACCTGTCATTGATCTTTTTGCATCACCCAGCATCTGCAGCATCTTTCCTGCTACATTTCAAGCAGCATGCTCATTAAACTATGTAGGCTACTGAACATGCAATGTGCTTTGCAGTGTATAACCCCAGAGACCATGACATTCAGATTTGGTAGCAGCAGATCTCCAAGGCCTGTACATTTCTGAATTTAAGAGAGGATAACATGGGGACAAACACTGTGCAAGAAGAAGAGGCATTACACAAAACTCTGCAAAAGCTAATAAACAAACACACACAACCCCCTCCCCAGTTCCTGAGTGACATGTAAAAAGATTTAGTGGTTCTCCTTAAGCCAAGCAGCTTCCAAGACTGTCAGGAGCTCATTAAAATCAGGGAACTGTGGCAGTGAGAAGTGATAGAGGTGAGCACAGCGAGGGGTAAGAGCCTATAGAAATGAGCTCACAGGTGAGTGAAGTATGGAGTATTAATAGGCCTCTGAGTGAGGGAGATGTGACCTTTGAAATAAAGTTTTGTAGAAAAAAGGAGAGGTAGGGTTGGTATAAATACGTACATAACATTCGACGTAAAAGAATGTTTTGTCAGCACTAGATTTCAATCTCTGCTTCAGGTGTTTAGTGTATCTTTAGAATTTTTTTTTTTGTCACTAGAAGGTTTGTTTTAAAATTCTGAATTTTTTTCTTACAAAACATTTGCACTTTCAGTTAAGGAGGGAATTTAAATTGCTGACAATTAGCTTAATTGAAGTGAAAACCTGAGAAGATCCTATAAGGAGAGAATTTCCCTGGTGAGCCTTGTGAAACACAGCTGGGTTTAAAAGACAGGATTAGAAACAAGTATTCAAAACATCCAGGAAATGTGACTGCCAAGGGAACCTCTGTAGCCCAGCAGGACAAGGCCCTGCACAGGCTACGACTCATTTTTTAAAGTGCTGCAAATCTTTGAAACCTGTTCAAAGTAGCCGCAGAGCAAATTAGACTTATCAAAACTAAAGGAGAGATCTTTGTTAGAAGGAAACAGTGAGTCAAACCTGGGAAGGCTGAAAGGGTATTCATACCTGTGATGGGAAGAATAGTGCTGAAAATGCCAGATCTCTAAGTTCTGAAGGCCTAAATATCATGGTATTTTTATTTCTCCATTCACGTTCTCCCTTACACGGAGGTGATGTTACAAAAAGCAGACTAAGCAGCTCAATGGGCAAAGAAATTTTCAGAAGGATTTCAGCTCAGGTGATCAATAAGGAAATGAAACCAGTGAATGGTTTGGGGTGAAAAGAAGTCAAAATGGGCTTCGGAGACACAAGAAGGTTCTTGTCACATATGAAGTTATTGAACTGCAAAAGCTGTGGACTTCCTCATTGCAGATGTACAGCCAGCCATTGCAGAAGTGATTAAAAAACACAGAAAATCAGGTGTCTAAGAGCAGCCTAAAAGCAAAAGCTGCATCATGGGCTGTGTGAGAAAGCAATGCCCTTATGTTGCTGACATGTGATGACAGCTGTACGGGGGTGATAAAATGAACTGGATTCAAAAATCTGCCCACAAAGTATGGGCAGCAGAGACTGACCAGCCACGAGGAGGCAGATAATTTTTTTCTTAGCGTATTAATGCTTTTTGTCACTATTTGGGCTATAGAATAAGGCTTTTGCTGAATTGAATTTCAGCTTTTCAACACTTCCATTTTAGGGATTTTCTAGTGAGTTAGAGCACACATCTCTTCATTGTGTTTTCTCAGATTGTTCAGTCTTGGACTGACTTACAGAAGTACTCTTCCTTGCTTCAGAGGAAAAACAAAGCAATTGTGAATTGTTGGCTTGATTTTTCCTCTAAAAGCAGTTGAGAATGCTGTTCCAGCCAGGCTCATCAAGAACTTGGATAGCAATATGTAAGTAGATTTTCTGCAGCTAACCTTTGGCAGACAATAAAATGAATGTTGGGGGCCAGCTGTTAAAAGGTGAACTGGGCTGTCACTTGAGAATGCAGAGATTTCTCCTCACCTTCATTGGTTCATCTACCAAGAGGTAAAACCTTACTGAAATGTAGGAGTCAGGACTGTACTTTGGCTGATGTGGTGTTGCAGATGGATTTGGCACATACAGCTACTACTACTGTAGTTTTACAATCTGAAATAAAATCTCTTTGGAGACAGAGGTTTAGAAATAAATGTTTCAACTAATTAAGCCTAATTGTGTCAGCCTGAGGTGGCTGATTAGTATAATATGCACAATTGTAAGCAGAAGACTGTACATGATCTCCAAGGGTCCAGAGTAATTGAGTATGAAGTATGAATGAGAGCACTTTCGGGCAGGAGAGACAATGCAAGTTAGTGTAATAAGAAGCGGAGGCAAGGCAAATTAAATTCATTACTTTCATAAGAGCTGGAGGCATGGTGAGTCTATAGAGTTCCTGTATGTCCAGAATTAAGATACAAAGAACAAAGGATACAAAGAAGCCCTTTTGGTCTGGAAGTAGAGTTAACCAACATTGTCTAGCACACACTTAACAGGGAAGCAGTACCTGGCAGATGATGAGAGTGACAAGGACCATAACTTCTCCTGCTTATTGTGTATGTTAATTAACTTGCTGTTGGAGTAATTAGGAAACAGTGTTACAAACTGGATTACATTTGCTGAGATTGATGAGGTTTCTCTTTCTACTCCCCATGGTGCAGCCTATGCTTCAACGGGGCATCAGATGCAGGGCACCAAAGTGGCTGTGGTACAGAATATGGCCAATGTTTCACATAGTTGCTAATATTCTGGCTTTGAACAAATTTAAGAATATGCTCACTAAAGGTGAATGAGTCAGGTTTCAATATTATTCAAGTAGCTGACAAAATAATCTATGTTTGAAAAAAGGGAGGTCACTTCTCCAGAACAGAGCAGTAAAATAAACCCCAACCCATGATTATCTCCAGCTCCCAAGTATGAAGCCATTCGAGCTGATTAATACAAACATTGTAGTTCACTGCATAGAGGTTTGACATCCAGGCAAGCGGCCTTCTTGTTTTATTGTTGGTTATACTGGTTTATTTATTTTAACTTGATACTGAGGCTAATAGACAGATGGCCAAATGGCAATGTTAACAAGCCATTGCTCTGAAAAGTCAGTGAGAATTAATTACAGAAGTTTTCTTTGGTTTGAATATACAGACTATGCTATTCGATATGTCTCGTGCAAGTGTCGTGTATCCGTATGAACGATTATATTTTGGAGTGATCTTCTCTAAATACAAACCTACAGGTGAACTCTTTACAAAGCCTTTTTGTTTTCTATACAGATATAGCACAAACAGCTCTGAGAACTGCCTCTCTAGAAAAATCCTGATATACAAAGACACTTGTTTCGATCTGTGCATGAGCCTATAGAAATTGTTCAGACTTTTCTAAAGGCTCTGTGTCTAACCATTATGTTATCTTTTGTACTCTACTATAAGCTCTGCAACCCCTCTATTTCTCTTTCTCTGTCTTGTGGACTCTGAAGACATGATAGCTTTCAGAAAAGAAACAATACTAATGGAAGGCAATTTGGGGGACTATAATCTCCATCGGTATCTATTCCAATAACCTTCATGTATGCCACAGTAGGTCCTAAAATTAATGTCACCTGTAATATATTTCTAAATGTTAGACTGGGAGAATTTGTGTGTGCAGGGCACAGTGTGATCAATCTGGACTACCTCCAAAAGAACTGGTATTTTTCAGTGTGAGGAATTCTCTATTTCAGAGACAAGATGGACTAGCTAAACTTGCACAGGTTTGGCTTATTCCATAAAAAATATGAGTGGACAATAGAGAGCAGCTATGCTGTATTTCCTGAAATGGTTTCATGTACCAGCCTCTACCTATGAAATATTTTGTAAATAGTTTACTTTTCAGCTCAATTGTAGGAATGAAAGATTGTAAGAAAACCCATGAAAAATTATATATTGAAAAAAAAAATCAGAGGAATACTTGTTGCCAATGTATATGAAATATCACCTCAATTCAGCAATTGCTAGCCTTTCTCAATATCAGAGAAATAAGAAAAACTGTCATGAAGGTTGCTTCAAATCTTAGCAAGCAAAATTTCATAACTTACCACATCTTACCTTACCACTGTGGTTTAAAGACAGTGAAAGGAGCAGGAAATAAGAAAGAATTATTTAAACTTTTGTCCTTTTAGTTTTCCATTTATTATTTTTTTTTATAACAAGGTCTGAGGGAAAAGAAAGTATTGAAGAGGATGAAGTGCTTCTTTTAGCCACCTAAACTTTTAATGGAATCTATATAAGGTTATACCAACATCTTGAAGTATCACCTATTGCTACGTAAATGACAGACTTGAACAACTGAAACCCACACTTCCACTCCAATATTTTTCTTGTAGTTTGTCACTTCTCACACTGGGATTGTAATACATATGCTGAGCATAACATCATGGACTTCATGGACTTGATGTCACTTAACATGCCAGGGTCGTGCTTCAAAGAATAACGTCATTTAAATGCCTACATGTCCAAGTCCTTTATTAGTTCTGTTAACTGCAGTATAGAAGTAATGTATATTTTACTTACATCCTTTCAATACTGAGCATCTGATGACTGTGCATACTCACATACATAATGTTAGTCACTCATTGGCAGTATATATACTACACAGTGTAACAGAAAACATTCAGGTAAAACTTCCCAATTCTCTTTGTACGAGGTGTATATGGTCAGGTTGGCTTCTGTTACAAGAAAAATAATTCATGTAATGGTCCTTTCCTTCTGAACAAAATCATTAAAAGAAAAATCACAGAGACAGGGTGCTAAGGCTTGAGCATTTTAGTAGAAGAGAATAGATTTGACATCAGTGGCCCAGGATGTGTGCAGTTGTATTGGGCTTATGTGGCAAGGTAGCAAGGAGGCTGCAGGGGTCACTTTTGTGAGAAGATGCCAGAAGCTGCACCCATGTCAGACAGAACCAGTTCCAGCCGACTCCAAGAGGAACCCACCACTGGCCAAGCCTGAGTCCATTGGTGGCATTCGTAGCACCTCTGTGGTAACATATTTGAGAAAGGATAAAAAATGCTGTGCAACAGCAGCTGGGAGAGAGGAATGAGAATATGTGAGAAAAACAACAGTACAGACACCAAGGTCAATGAAGAAGGAGGGAGAGGTGCTCCAGGCGCCAGAGCAGAGATTCCCCTGCAGCCCATGGTGAAGCCCACAGTGAGGCAGGCTGTCCCCTGCAGCCCATGGAGGTTAATGGTGGAGCAGGTATCCACCTGCAGCCCGGGGAGGACCCCATGCCAGGGCAGATGGATAAGCCCCGAAAGAAGTTGTGAGAGGGGAGAGCCTGCTGTGGAGCAGGCTTCTGCCAGGAGCTGTGGCCCATGGTTTGCTGGCAGGACCTGTGACCCCACTGGGGACTCATGCTAGATCAATCCATTCCTGAAGGACCATACCCCGTAGAAAGGACCCATGCTGTAGCAGTTCTTGATGAACTACAATTGTGGGAAAGACCCACTCTGAAGTAGGTCATGGATGATTGTGTCCCATGGAGGGGACCTCATGCTGGAGGAGGGGAAAAGCATGAGGAGGAAGGAAGAGCAGAGACATAGCATCAGGATCTAACTACAACCCCCATTCCCTGTCCCTCTGTACTGTTTGGGAGGGAAAGGAGGTAGAAGAGTAGCCAGGAGTGAAGCTGAGCCTGGGAAGAAGGGAGGGGTAAGGGAAAGTTGTTTTAAGACTTGGTTTTATTTCTCATTATCCTACTCTGATTAATTGGCAATAAATTAAACTAATTTCCCTAAGTTGAGTCTGTTTTGCCTGTGATGGTAATTGGTGAGTGACGTCCCTGTCCTTATCTTAACCTACCAGCTTTTTGTTGTGTTTTCTTCCCCTGCCCTCTTGAGAAGGGGAACTGATAGAGCAGCTCAGTTGGGCCCCTTGGGCCAGCCAAGGTCAACCCACCACAGCAGTTTAGGTGTTTTATGACCCAGAGCACTGTCTTTGGTGCACGTAATGGTGGGAGTAGGTCTGCACTCTGAGCAAAGCTTAGTACTACAGCAATTGGAAATATCTGGTTTGGTACAGAATGCACTGTACTCTCTCACTCTCTGATTAAGAGCTTGCTAGACATATTTTTACTGTTGTAAAATAAGTGGAATTTAGAACATATAACCCAGTTATACTTCAGTGAAACTCTCTGCTTCATTGCCTCTTGGGTGAATATATTTTCCCTGTGGTAGTTTCCAGAGACCTGATTCTGACTAAGAGGCTGTTGTATTACATTGTACTATGTGGGGTGACATTTCCTACTGAGAGCAGGTGACATTTAAAGATCCAAGTCCTGCAGAAATTTACACTTGTGATTGTTTTTTAGACGACTTAAGTGAGACTAACTTCATAAAGTTAAAAAGGTGAAGTCCCTGAGGACCAGAGTGTACTTCAGTAATTACTGAGTGAAAGTTCAGAAGGCACAAAAACCAGTAACCTACAGCAACAGATTTCCGATGGAGGTAAAGATAACTGTGGTGTGCCTGACTAATCTGAAAGTTTTAGGAACTCATGCTTCCAGCAACTACTGAGAGAGGGCTCGAGTGGTGGGGTGGTAAGTCATGTTGTAACTGTAGCATGGCAGTACTTGAGAATCACTGATTGATGCATGAAATTCTAATGATGTAAAAGTCCGAAATGATCAAAATTGTCTGATATGGTTTGATATGGGAAGACAGCAACAAGCCCTTTTCTGCACCATCATTTTGGAATGGATTTTACATAATTAGAAAAAAGCTTCCACAGAAAAGTTTATAAAGTTATTTCAGAATACTTGGTATGTACTCTTTATCCTATACCTCTGTCAGGCTCACTTATCATTTTAATTGGTCACACCAGACATGAGAAGGAGAGAGAAACTTTATCTACATATACATTTTGACAACCTATAATATGTCATTTTTCTTCATATATGCCAACATTCATTTCATTCATATTCATAGATGCCAACATCTCATGTCTGCTACCTTAGGATCTACAGAGCGCAGAAAGCAGCAGAACTTTCAGATTTGCAAAGGTTTGGTACATCTGTGATTAGTCCTGTTAGGTCATGAGATACTGGATGTGAAGTCTGTCATCCATCCAAGTGTTTCTTATTGCCTGTGTTGCAAAGTCTGTTAGTAGTCTTTAATTGAAGGAGTTATTGAGAGGACTTAGATAGTAGTTCCAAAACCAGAGAGTGGCTGGAAAAGTGCCATCACAGCACTTCTGTCCTCTCTGTCCTGCATTAAGAGGCTGAAGCAAATGGTTGAGTTTTCATTTCTTCCTGAAGTGAGTGTCTTCCAAACTGTAAAACTGATGCAGCTACCAGCTCAGCATGTTAAACCAGATGTGGCTCTAGTGTGATGTATGCCTGAAGCTAACCCATATTCCAGCCAACCTCAGGTTTAGGGAACACAGATGTGACTATAAGTTAGCTTGTTCCCATTTAGATGGAGGTGAGGATCTAGCTCCAAATGTGTAGTGGTCAAGTCAGGAAGGTACACCATCTGTGACCTGAATATAATGGAGATGGTGACACCCATCCTAGATCTATAGGATATCCCAGCCAGATATGGCAGAGAGGCCATATGACCATGTTGAAGCTGTTGGAGGACCACTTCATATGTTCAAAACACTTTAGTTCTTCCAATGAATGTGTTGAAACAACCCTTTACACAGCTTTCATTGCCAAATATGTGGACAGTAGGTATTTCAAAAAGCATGCGACAGCTGAATATAGTTTCATAATCAACAACTATTCCTTAACAGGTATTTTTACAGCCAATTCCAGGACCTCTGCTGTTGAGCAGGTTAACACCAACTGGGTAAAAATGCAATTGTCTTTCATTTGATAGAAAGCCCTATATTATGTATACCTTAAACCAATGTCCCCTTGGGCTGCTCGGGGTGAAATCATAAACACTACTTAGAAGATAAGAACGAACTCTGTGACCATAAACGGAGGAATATTTTGGTCTGTCTGATCATGCAGCTAAAGGTTCAGATTTACTACAAAATCAGTGTGGGGCAGCTGACAGATGTATGAGGCGTTCACATGACATTTCCACAGATGTAGTGTGTACATGAAAGCTAACATGCCTGATTCATGTTGAATGATACCTGAGACTTCTGCAAGCAAAAACATTCAAGCGGTGCTCTATTAATAATGTTAATGTTAATCTACTGTAACTTTGGTTACAAGCATGTGCATCAGAAATGATACTGGATATTTGTCTATGTAAATGCAATTAATGCAATATCAACTTAAAAAATTTGGGGGAAGACTGATAACATTCAGACTGCAGCTCAATATGTAATGGTTGGGAGAGTTTGAGCAGTGTAGAGAATGGGATGGTGACTATGTTGTTGAAATACAGGAAGTGAAAACTTTAGTAGGTTGGTTTGGATTTCATCTACACTTTTACCAAGACTTTACAGCAGTCACAGGGATGCCAAGAAGCATGTGTGGAAGAAGACACAATAAAAATCTTAAAACTGGGTGGTGAAGGTAAATATATTTACAGTCCTCTCCTTATCTGCTTTAGGAATGAAGGGAATTTAACTAAGAGATATTTACTAGCTTTGAAATCAGTATTCCACCTAACTATAATGTCTTAGTGTGCCTGTTTTATGTTAACCACATCCATTATTTGGTCTTTAGTTTTGCATATTTTGCATATATTGAATAAAGAACTGGGTCGGAACATCTGAGTCATTGAGTTGTCAGCAATTGCAGATAATTGCATGAGAACTGTAGTCCCAAATTCTTTCATAAACATTCATTCCAATGTCACAGACTTGTCTCCACATGCTGTAAGACATACCTAGAAAACCATGGTAAAATTAAGAAGGGATTCTGGGATGTTAAGTTCACTACAACTGTGATAGGTAGAAAAATGAACATGTGCTATAGCATTACTGAAAAATGGGAAGTGAGGGAGGTGGGAGAAGTCTGCAAGGATTCTGCATACAATCCTAATGTGTTTGTGAGAGGAAAAAACCAATTTATCTTTTATCAGTATTCATCATATTAAATAAATCTTTGTGGAACTGTCCTCCAGGAACTTTTCCTTAAAAGTCAGCAAGTTTTCATTTTTTGGAAATGCTCTTTAATGTTTGTTATGCAGACCTTTTGTAGAAAGGATTGTTGGAAAGAGAAGTCTAAGGGAGTAACAGCCAAGCTTGTTGTCTGTCATGCTTCCTGGAGTTGACTACTGGCCCCTCAGTATCCAATATTTGTGTTAATTGGTGAGATTTCTGGAAGAAATAATTACTAATAGCTAGATTAGAATCTTTTTCATTCTAGGATGTGTATCAGAATATAAAGAAAACATATTTCATTCACTGCATTCTGACTTCATCTTCATCAGTGCTTGCTGACACTTTCATCTCCCAAATCCCCTGAAAGTTCTTGATATATAAAAAAGGTGACCATACAAGTAAGACACTTTTACATGGTATTAAAAATTACTTGGTAGTTTATTTTAGTGACATCTACTCTTTGTCACTGTGAATTTATATGTTGTCAGGAAAGGAGGCCTCCCTTATGCAGCAGATAATATAATGCCAGCTGAAATAATGGGGGAAAACTTGTGAAATTTGTGTTGGATTAACTTCTTATCAAGATCAGAATAAGAAAGTTTTTCTTAGGTTGGGTGAGTATTTCTTCTGACCCGGCAATTATTCAGTCTTTATGACTCTTCTTTGAGCAAAGGACTAAAATTAGTTTGAAAAAAACCATGTTAACCCTTAAGTAGAACTGGATCCAAGCATCACAATTCTGAAATATATCAAAGGAAACACCACTGACACATCACTTCCCAACTTGGATGGATCAGAAATGATGTAAATCTGAATCTGTATGTACTAATTATTGGAAGTCATTGTTTAATTCAACACAGTTTAAAGGCAGATATCTAAAAAGCACTAGTATGGACACTTTCCAGTAAACATCCAGTGAATAAGTTTTGATAAAGATGGTCCACCCTGTGACTTACCAATGAGACATTGGTATAAATCTCTTATCTCAGAACTTGCAAATAACCAAAGATTTAATTTATTCTGTGCTACAGTAAACATCCTATATGCATGGGATTTGCAATTCTTTATGAAGCCTTTGCTGAGCTCTTATATGTGCTGCTTTTTACAACTCCATTTGGCCTTCTGAAGACACATAATATAGGATGAACTATAGTAGTAGCATGAGTCAGCTGTAGTGATGTATCTGAAGAAAAGATTTGTTGACAACCAGAACAAATGGCCATATCAGTCTTGGCATTTTATATCAGCTCAACAGCATTTAGTTCCAAAGCCTTAGGAACTGGGCAAGGGCAAGTATATTGGTTGTCATGACCACCATCTCAGGCAGCATTCGCTGTTCCCTGCCAGATATGGGTAAAGCAGCAGGAGACTATCTTATTATCATTAATTTTAATAGCTTTTCACATCTTAGCACACCTTATGCAGTGTTGTAGAGACTGGGGATTGAGTGTTGAGCTCAATCCTGTCCTTGTCAAAGCCTGTGTAGGAAATGAGGGTGGCTTTTCAGATTAACACACAATTAAAGGTTAAATGGAACATGCAGAAATATACCTAATGTGTTACATCAGGGGAAGAAGGAGGAAAGGAGGGAACAATTGTTTAGCTCCCCAATTAATTGTAGTTAGTGGGCACAACAGCAGGAGTTTGGCTTTAGACATGAATGAGTGTCTTATTGACATCCAAATGGTTTATTTTTGCTGCTTCTAGACTTGTACAGAGAAAGAAGGGACAGGGCAGGAAAAAAAATTCTAAAGGAATTATTTGTTAAGGGGAGCGAGAAAGCAAATTCAGATTTCATAGGTAACTGGGAGGAGAGGGATGGGGCAGGGAGGGGGAGGGAAAATGGGGAAAGGGAGGAGGGAGAGAGGGAGGACTTCATTTAGTACATCAGCTCACCAGCTGTTTGAACCAATGCAGGAAGAGTCATCTGGTAACTGATGACTAGAAGCAAAGATCTTGAATTAATTCTGTGTCCTCCTTACCCATAAATGTAAACACCTTCCTTTCAGAAAGTGACATTTGTAAGCAGATTCTTCTACTTTGCTTATTTTTAAATAAGCCACAGGTACATGCTGAGATACCATGGTGATGTGACTTGCAAATGCCACAGGAGATCATCTTTCACTTTCTCTGACGGGTATTTTGAAGGTAGAATTCTATTATTATTATGTGTGTTACTGTATTTGTAATGATGCTTGCATTTTGGAAACTTTCCTAGAATTTCTCTCCTATCCCAGTTGCTGTGCCTTTTTTTTTGTTTGTTTGGCAGACTGTTCATTTTACCTATCCTTCCTCCCTGATACTGTTAAAGAAGAGGTAATCTTTAAGTCAGGTGGATGCCTTAGGGCTAATTTTTTTGAGAGAAGTTGTGCTCTTGGTGGTGTTAATAAGAATGGTTAGAAGCTGTTTTTTCTGAATTATTCTTATTTGAAAAATTCTGTAATTACAGTAGATTTTACAGCCTTATCCATGTGCTTGGGATGGTAACACACCTTTGCCATTTCTCCAGATGAAATTCCTAACCTCTGAGCTGCAGTTATTCTCCTCACTTGCTCTTCTAGCTGCAGTGGTTTTACATTCCTGGCTGATGGTAGCCCAGTTTCAACAGAAAAGAGGACATGTCCTACATGGGTTAGAATCCCTTCAGGCAAGGGGTTCACCTACCCATGAGGTGAGTGTTCCAGCCAGTCAGCTCTTATGGGAAAGGGGAGGAGTACTAGTACTATCTACAGCTTCTGTCTTGTAAAAATAAAGGTACCAAATCATTAGATGTCTTGATGTTCTGTACCAGTGGGCAACTGGGGACCTGAGCTCTAGGTACAGCAACTTTTTAACCCTGTGCTCCTGGCTAACAGTTCAGAGGTGTCTGATTTTCTACACTGGCTGAAAGGGAACTTATTTATCCAGCTGACAAGAGATCAGTTCAGAAATCCCAACTTACTTTTAGGTGCTGCATTATTTAAGTCAGGCATAGTTGTCTCCTATATCTGGCTCAACAAGCCGCTTGGAGAAGTTGGATATTTGGGAAAGAAGTTATGTGAGAAATTCAAGGTTTCTGAGGTTAAATGGAAGAATGTCCAGAGACAAAACAGCGTAAAGATGCAGAAACTTTTAATATGACAGAAAAAAAGGAAAGAAAGTGATTCCCAATAAAGAGCTTGTTTGTAGACAAACCAGTTAATCATAGACCACCAGAGGCTCCATTCTGCATTCACTAACCAGTCCCAGGCCTCAATTCGTGCTTCTGAAGGGACTGAATGAGGACCTAATCTCTTGCTTCCCACTGTTCCTGTATGGTTTTAGATCTGTTCTTACATGAGAAGTTTTATAAGAATGGAAATTTCTCTTAAAACTTGAGATCTCTCTTCTCTCTCATGCTTGTCAGTCATGCCCTTCACCAGATGACTTTATATTATGTCATGTGTATAAAGTATTAAAAAGGAACTAATGGGGAAAAGGGAATCTTTACATTTCATTTTAATAAAACCTACTGGTTTTCCCATCTCTTCCCACTGCCAGTGGCATATATGCCCTCCTATAACCTTGTTTACCTTTTCTTCTGACAAGTGCTCTCTGCTTTGCCAACCAGCTCTTTTTAACTGTCTGCTGTTTCAGTTCTAATGGAAAGTCAGCCTGTTATGTGGAGATCATTAAGCCTTTTCTTTATGTTTCTTCTTTTTTTCTCCCTATTTCTTTGACATGAAGAGAACTTTGCAGAAGGCTCTGGGAAAAGTGTCAAAACTTCAACCAATTTATTTACTTGTTTATAAAATTCAAATAAAAAGAATACATTATACACAGTAGCATAAAATGATCTTAATGGTAAAGAAATGTATGCAGACACCTCCCCCTCCCAGCTTTATTTCAAGACTCTCTAATCTGTGGACCTGATGGTTGCCAAGGTGAATGTTTGTCACCTTCTATGTCGTTTTTATCCCCTCTTTGATTTTACACAGTTTTTGCAGCTGTTAAATTTCTGTATCTTCTCTATCATAGGCATCTTGGGGATCAATATAGCACACTGCTGACTTTCTGTCTGCTCTTAAAAATTCCGATCTATGTGATTTTTTTTTCTGCATTAATGGTTAATTTCTTAAGTGACTGTAAATATGAAGTCCTGTAACAAGTCATCTTTGAGAACAGCTACATTAATCCAAAATTATCTCTTTGTTTACTTCTTAAGTTGTCTTTTTTTGCTTCCTTAACTACAGTCTATTTCTAGAACTCTGGACTCTAATAAAATTACGTGTACAGGGGAAGGCAAACTTAATTATCTTAACATGGACTGTTGTGGGTTCAACTTTGAAGGTTCTGGCATCTCAGCTTGTGTTTACTCCAACATAAGCTGAGAGCACAAGCTGTCATTTAAGACTACAGACCAACATCCCAGGATCCCAGGCAGCTTAACAGCTCTATGGACTGTTCATGTTATTTGAGACACATTTAAAACCTGATCTTGCGTGCACCAGGGAGTCGATAGGAAACTTTAATGAAACTTGAGTACCCAGAGGTGTAGAAGTAAACATACATAGAAGGATATGCAGGATTAGAGTGTTGCAAGTGTTCAAGGGAGATTTTCAAATGAATATTAAATTCTGATTTGTATCCTCTTCTTGTTCATTTTTTTCCCCCCATGATTTACTTAAAATGTTGTCACTATAGTATACACACGTGCAAGCTGAAACTTGTCCAGGAAAGTGTAGTTTAGCTGAAATTAGAGTTCTCTAAAAATCTTACTTTTTATTATTTTTATCAATAGTCTTTATATATCATGGGAAACTTAATCAGGAGGCCGGATTGATTGAAAAGTGATTGTTTGTCATATTAAACCTAAATTATTCCTTTTGGGACAGCTGTCTGCCTCACGAATGTTTGGATCTGTTTCTTGAAATATATTTTCCTGATTGATTGGATTAAGACACAGATTTGAAATTTCCCTTATCACATGTAAGTTAATTAGTCCTAATTCTTGAGCTCTTGGCTGCTCTGGGCCAAGGGAAGGATTGTCTCCTTTCTTTTCACTTTGACCTTCATTTCTGTCCTTGTTGAAGACAGAACACGTGTTACCATAGAGAGTTTAGGTTTTGATGAACTGGCATTTTCCATTTGTCAAGAGTTTTCTGACAGGCACCGCAAGACATGTGTTTCTCACATATCTGAACCCTTCATGCAATTCACTGGTGGCTTTGGCTACTACACAAGGAATGCAACATGTAGCGGAGTTAAGTTTTAAATTTTTTCCAGGGAACGTTAGCATTCAGTTTCAGCTTGACTATGCTAGCTTTTGCTTTTGAGTTGTCTACACATATAAAAGCCTTCCCATTGAAATTAAGTGTTTGTGGGCTCAGGCTATATTTATTCACCACAAACCTTTATTCTTTCTTTCCCTCTCTTTTGGTAATGATATGAATATAAATGAATGCAGCGTCTCCTGATGACTGCAATAAATCTCTATTTTGTTTTTTTGTTTATCTTGTCCTAAAAAGAATACCAAGTTGTTTGTTTGTTTGGGTATTTTTAAGAAACAAATCCATACAGTGAAGAGGAAATTAATTAGTAACATAGGGGGTTTTTTGTTGAGGAATTTTTTCCATACTTTTTGACTGTAAGAAGCAGTCAGGTACTGGGACAGTACAGATCAAGTTTATCAAGACATCATAAGCAGTAATGAAGCTTTAATGTGATTCTTGTTCTTACTGTGCTTGTACACCTGCAGTGTGCCTGCTGAACACAGAACCTTCAAGCAAGCTAATACCTATACCCTTTTTTTGCCTATAATGCAAGGGTATGTAATAGTGATCTTAGATGGTCTTACAATATTTAGAACCCCACATCACTTACCTCAAAGTTTCCAAGAAAAAAAAAGCGTGCAATGGAGAGCAGCAGAACTTTGGCATACTACAAATCAACCCTCTATATCTGAGACATTCTGATTACCCACATCTTTTTCTTCCACAATCTTTTAGTCTACAAAATGTTACCAGCAAAGGATTATTTCTCTCTTCTTCTCCTAAAGCCCTGTTACACTTCCTTTTTCATTGCTTTCTGAAGCAGAAGGGAAAATAATTTTTTTTCTGATTTTTTTTCTCTTGAAACATTTTTCTTATTCTTCTGATCTTTGATTTCTGGGGATAAACAATAAATGAAGAAATAACATCTAAGTTCTTCAGAAATAGATTAAGGTTCGTGTAAATAACTTTTAAAAATCAGGTTCCTTTCTATATAAATAGTACTACATCTGCTAAAAGCTTGTCTCTTTAAATTAAAGAAGGCTGAACATAGTTGCTTAGGAGCTATTGTAAAATGTAAAGGTACAATTTATGTTGGGAAAAGTGACTGTGCTGATCTGGGTTAAAGAGAGACCCAGGTGGCTGAGCAGGCGAGTGACCTAGTGCCACAATAGGTGATGTTGTATTCTTTGCACCTTATGCTAATGAAAGGCTCATTGCTAATAGAAAATAATTGTAGCAACCAGGAGAGAGATCATTTCAAACTACGCAATAAGAGAGAAAATGAAGGAGCTGGAATAGAAAGTTCATTGAACCAATTGACTACAGTCAAACTTTTGCAGTCACCCCTTTTCAAAGAATGTGTCTTCATGGATGTAGGAACTGTGACCTCTGTGTTAGGAGGCTCACAGAATTCAGTGCCAAATTCTCACTCCTGAATAGGAATCTCAAAACATCCCTGTGGTTACCAGACATGGCTTAAGAAACAGCACAAGATAAACAGGCAAGTCTGTACATGCTGCCATCAGTTCTTACAGGCATAAATTAAAATTTCAGTGTGAGTTACCGATAGGTTTTTTTTTTCTTTTCTAATTGGGAATGTGTTTGGCATTTCTCCAAGACTGAAGATGATAAGATTTGTCCTTCTCCCTTTCATTATTTAATTAGTAACATGCTCATGCCAGCCTGTTTCTCAGAATCCTACATAGTACTGAAGTATTTGAAGTACAGCTCTGGAAGGAAATTGTGTGCTTGCTTTTCAAATGTTCCACTGCAAGTAAAGACTTTAGTCCAATGGGAGTCTGACCTTCCAATGTAAAAGGTAAATGTATTGAGCTTAATTGGGGGTGACATTTGCTTAATCCTCTGAAAATCCTTATGATTTCAATGCCCAAGAGAGGCCAAAAAAAGGAGAAAGACTATTTCTAAAAGTGTCATTTGTACTTTCATCACTAGCCTGGCCTGTAGTTGCTTTTCTGAGCTGGATATTTAGTGCAATTCATTAGAGCTGCTTTAAATGCTGTTTGCCAAGAAACTGTCTCAGTGGAGCATTTCTCCCCCAAACAAGAAATGAATTGTTAGGAGCAGGAATGAGCTGACCAAGGAAGGAGACAGCCTAAGGGAACTGAATCTTCCCTCCCATTTACACAGCCTGATGTGGAGCATGTTTTGTCTGATGAGAAGAAGGATGAGAAGCTGCTCTTGAAGTGGTTAGTGACCTCTTTTTCCCTATCAGCATCATGATTGCAACCTGCTTTTGGAGGGGGATGGATACTGACACCTCCTGATACCCCATATCCCCCTGACACCACATTAGCTGAATTAGCAAGTGTTATGCATCATTCAACACAAAATACGAGCCGTCAGGATATATGCACTCCAACATAGTGGCTGTTTCACATGTTCTTGTCACAGGCTTAGGGAATGTACCACACCTTGAATCCTGGTTTAGTCTGAGCAGCTCTGTGATTTGAGGAGAAAAGCCTAAAATGCCTGTATTTCATACTCACAGTTATCCCCTGCAGCAATTTTGACGGCGGTAATAAGGTAGACAGTTCAGAACCATTTAAAATCATAAGTCGTGCCCTAAGAAATAATCCAATTAGTTTTAGTAGTAATGTAGGGTTGGTTCTTTTTTATTATTTTATGGTTTTGAGTTTTCAAAATTAATTCTTGTAATATATTTGAGCTTTTTCCCCTTGAGACAGTATATTAAAAATTCCTCTTTATTTTTAATTGAGCTTGAGATTTTAGCTAATAACACACCTCTTGAAGTAATGTAAGAAACATTTTCAAATGCCATATGACTTAAAATGAACATGATGGTTGGGAAAAACCCAAGACAAACTACTTGAAGGAAAGTCTAGCCACCCACTGAAATTTTAGTTCCATGTTCCAGTAGGAATAATGGGAGTGGGAGAGCACCCTAATTACTGTTTAAAGTTTAATTTGGTTAATTTAGGAATAGGGTTTGGTTGTGTAGGGTGTCAGTGAGGTTATTTCTTGTTCCATGCAGTACTGGGTTTACATGGAATACTGCAGGAAGGTTTATTTTCTGCAGAAAATTTGAAAAAAGGATTAAAACTCAGCTTAGAAAAAATCCACATATTGAAACCAGTAAATGCTGGTAAGTGCCTTCCCCAGAGTTCTGGTGTTCCTGCTTATGGGAGGGAGCAGCTGGGAAGGAAGGGTGCTTGGTCATGGAGCTGGGGAAGAGATTTGTCTTTGAGAAGAGTTTGTGGGCCAGCAAGTTTTTATGATTTATACACCACTGATACCTGGAATGTATGAAAATTTGTCTTAAGTACCCATAACCTCAGATGTGTGGTCTGGTTGAGAAGTACTTAAGGGAAGGATAGAAAGTAATCAACCTACTCATATAAATAAGTGATACTCAGAGAGAGAGTTGTTGAATTGAGCCCTTTGGGAGGCAGAAGTCACAGACTGGAAGTTAATGATGCTCTGAGCATTATTTGCTTTCTTGAGGTTGGAGGACAAATACTCCATATGTTTCCCAGGAAACAGGCTACCCATGGTGACTGATTCCTGGCTTCAGCTGATCCAGCTGCCTAGTCACTGTCGCCGTGCTGAAACGCAACATACTGAGCACAAAAACAATCCCATCATGCAGGAAGCATTGTAATTCAACAGAGAAAAATTAGTCATGCAGGTTCTGTATTCCAATTACCTTACCAAAAAGAAACAAAACCAAACCAAACCCCAAGAGCCCAGTGCTTGTACTTTCTTGTGTATTCTACTTGAATCAGAAATGAAACTGCAACCTGAGGACAACAAATCTACTTTTCAAACTCATGTTCTATTGATACTTGGTAGGTAGGAGTTGGAGATAAGTTATCTATCTCTGATATTTAAATGTCTGCAGTATCTGAATATCTAAACTTCTGTATATGTGCAAAAGTCATGTTCTGTTCTTGCAACAAAAAGCTCCAGGTTGACTTATTTCAGCTGTAGGTTTCAACCTAACATTAAAAGCAGCCTGCAGGTATCCTCCAGCATTGGATCTGCATCAGCCAGCACTGCCCAGCTCCCACTGTCAGGTTCCCAATGCATTCAGAAATCAGACTGGGATTTTTAGCACGGGGCTGAAGATTAAACACCCGTGTACATTGTTGAAAACTTTGGCTTAAAATTAAGGTGTAAACCAAAGTTTTGTTTTCTATGCAAAAATAGCTAAAAGGCTCTGTTTTGTATATAGTTATACAGGGTGTCTCTGGTGGACATAAGCTGGGTCACTCAAACCCTAGCTTACTGTACCGAAACTGAAGCTTCCTCTGCTACATTACATTAATTTTCACAGCAGCCAAATACAATGTCTTTCAGGATCCTTCCTTTAAGGAAGAAAAAATTCCAAGAAGTGAAAACTAATTTGGAAATTCTTTCCCTTACAGAGAAGTTAAATATATATGTGTAAAGCAATAAAAAGGGTTAAACTAAAACAGAAAATATTTGGAACAAAGGATGATCTTCAAGATGGTATTTTCTAACATTTCTTGGATCTTATATCCAGCATGATGCACACCAGTCCCAGACTAACTCCAGGTAGACTTGATTTTTCACAGTAATGTCTCAATATATTAAATGTGTCTAGATTATTTGGAATCACAAATAGCTTAGGTTATGTTCATGAGTATTGGACACAAATTACTCACAGTTGTGTGGAACTGACCCTGAAAACATTTACAGATTGTTGTCAAGCAATTCAGTATAAACTAGGATAATGAAAATGCACCCATATAAAAAAGTATTCAAAGTGACAAGTATGGGACAGAAAAAACTTATCTGTCTAAATATATATATTTGGTGATGTTTTTAGATAGTCAGATAATGACAATTTACATATTCAGGATAATTGTGGATAGCACACAAGACATGCAGGAAAACTGTGTCCTTCTGAAGAGGCAGCTGGAGGCCAGGAGGGCTAACTGAGGGTCTCTAATGCCTGTGTTTAGGAAACTGAATAGCAACAAAAGTTCCAGTCAGAACTCTGTCCATAGCTTTTAGTTACATGTAGATTTTTGTAGGGATCCATATCCTGAAGGTCTTTTCAAACAAATATTTCTTTTCTTATAAAACCATATGGTAACAACATGTACATCTATTTTCGATTACATCATACTTATTGAGTTATGTTTAGCCAGAAAGTGAAGAAGTCTTTTTCTGTTTGACAAAGTAGAATACTTTCATGTCTATGTGATTTGCTTGAATGTTCTTTTCACGTATTGTTCTCTCCTTCTTAATATATTAAAATTAAACTAGGAAATATGAAGCCTCAGAGTTTAATCTTATTAGGTTTAGTTGGTTTTTTCCCCATCCAGTTACATCTAACTTCTTTGACAATTTATATCAATTGTCTGTAAAGTTTACAGTTCAGCATTGGAGTGGTAACAAAATAATTAGAGGAAAGAAAAAGAAGGAATACAAATGGAAATGGAAATGCAGATCCTGCATTCTTGCACTGCACTATTCCATTAAGTGTGATTTGTGGATGGAGCCAATAGCTTAATATTAATTGAATCAAGAATTTACATCTTGTGAGAAGACACACACAAGGAAGTGATATTACTCCATTCTGGAAAAAGAAAACAATGACTTTGCCTAGAGTAGGCTTAGAAAGAGGAATTGACAGTATCATTAGGAATGTAAACTCCAGAACTCAGTCCTGAGTAGCGGGAAACCCCAGCAAGCTCCCTACGACAGGCCAGTTAGAGAATAAACACCTCATGAATAATGACACCAAAATCCAGCACTCGGATGTCAAAGTTTTACAAAGGAAATAAATGCTACAGTACCCACTTTCAAGAAGAGGAAGCACAGAACTAACCAACGTGAAGAGAAGAGGAGGAAGATCCCTGCTGAGCGCCTGTGTTGTGTCAGGTCACCAGGCAATGGGGGGTTAGCTAATCTGTGGCAAGACAGATGCTGTTTTCATCAGCTACCAGATCCAGCATATGTAAGAAAAGACAGGTGAAAAGACAACCTCTGCCCATGCTGTGTTCATAGGGTATGGAAAGAGGATTCTTCCTTGTTTTTTGTCTCCAACACCATTTCTACTCCATTTTCTGCAGCCCAGAAATTAAAACCGAGAATTGGACTTCACCTTTTGATTTTAAAGGCTACGCAGGGTGATACAGATTTTCTTATGCTGTGATGAATTTCATTTACACAAGACATTAATCAGCTCATTAAATAGAAAAAGAAAAAGTTGCCCAATGAAACAATATTTTTCCTTGTAATTTAGTGAGTGAAGACTATCCTTATAATGCTAGATAAAGAAAAGCTCAGAAAAAGTGTATTTACATTACAGTTAGTGTAAAACCCTAAAATCTAGGAGTGTGTCAACAAAAGAAAGACTTTGAACAAGAAGTGAGCGTCTTAGTTTTCAGATATTTCAACAGTTTAATGGGGGTTATATGATACAAACACTAAATGACATGATTGACTAACTCAAAGCTTAACAAGTGAACCTGTTATAACAAATATTAATAAGTCCTTATTAATCAATTATATATTGCAATATTTTCCTTTGGTAGGACAGAATATTCAAGTCTCAAAAAAAAAGGCAACAATTGTCCCTTTTTCCCCATTACAATTGCTTCACTCCTTCCATATAACCATAGTTCTCCAAGTATTTGAATCCTTCAAAAGTTTTGTATCTTCCAAATTAGCCATGATAGCGAGCCAAGAAGCTGCAATTAAAACAAGTTTCTCATCTTCTATTTGTGCTATATAATATATATGTAATATATGTGATTGTAGTCTAACTATATATGTGATTATATTCTCATTTTCTATCTTATATATCACCGAATAATGTACCAACAGCAAGAAAAGGACAAAAAATTCAGGAACATAAGACCTAAGTATTAAATAATCTAGTCCACGCATGCTTCTCACATGGAGCACATCCTCACAAGTACTTTCACCAAAATGAAAAACCCAGAGTTTCCTGAAATCAAAGAAAAGCACTAATTCTCATCTTTTGAATTAAAAACTGGTCCAGAATTAATCAGTGGAAGCTGAATGAAATTCTCACTGGATATTCATTTCTGAGAATGCCTATATAGTAGTTTTATGACAGTGGTTAAAGAAATTATATAAATAACTTTCCATAAAAATGTTTATGTTCACATTCTGTCACTGCGAAGCTGCAGTTTTCACAACAGAAAAAATGCCAAGAACTTGTTTTGAATTTCAAAATTTAAAGTCACCTCCTGTTCAAAGCATCCTTTCCTTTTTAAAATATGTGTCATGCAGGGTACTTACTGTTGGACAACTGTCTTGGAAAATAAGTTTTTACTATTCAGAGAACATTGTCTCTTGCTTTTAAATATCTGCTGAACTTCTGAGTTGTTCAGTCGTCACTGAAAATATTTTATTACTATCTAATCTTTCACTGGTCTTATGAATGGTTTCTTCACAGGGTTTTGTTCATGTTTTTAAAAAAGTTTATAGATTCCCAAGTAAAAAAATGCTGTGTAAATACATCTAATTATTTATTTGGACCTACTTTCTCCCCCTGGAGTGGAGATGAAATTACAGCTTAACCCAAAATATTATATTTTAAAGAGGGCTTATCCAGGTATTTACTTCGCACCTGTTCATTTCTGTATACAGACAACAGTAGCCGGATACGGAACTGCAGTAGCCACTGGTGTTACCTGATTTTTTGTTAACAAAGAAACTCTTGCAATTTAATTTCACATACACGTATGTCTAGCGTCTTCTTAAATAAATTAATTGCAGGACTCCGTATAGATCCATGTATGCAGATCATAAAGTTTGTTTGAGAGCCTAGCTGTACATTTGTATAAGGGGGTCACTTTTGTAAGTTCATTTGCATGGACATGACCTTGCACTGACATTTAGAGATGGAAATAAGGTTGATGCCTACCTGATTTCAGAAATGTATCAAAGCAGGACTTTTTGCTAGATATTGGCATAGATTTATATGTTGATGCAGAAAAAAAAATGGATGGAACTTTTGATGGGACCTTACAAGTTCTTTAATTACAGTTTCTGTTGCTCCTTGGAAAATAATTTATAGTCTTCTTGGGAATGCAAGCAAGAAAAATGCATTACTTCTTATTTGGTACATTCATTAGTTTTGCAAATGAGTATCAGGTTCACTATTGAACAGAAATTGAAATTGAGAGCAATGCACTTCAGAATTGGTTATGGAAAGTAAGACAATTTTATCTTTAATGAATATTATGCGATCATTGGCTTTGTTGTTCACATGGGACAGAGAAATCACCTTTAGTAGATTACACAGCTAAACCAATTTACATAATAACATCATATGCATTAAAAATACATTGCCCTCGTGGAGGCAGGGTTCAACTGCTGAGGAGATAAAAATAACTGCTACAAACTGGCATTTCCCAGCTACACAGATCAGTAGGGATCACAGAATTCTCTTGGACATCAGCTTTAGTAGATTTCAGCACTAAGCCAATTTCCTGAAGCACATTATTCGCTTTGAAAGAGTTTGCTTTTTGAATCATACATGACTCTCTCAGGAGGCAAGTTAAAATATATTTAATTCTATTAAAACTTTTTCTACTAACTCACATCACAAGGGATCACGTAATCCTATGAAAATGGTCATTATGGAGGAAACTTGATCAGTAAACTAATATTCCTAAATAGGCTGGTGCACTCGGGGCATACATATGCATTACATTAAAATTTCTTCTCACTAGTCAGTTGTGACTTGTTTCCAGTGTTTAAGTAAGTTATCAGAAAGAACACTACCACAGCCTTGTATTAGACAATTTAAAGACATGTTTTGACTGATGACCATCTTTCTCAAAGAAGGATCTTCTTTTGTTTGAGGATCATTGCTTTGCCTATACCAGGAGGAATGAAAGTCATCAAGTAGATCAAGGACTGGATTAATTAAATTATTTGGGATTCTTTATGTTTTTCTCTATGACATTTAGAAATTATATGATTTAGTTCCTCTAGGAACCCACAAGAGCAGAACCCAAAATGGCCTGCCCAGTTACCACCAGAAGGGCTAGGGGGCCAATCACATATGGTTTTTTTTTTTAAGTCATTCGTTATGACACTGAGGAAAGGTTTGTGTAAATAACCTGGTT
This sequence comes from Phalacrocorax aristotelis, assembly GCF_949628215.1. Classification (NCBI taxonomy): domain Eukaryota; kingdom Metazoa; phylum Chordata; class Aves; order Suliformes; family Phalacrocoracidae; genus Phalacrocorax; species Phalacrocorax aristotelis. Next base: position 194,578,353 of record NC_134276.1, read on the forward strand.
TACTCCTCTATTTAGTCAACAAATTCTTAAAAGGACTTACCCATAAGCATCTCACCCTAGTCTACCTCATAAGTAGACTTCAGTAGCCCGCAGCAACATTTTTACATAGATCGTTATAATGAAAAATTATGAGTTAAGCTAGATTAAGAAATAGGCATCTTTAGGATTGGGGCTGCGTTACATATCCCCCCCAAAATGTTGAGCAGGAAAGAATTTAGAAAGCTTGATAAGGATTACTGACAAATAAAGGCTAACAAAAATGTGCTGATTGGAGCATATTTTACCCATATGTTGTCACTGAGTTAATATTGAGATTGTTGCCTAATGTAGGTAGGCTGAGAATACAGTCGCCATGGTCCAGGCTTTCTCACAGAGACGGCAAGAGACCTTCTTGCTTGGGGAATATGAAAATGTTCCATTATTTCTCAGGCTCTTCTGCAATAAAACTTGTATACCCAGCAATAGATCTTAATAACCTCTGTACAGACCTTGGTGTGCTTTTGCCAGTCCTTGACGCTTGGGGCCCTTCATAATTACAGACATGATGTGTTTTGGTTAAGCCACACTCAAGGAGTTACCATTTTCCCATTTTTTTACTGTCCTCTCTGTGGGGTCCCCATCCCTCCAGTATTTTTATACACATTTACTTTAAACCAATTCACCAGGTTGTGAACGTGAGTAGCTGAGGCACAAACACATTCCCGCCTGCCCTGGGAGTGGTGAGCTCTGGCACAGGGATGCCATGGAAGCTAACGAGCAAGCTTCCCATTCAGGGCAGAATCAATCAGAAATAACCTGCATCAGGAGCACAACAATGTTATCGGTACTGGCAGGCAAGCTCTCCTGGACCTTGCTGAAGTGCTAGGGAAAATAACTTTTTAAAATGGAATTTGGAAGATCAAGACAACATCATTTACTAATGAAGTTCCGGTCAGTTTACCAATCATCATGCACCAATGACAGTCAGAAAATAATCTCTATCTGTAGCAATATACATAAAAAAGTGGAAAAAAAGGTTACACATTGTTTCAAATATTATTTTAATTAAAAAATGTTTAGTAAATATTGTGTTCAAAGAGGTGGCCAGTTTTTCAAGATGAGGAGTCTTTTATGCAGTTTTTCAAAAATCATGCCATGTACAAAGCACTTGTGACTGTTCTTAGTTCATTTGTTTAAAATTTCATAAACTAGAATTTCTTTCTGCTGGCTTATCAACAATCACACTGCATACCTAGATTATTTTATACCTTGCAACAGAAATGGAAAATAACACATAAAAGCTTATATTTATTTAAAAAAATCAGTGTGAAAGGAGAATTGGCTAGTTTAACTGCATATCAAGGGCAGAAGTAATTTCTTAATTTTGAGTATTGGGTCACCTAACTACACAGCAGTATGTATGTGTAAGCATTTGCATTAATTACCTTTTTTCTAGTGGTGTAAGCGTTTCACAAGTGCGAAACCATTTATCCTGTGAAAGCTAAGGAAAATACTACTCCAAGTTTTTTTACAGAGTATTTTTTCTAGTATGCCTGTTGAAGCATGTGGACATCAGGATTTAGCTTCTTCAAATTCATCAGCAGTTTTATATGTTTTTTTTACCATGATGATTGAACAAGCTAGTCAGCTGTCATTCCTGTACTATCAAAACAAGCATAATCAAACCTTGAATGTTCTTAGCCCTTTTGTACAAAAGAAGGAAAGAATTTTGAATTAAATGTGCAGTCAGTAGTAAATTCATAATATGATTTTCTACTGCTTATGCCCAGTCTGTCTTGCAAAATGCTGTTGTGAAAGAATTGTTATCTGAAGTGAAGGAAATGCATGATTTCTTTCAGATTTATCCCAGCTATGAAGTTTAAAACAGTTTGGGGCTATTCATTTGAAATAGTATTCTATATGTACTAACTATTTATACATGTCCTAGATTTTTCTAGCAGTGTTCATGGTACAGAAATAAATGACTGGGCTTTGTATGTTAAGGAAGAGAGTTAAATGTTCATTAATCAAAGAAATCTGACAAAACTCTGTGTGTTTCAAATCAGAGAATGGAAATGTGAACTCCAGAAAGTAAATTTTAGAAAATGAAAGGCTATACAAAAAGAACAGCAGTGAAAGATTTTGTTGTAAGCTTAATGTTGCATTTGAAAGCAGCCTGGTCATACAAAGTGTGATGGATTACTGGACTCAGACTCTACTTTAATGTCTTCCTGTTTGATACTTGTGATCTGTGACCGGTACTGAGCAACTAAGGAGCTTTTTGATTAAATAAAAAACTCACACGCTGTGATCTATAACTACAATATTATATTTTGCAGGGAAGCATAAAAGGATTTTTTTGTCCTCTTCTGAAATTAGACTTCCCCAGAGTTTGTTTTTGTTCAGGCTCCAGAGACCTGCACCGTTTTGTGTTGCTTCAGTCAGCTGCTGTGTAACTCTTTTCTTGCACCACGAAAACATGGCACAGTTATACCAGCTTTTCTGTCTTTGAAAACATGGTGGCCCATGTTCAGCAGACAATTCTTGGTTGAAATATTTAAGTATACTTAAATAAATAAGTACTTCAAGGGTGATTTTTCATAAAGGCAGAGACAGGTATTCTCTCCCTAACAAGCCTGCCCTAGTTTTTCTACCTGCTATATTAGCCCAGTTTCCCTGAACTCCCCAACTGAAGAGGGGTCTGTGTCAAGAATCCCTCTTGCCCCAAAGCTCTATTAGGGGATTGAGGAAAATAATTGGCTTGAAGACATGGTCAAGAAGAATTAAGACATCAGCTGGTAAGCCCGTTAAAATGTCAGGCATTATGTCCCCTAAGTGACAGGAGAAAGCTGAAATGCAGTCTTTAATCTGTTAATCATTAATTTCAGAAAATGAGTCCACAGTTCCCTTTCTACCATATCTGCGTGGAAACATGCCTACCTGGCTGGCCCTAGGCAAACTCTTTTGGTGGAGCACATACCTCCTACATGATTTAATACTCCACCAACTCAGGCGGCACTCAGGCCACCCTCCAAATCCTTCATTCAGCAGCACAAACACCGCTTCACCACTGCTCACTCGCTACCGATCACTCCCATCCAGGCACTGCAGCAGCTGTGTGTGTCTCTATTGCTTCCTGAATCAGATTGCTACAGGAAGAATGGCTTCTGAGAGGCGTGTTTGCTTCAACAGCAGGGATGGCAATTAATCATTGCATGCGACTTATGAAAGACCAGGAGAGGTATTTGTGGCAGCTGGAAGTTTAGCATAATGGAGAAAATGTGGTGGGTAGGAAGGAGTGACATGGGGATAAGGACAGGAAACCTTAACAGAAAGAAAGAGGAAGGTTATAATGGAGAGAAAAAGGAGGAGGGGAGAGTGGAGAAAGTCCAGGACTAGGTGAATGAGATGTGAAGATTTAGGAAACTACAGAAAGGCAAGAAAAATGGGTAGAAAAATAGAACAAAGGAGTGTGACAAGTAAAACCAGAGTTTATTAAGAAAAAGAAAGTGGTAGAATGAGAAAATGGAAGAATCAGCCTTAGTGAGCCAGGTCCCAGCTTTTAGCCACATAAAACCACCACACTAACCCCATCTTTTCACTCCAGTATTCCTGTGTCCATCTGCAGTCCTCCTTTCTCCTTCTCCTTCCCTGTTCCAGAGCCACCAGTGCTCTCAGCACCCGTGTCTCCACGCACTCGTCCAAGATATCTCAGCCTGAGCTGCTTTGTTCCATGTCATTTCACTCTGCCTCTTTCCAGCTGACTCCATGCTCTCTTGAGATGAAGACAGCACTGGTAGACACTGTGGTGATGTTACTGCATGACAGGAGCCTTGCAATCAGAGGCAGAAGTTCACCAAAGGGGCCAGGAGGGGCATTCTGGGATGAGGGGACAGGCGATGTGCCTGTCGGGTGGAGATAACTGGGGAGGCGTGCGCGGGTCAGTGGTAGGAGAGGTTGGTGTGCAGATCTGTGGAGTGCTGTGATGTGCAAGGGGTGGGATGGGGTACTTCTGTCGGTGTGGGAGCACTGTGTGGGGTGGCAATGAAGAGGTCGTGTGTGCTGTAATGGACCATTTGTGGGGTACAAGGAGAGGCTGCAGCGCAGGGCCCTCGGGGAGCCTGGCATGGTGCTGAAGCTCTGCCGATGGCCAAGCAGGGAGAGGCTCTGGCTTCTGAACATCTTATGTCAAACATAATTAAAAGCTTAATTTGATAAGTGATATGGATCCCTTCTCCCAAAGAGTAGAGGAACAGAAATACTGATAATGGGAAAGCTTTCTTGGTAGGGAGAGAACAGAGTATGTGGAGCTCCAAGCTATGTGACAGTAGATTTTGATGCAGTTTCCAACTCAGACACCCATGTAACCTTTAACATTTTGCTCTTTGTTTAATGGTCTTACATCTCTCAGCTGCAGGGAAATTTTCAGACTGAAACCCCTTTTAATGACAGTGACCCACTCAGGCAGTATAGTAACAAAAGCTGCACAGTTGTAAAGGTAGACAAGTGAGACTCCAGGTTTCAGTCTAGTTAAGGGAAAAGTGGTGGTAAAATGTAATGCCTTTAGCTAATCACTTTTTTTTTCTTTTTCTTGCTCTTTTTTTTTTTTTTCATGGAAGTAAGTGGAGAAACCTTTGGATGCACTCATTGTACTATGTAGCCAAATGTAGACTGAAGAGTTTATTTATTTTGGGGAGGCTTTTTAAAGGGGAAAAAAGGAACAGTTACGCATTTGCCTCCTATCAAAATCTGATGGTTTGAATACCTAATTCCCATTTGTGCACCTGAAAATCTTTTTCCTATACAGAGGGAAATATGAAAAAAAAAAAAAAAGTATTTTTTTACCAGTTTTCCTGTCTTTGTTTCCTAACAATGTCTGAAGATTGAACGCCCATCTTTTCCCTATTAGTCAGGTGGTAAAATTAGACTAGCTATCAAGAGTAGACTTAGAGTCAGCTACGCGGCATCTAATGGACCAGGGAGTAATTCCTTTCACTGGGGTAATAGGAAGTACTTTCAAAGGTGGAGATACTCTACCTAGTACTGGAATATATGACAGTGAACACTTCTCAGTTACCCGGAGGCTTCCTCTCACTAGAATAAGTGACTATAATGGATTCTTGAATGGTTCCCAAACTCATAGTTAAAGCAGCTGTCTATAACTCTGTAAATACCAGAGTGCGCATTTATATTTCAGGCTCAGGTTGTATTTCTAAAATCCATTGCAATCTAAATTTTGAACCTGCATTCAGGCCTGGGAGGTTTACTGTCTCCTAAACTCCTTAGCAAAGCTACAAGAATCTGTCTGTGGTGAGTAGCTGGGGGCAATAAAGATCAGTGTACTGCAGTGCTTGGTGACAGTATTTGAACACTATTCTCCAGTGCAGTGAAGCTTTAATAAACTCCGAGTATTGTTAGCAGACTTGGGAAATTCAGGATCCTGAATGCTAAATAGGAAGGAGGACAAGAGGGAAACAGATGTTAGTATGTGTGTGAATGTCACATGAAACCTCCAAAGTCTTGACAGCTATGGTATTCATCATTATGTCAATACTGCAGAAATGATACTTATTGTGTGTGCTTTGTTTCACTGCCACTTAAAAAATTTATGTATAGTATCACTGGCAACATTTTACACTAAACTATTCAAGGGTTGACATAGTATTCTAAAACAAATACACTTTAAAATATTTTTCTGGTAACAGTCTAATTCCACACAAAATACCTGTTATACCATGTTATAGTTCAGGTACATTATGATTGAAATGGGGCAAAAAGGTTGAAATTTTTGTCTGTTATGACTATAATGACAGTGCTGTGTTCTAAATATTTTTTGGGACAGGTTTCCAAATCTGAAATGATAATTCTATCCATGTTTTGTTTTTGTTGTAGAAAAAGTGAAACTTTTATTTTCTTTTTTTTTGGGGGAAGCTATAAAAATGTATTATATATACAAATTCCAGCAAGTGGTAATTTGTGGAAAAGCTGTATTCAAAGAAGATTTGCTGTATTAAATTCAATTGATCATCTACTCTTCTTACACTTACTTAGAGCTAGTTTCTCAATGAAATGCATGAAATGATTCCCATTCTGTGGAAGATTGCAGCTTCTTAATGTGGAAAGTTATAAAAAATGCTCGTGTCTTGACCTCCACCCTGATGCAACCACCTTTTTGGAAGACACAACTCATTTCTGCAGGTGAATAATTCTGCTGAGGTCAAAAGTTCTTTAGAACTATTACTGATTATTAGTATGTTTGCAGTGCTTGTGAGCACTTGTCATGGGCAAGTAATTCAAAGTGGGAATGTGAGCAAAGTCAGACAAGAGAGAATAACCCTTCTCAAAAACTGTCTATTTGATCATTTCATTTGGTGGTGATGGAAAGTGTTATTCTATTTTCTCAACTACCTTTCTGAGCTGGAGCCTACACAGGAAAGGACTAAACTGGATCATTTCATAACAAGGGGAGTCTATAAAACCTCTGAAAGAGAGAATTAGGTATTCTCTCCCTTCAGACTGTAATGTAGCAGAGTTCTTGTGATTTTGAGGATAGTATGCTTTGACCTTAGTTCTTGCGCTGTTTTCTAGATCAAACAGGTCTGGCCAAGCCTAGTACACTGGATCCCTGAAGAGCAAGGACCTGAGGTATTCAGGAGTACTCTCAGTGTATCATTTCCAAATACTGTCCACTCATCTCTTTCAGCAGATCCTTTGTTGCTTGTAGTTCTCTAGCTGTGTGCCACAATCATTTGAAAGTTTTCTTCCTTTGAAGTAGGACTGACTGCACATTTCTAAGAGATTTGTGATGTAGGAATTAGGCCTATAGGTGAAGAAATGTGAACATTGGTCTGGTAGAACAGACTGCAAATATTAATTATTTTCAATTCTAATTTTATTCTATTTTGTAGACTTTAGGACTGGGAAAATCAGTGAGTGATAATCTATGCCTGCTAAGATCTCTTCATCATTGGATTTGTCATGAAATTTCATGACCAAAAAGTATAACAGTACTCCATTAATCCATTCAGCAGGTTCTACAAAGACTTACTGGTTTGGTTGCTGCCCTTTCTGTGTGTGACTCACAGCTCTTGCGAAGAACTGGTTCAGAGCCTGGTCTCACCACTTTTTCAGAGAAAAACTCAGGGCATAAGAAGACACAAAAGTTCTTAGCAGTAAATTTTAGACTTGATAGCCGGGACTTCTTATGAACTTTTGCTAATTAACTTTCATTTGTAAAAACAAAAGAGTATGGTGAATGGCCCACCTAGCCTTGTAGCCTCTTTATATCAGTGTTCATACGAGATGTTACTTAGGGAGAGTATGTGTGACTGGACAGTCTGTGGTCTGTTTTAGTTGTACCATCCCAGCTCCCAGAATCATTAGATTAGGGGTTTTTGAGGGTATGTCCCTGTCTCTTCCCTTTACTGTATGTTTGTGGGCTTGTTCAATGCATCTATCAGGGGGAAGATTCCATTTCCCAGGTATTATCTTTTTACTACATGCATGTACAATGACTGTCACCATCAGACACTCTAGAAATGTTAATATGATTAATAGTAATTTGTTACTTAAACCTTTAATAGGTTTTCTAATAAAGGTATAAAACTCAGGGACCTGCCTGTTTTCTATGCACAAGTCTAAATGGAAATAGTTTTACAGCATGCTTAAGATCATATGGAAAGAATTGTTTAAGTAGAAATGCTTCATGCAAAACCAGAGCTAGTCAGGGAAGTCTAGAGAGGGACAAGGAAAGACCTAGAGTTTTATACTGGGATATTTGTGCAGTGGATTATGAATGTTGGCATTCCTCTGATCTGGAAGAGTCCTCAGACCTGATCTGAAGTCACTGAACTAAGGGGCTGTTGTGAAGGAGCATTCCTCCCATCGTCCTGGTTGTGACAATGTCCCTAGTATCATTCCTTAGGATAATGCATAACATGCTGCTGGTTGGACTTTGAACCATTGATCTCTACACTCCGAGCCCATCTGTCCGGTCAGTTGTCCACCACATCATGGTCTACTCATCTAATGTATCTCTCTCCACCTTATTTTACCTAAGTAGTCCCTCGTTTCTGCCACCTCTATTGTGTGAACCTTTCTCCTCCAGATCTTGCTATGAGGCATGGAGACATGGGAGGCCTGGGGACAGACCTTTCCAATAAATAATGAGAACCACATCAGGTACCTCATCTGTTCCTGTGTTCCTCATTGCTAGGTTGCCTGTCCAGATCACCAGCAGGCTTTTGTATTTATGGGTTCTCTTTTTGCTGCTGATGTACATTCAGAAGCTCGTCTTGTTGCCCTTTCACAACCTTTCCCAGTTGCATCTCCAGCCGAGCTTTGGCTTTCACCTCTATATCAACAACATAATGCCACCACTGTGCTTAAAATGTCTATCTCATTGCCCTCCCCCTTACACTGAAAGTATTTTTAAAATATTAATTTTAAAACATACAGATTTCTCTCACATTTAGTCTCTCTTCTGAGCCCCTTTTGTGTGCACATAGCCAAGGTTTTCTTACAAAACTGACTATGAGTGTTTTGCTGTTTTTTTATTCAAAAAGCAGACATTCTCATGTGCACATTTGACCGATATTAGGGTGTTATGGAGAAAAATTTTTATTAATTACAGTAAAGTTTTGGCACTGAATTCTTCTACTATATTGGAATCAGAATAGGAAACTGGCTAGAATTTTGTAACTGGTTGACCCACCAAAATGGGACTGCTGGAAAAGCAGTGAACAGCTCCGAAAGGTATTATTGGAAAGCCTTGTAAAGTATTTCTCTGTCCAGAGAACTAGCACTGAGTTTAATAGGAATCCTATATAAGTTGGATTGAAAAGATCAGCATTATAATAGCTATTTCCATAGTAAGACAGAATAGAATTAAAAAATAAGGCATGGATAGTGCTTCTGAAATTCCCATACTTCATACTCTCCAGAGGGAAGTAGGGTGTCAGGAAAGAAAATACATGGAAAAGCAAATGCATAAATTCAAACACAAATCTTTTTTTTTTTTAATTGAACAAGATTTTTAGTTATTTGTTAGATTGTTTTCCTGGGTTTTTTTTATGTGCTTGTTTATAGCTTCGGGCATATACTAAAGCCTTTCTTTTGGCATGACCATAATGTGAATACAGAGTTATAGGGTTTATTATATGCCTGTTCCTCCACTCCTCAAGCAGGTTACAAACTCTAAGCAGAATTCTTCTTCCTTGCTGTATTTTTCGTTGCTGCCATGACCCTAAGGGGGCAGGACCACAGCTCTGATTTCTCTGTGTAAGCCAATAGACTGGGTCTCATCTGACAAGATAGACACACTCAGTAAACTGGGGTAGCAACAGCATCATCATTTTCATGCATGTTTAGGCATCCTTTTAAGCTTTCACTTCAGTCTCTCTTACCTGCTGTCACTGTTGGGCAAGGCAGCTCTGCAGACTACTATTCTGCGCCGGGGTTTGTGCAACAAAATTACACTCTGAGGAAGATAAAAATTTCCGTTATCTTAATTTTCTGAAAGTGGCCATGTTCTATCCCAGTAATACCAGTTATGGAAATAAGCTGATCAGTACTGGCCATTTTAAGAGGCTTTTTAGAAAACTTGGACTTAATTTTGTCAAAAACTCTGCTTCCTGAGATAAATTTGGTTCTGTATCTCAGTAGTCTTGAATTTCTGTACTATAAGTCAGTCGTCAGGTAACAGTTATCATTACATCTTTTAGTCAATATTGTGCTGGCTTTAATGGCACATCTGTTTTAGGTTTTCTCCATTATGCATAATGCACTGTAGGGATGTTAAACCTAAATCAGATTGAATGACAAGTTGTCTGGCTAGGGAAAAGAAGGAACTCAAAACCACCATGGTAGTTACATGCTCATTTTCTTTTCTATAGGAGTAAAATAGTTAAGATGCATTCAAAATGCAGAAAACATACAGTTTGGGAAAGTTAACTAGGGGAGAAGGGAAAAAAAAGAGATATTTTGTGTTCAATATACACTGTCCTGCTAAGCAAGAACAATGTGACCATGACCATAAACATCTTAATTGCTCCCCAAGTACATATTACATTGATGACCTGCATCCATACTCCCATAAGAATATAACAGTATATTGCTGTCTCTTGGGAAGCCATAGTTTTGTTTTTTGTAGATGTGTTGCTATAGCTACCCATTACAATTAATGACGTTTTCTGATGATAGACAGTCTTACCCATTCAAGCTGTAAGTGAAAACAAAACCTTGTTTCTGCCTTTTAGCCTTCTCACCCCCCAAGCACACTGCCAGGCTTTGTTCTCCATTGCATCCATTGACATGAGAGAAGACATAGCTGTGGCTCATGGACTCCCTTTCCAAACAGAACAGTAGGTAAGAAACCACGAGCAATTAAGCCATTATTGTTCGAATATACAACAGTAATAATAAAACTCAAAACAGTAAGCCTAAATTTGCTTTGACTGTTAATTGTTTTGCTCTCCCCCTACACCTCTCCAATTCTCTAAGGTCTTTAGGCTACTGGAAGGTCCCAGAGGTCTGCAGTGTCAGTGGTAACGTTTTTCCTAATACGACCTATCTGGGCGGAGTTGGAGTAGCTTGTCTCACAGCATCCTGAAGTGGGCGTGCAATAACTGTGCTTGGTGCACTGTCAACAGTACAACTTCTTGAGCTGGATAACTGCAAAGACTAGGGGTAGGCACGTCTGTCCTGTGGTCTTCTGCAAGGGAGGGAAAATTCACCCCCCTAAAACAAGGTGTCTCAAATGAAACTGCAAAATCCTTGTGCTTCATTCACTGGGAGGTGAAAAGAGTTCCCACTGTTAAATAAGTGTTTTGCTGCCAGACATCTGCAGTTCCCTTGGACAATAAAAAGCAAGAGAAAGAATCCAAGGCAGCATTTCATGCACCCTTTCACAACGTTTAGCAGCCGTCAGGCGCGTGCACCGGCACATGGTACATGGGCACTAACAATGCAGCAAGGTGGTTGCCAGGGTTACCACAACCTGTCAAAAAAATAGAAAACAAAAGTGAAGGAGCCACGCTGACCAGCATAATTCCTGTCAAGCGTGTTGCCTCACATGCTGCCTTAAGCTGCAACAGAAGAAAAGGCAAGTCTTTGACAGGCATGCAAAAAGGAGAGCTGTGTCGTAGCTTACGGCTCAGTGTAAGAAGCTACTGTTCTGCAGTTTAGAAAGAGACCAAAATGTATCCCTACAAGTGAGATCACAGCTATTGGATACCTGAATGGAACTATCTCATCTAGAGAAATCATTCTCTTAAAAATAAAATAAAGTAAAATAAAAGCACTAAGCCACAAACATAAAGTCCAGAGATCAATAACTGGAACTGGAGAAGTCAGCATTGCAATATCCTTTTTACTTTTTTTTTCTTTTCTTGAGAAGTATTAAAATGCCTTTCTTATTTTGTAAACAATAATTGCATTTGCTGTTCCTTGGCTTCATTGCAGGGTTAATATAGAGATATGCTCTAGACAGGCAGTCAAAAAGATAATAAGCCTTCATAAAATGAAGACTCTTTCTTTATCCATCATTGTCACTGCATCATGCAAGAGAAGGGGAAAGACATCTTAATTCTTTCAGGCAGCAACTCCCAGATACTGACTTCAGAAATTCAGGAATAAAGTGGCAAAAAAGTCATCACTACTAGCAGTTAATAAAATCTCCAAGCAAATGCAAACTGCTGAATCACCAGTTACCTCTGTAAAGCACTGAATTAGACCAGTGAATCCAGTTCTCTCCACTGACTTTAAGGGGACCTCGATGACTAGCTTCCAAGCTTACAGAACAGACATCTAAACATGGGAGAGATGAATCCCACACTGAGACTTTAAATGTTAAGTAAAATCTAGTTGATAAGGTAATTTGATATCAGCCAATCCATGACACCACCCTTATTTCTTTAGCTTACAGAATAATACAAGAATTTTGTCCTAAACATAAATATTTTTCAAGACAGAAGTTCAAATTATTTGTTTTCTTTTTACAGGGCTCAAAGGGGACGGGGTAAGGATGGGCTAATGGTTTGGTATTTCCTTGATATATCATTCCTTCTTTAGATATCTTGGACCTTTTCTTTCTCCCTGTGCTGTCCTAACCTGATAATACAGAAATTTTTTTCACCTGTTTCTGGAACAGATGTAAATATTGTGTAAGCAAAGGGAAAAGTGTCATTCAGTCACTACAGACATCTGCTCAACTGACAGAAGAAACCCCAGCAATATCTGATTTTTTTACTTAAATTAATGAAATCCAGGAGTGACACTGAAATCTCCTTCTATTTCTAAGACTTCACAAAATAACTTTCCCTCTCAGTACTAACTGATCATGCCTAGTGTAATATTTTTCTTTATTTTTCTCCAAGCAACAGTTAGCATGATAGATGAACACAGAAGAAAGGAAGGAAAATTATGCTCTCAGGAAATCTGATGAACAATACAATCACTCCATGCCTGCAGGAAAATGAAGTCTATGAAGTTCCTTTTCTGTTGTATGTGTATTTACTGGCAGCAGATTCAGTGGCTTTATTTTATCTTTATTTTTCATTTTGAACTTGGGAATATTTGAAGCTAGGAACGTGACAGAGAGATAGCAGTGCACAAAATACAGAAGCATGCAAAACTTCCTGCATCTGAAGCTCCCCAGAGACCTTTGTTCAAGGCCTCTATCTGGGAGAAAAGCAGAAGAGATCATGTCCCTACTATACTGAAGGTCAAACTGGTCACAGACTGGTAGATTTTCAAAAGGGGTTGATATATGTCTTCCCTGCATGATAATGTGTGAGATAGATAGCTTCCTGAGATGGTGCAGCTAAGATATTTCTGAAAGCCCAGCCAGTATCTCTGAACAGACCTGTGCAGCACTGTCGTATGTATGTATTAACTCTTGGAGTAAGGTCACATATGCCTGACATAGTTCAGCAGTATGTCACACACCTTGAACCTAAGGACTTTCAGTAGGAAACAGCTGCTCAGGTGTCACAGTTTAAGATTTCACAGGTAGCAACCAATGTTGTTGCTGGTCCTACAGTGGTATTTCGTGAATAATGGGTCACCTTGTCTTTCTGAAATAACACTTAAACAGTCGTTACCCTCATGGTTTTTCATTTACTAGCCAAATATGAATGCTCATTTATTTTTTGTATTTCACTCCTTGTTTGCTTGCTTGTGTTAGAAGGTTGCCATTTTTTTTCTGTTTCCATGACCTGTTTTCTGATACCCTCCGGAGCCCTTGAGTAATTATTGAGATGTATTGGCTTAAAGATAATTTCTTCACATGCTGTTCCTTATGATGCTTTAAAAATGGCTGCCAGATTTCTTGTTGAAGCCACATAAGGGATAGAGCCCTCTGTTCTGTTCTGCATTTGTACCATGCCCTGATCTCAGACCATTTATGTACTATCTCAAAGCAAATATAATGCACTCTTCTCACTACGCTACCTTCCATTTTACTACAAAGTAGCTATGCAAACAGATCTGTTAAAAAGCTGCTTCTATTTCACAGAGGTATTTTGATGTTGCACGTTTGGAATTAAAAGAATAATTAGGAATAAATCAAAGAGAAAAAAATCACCATGGTGTTGCTGGCAATATTAGACTCAAAGGAAATGCCTATGGTAGTAAATTAATCATAGCCAAGGAACATCCCCAATACTTGACCTGCCAGCGTCTCTGTTCCTAAGTGGCTGGATTGGTATGGTTTTGGCTTATCAGCTCACACTTTCTCAGACATGTCTTGGAGAGTTGGAACAGGTCAGGAACCATCCCCCATAGACAGGTTGGATGAAGCCAGCCAGTTTTGGAGAGTGAGCTCAGTAGCATGAAATTGAGGCAGTCCCTGCCAGACATATGCCTCAGGCACATCTATTTACCAAAAGAGACATAGTCAATGTGTGTGCAGCAGAAAGTCCTTGTTTTTTAATTTTCCTTACCGTGGCTTGATTGTGGCAATGCCTGTTCCAAATGGCAGATAATGGTGATGTTTGGTAGTCTTGATGAACTGTAGTTAAGAGAAGAGAAACTTCTGGTATAAACTAGTTCTGACAAAGCTTGACAGGCAACTAATCTACAAGAAGCAACAGAAAGGGTCAAGACATTATTAACTTGTTTCTACTTCAGAAGCATAATGTCAGGAAATTAACAAATATATGTCACGTCACTACCTGCGGTTTAGGTTGGTTGAATGAAAAGTACATTTTCACAAAGATTTTTGTTTCCCTTTCTGAAAGCAAGCTGGATTCTAGCTCTGTGCCGTTTTAAGAAAGGTACAAATCTTACCTATAAATGGCATTTTCCTCCTTTTTCTTTGTCCACAGAAAACAGGGAAGGTGTTCCAGCAAAAGGGAACTACCTCTGTACTTAACATTAAAAAAAGCAGATGGATCCTTCCAAGCAAAAAGTTGTTCCTAAACAAAGCACATTTTTTAATCTCAAAAGATTTCCATGTGATTATTTTGCTCAGCTGTTTTGTGATCATTTTACTTATGTACACATTCAACTGAACAAACACTTGAAATTTTAGTTGACCTAAGCCAAACCTGAATTTGTCGACTGTTACAAAGGAGTAAAATATAAGTTAGGGCTTTGGCACAGAATTTGATGAAGCTTTCTGCAGAGAGTCTGGATGGAACTTTGGCTAATAACAGGAGCTACTGCACTGTCTTCACCCTCTTAATACTGTAATTCTCACCCAGCCAAGGAAATATCTATTATACTGCAGATAGAAAGAATATCACATTTAAGATAGATAAAGAACTCAAGAGGAGGATGAAGGTCACTGAACAGAAAGATAAAATTCTTCTCTAAATAAGTAACCATGCACTTAAAAAGTCTTGCTGGAAAATTAGGATACCCCTGGAAAAGAAATGCAAACTTTGGCTGTTGAAATATACACCTAAGTGTGAGTTTTCTAATTCACCATCTTGTGACACATCGGTATGTGCAGGGAATTGCCTGCTGTTGTATTTTTGTTTAGCTTTTATAGTTGCTACTATAGGCACTTGATTTTGGTTTTTTTTTTTAATTATTCTTTGTGGGGAAAGATAAATTAACAAATTATAAAACCATAAAAAGCTATTCACTGCAGTACAGCTCTAAAACTCTCAGGGGAAAATAAATAATAAAACCCTCTTTTAGTAGTATGGTTTTGAGGAATACTGTGACAAAACCTATTCCATTTTTCACACACCCTTTGAATATTAAGAAAAACTCAAGGGTATTCTGGAGTTTGATAAAAGCAAAGATATGAAAGATATGAAAGATTGTTCATGTTCTTAATTGACCACTCTGTTTCAGCCTCACTATTCTACCTAGATTTTTTTCACAGATTTTGAAGATCTATGTAAATTGGCTCCTGGATTGAAGAATTGCAATATATACTGGCTGGTGAATGTCTATATCTTATTTAAATAAACATTAAAGGCTGATTCTGAAACACACCATGAATTAGCCCTACCATTTTCCTGTTTGTTACCACACACAACCAGCCTCTTAACTCAGTGAATATTAACTTGTTTTCATTTATTAAACATACAGGAGAATCTAATGTTGCTAGTTCTGAACATTATTCTCTTCAGACTACGTCAGACACGAAACCTTCTGACACTATAAAAAGAGGTGTGAAAAATCTTTTTTGTGGTGGTACCGATTTTCATTCCTCTGCACAGAATAAATGACTGAAGAGGGCAAAGAATGGCAAAATTGAAAGGAGGATAATCAGAAGTTGGATGTCAGGCTTAAGCAGTTCCTTGGAAATATTTGCACCTGTGATTGTTTCAGGGGTGTGTGATCTACCCATGCACATTAAAAAAAAAACAAAGGAAAAAAATAAACTATATTTACTGGAATAATTACAGGTATATACGGTTCTTCTGAGGCCAAAGAGCTATGGACCAATCATGTAATAAATCCCACATAGTGGGAAAAAGGCCACCAACTTCTGAAAAACTAAGGTCTTCTTTTTACTGCATGAACATTTAAAGACAATTTTCAAGTGATAGACAACAAGGCTGAAGTGTTTTTTAAAAGTGCCTACGAATGTTTATTCATGGATGCTGTGCACACTCCACAGCTATACAGGGAAAACAACTTATACATATGCAAATAGCACTGAACTCTGCATTTGTATGTGAAATTACCTGATTGGCATTTCAAATCACTGTGTCTCATGGAGTTATGAGAGTTATTCAATTGCCTCTATTTGAAAATTCAGCCTTAAGGCACATTTTTGCTAAAAATAAGATTATATCCTAGTGTCCTCTGTCAAACTTTTCTTTCTTCCTAGATTCTGTAGCAATACCCTATATGCTACTTGATTGAGATTGTTCCTGTAGAGAGGTAATTGTGTTACAGTTGTAAGAAGTGTATTTCTTTTGATGTAGGAGCCCTTTACAATGAAAAACATTAAACATAAATGACAGTATAATCCAGCCTTGGTTGCAATAAATTATTCATTTTTTCTTGAGTACCTGAATTCTAACAATTGAAGAACTTTCCCTTTTCCTGCAGGAGTCTCTGCAGTTTCCCAGCCTTTTTGGCACACTTTTTGATCTTAACCTTCTAATAAAAAGGACAGTTCCTTACTCAATGGAATGTAAAATTATGTTGCTAGTTCACGTCTTTGTCCTGTCAATTTATGACATGTAGAGATTAGACAACCTTGACATCTGGGGTAAGGTTCATCTCACAGTGTCACACATATAATCTTAGGTGCTTATACTTACAGGAGAACTAGGGTTCTGTGAAGATGTCCACACTCAGGTCTCTAGAGACATTTGAGACACCGTGGGGTATCAGTCACATGATACACTGCTGATAAATATGGCAAAGGACCAGTGGCAGGCCTGTTTCCTTCTGTAGAAACAGCTGGAGTTCAGGCAGGATACCCTACCCTAAATACCTACCTGCAGTCAACTGTATCAAGTTTATTGGCAGTAAAGTCAATCGAATCTGTGAAGGGACTTAGCTGACGAAAGTTGGTGCCCAATTTCTCTGAGAGAGCAGTCATTTTTCTAGATACCATGGCTGTAATAACCAGCTCTTTGGTGACTGTAATGCTAACTTAAACATCCTCATGCACCTGTAGATAAGGAAAAGTAGGTTTCTTCCTCTGACAACTGAAACCCACCCACAATGCCTTTGCAAAAATCTCCAAAACAAAGCTGTCAGCTAAGAAATGCACACACAGAAATACATATTAATGACTGTTCACATAGGTGCGTTCCTTTCCTTAGCTGTATTCCAACTATCTGTCTTGTAGCTCACCAAACTTGAGCAGTCAAACACAAAGGATGAAGTAAACGTTAATTTCCTTGATGCTGTATATATATCCATTCTCAGTTTTTCATAGAAATAAAGGATGACTTTTATCTAAGTGCTGTTACATTATATTTGGCTACAGCCCTCTTGAAGCCTGATCCAAATAGTACCTAGAATCCATGGCCCAAGTTCTTTATATCCAGCTTTTTCTTAAGAGTCATTGAAAGTGAATTAGAAAGAGTACTCAGTCTACTCCTAGAGGCTTTGTCGTGGAAATAGGTCTTCTTCAGTCTAATAGCTCAGTGAATTATTACTATCACTGTTGTTAATAATTTTATGCAAAATATTTTTATTCACAGATATCAAAGTACAGTAAGAAGGTGGCCAAGATTTATCATGGAATGAATTAGTAAAAAAAATATTTATTTAATGATTTTCAACTCTCTTTCTTCAGTTTACCAGTAAAGAATTCTGCAAAATCCTGTAGCTTCTAAGTTATTTTATATCTTCTTCACACCCAAACCCTCACGCACATCTTTGTTTTCATTAATTATGGGAGCTTCAGTTATTAAGCCTGTGAGTCTGTCGTGGTTTAGCCCCAGTTAGCAGCCAAGCCCCACACAGCTGCTCGCTCACTCCCCCCTGGTGGGATGGGGGAGAGAATTGGAAAAGTAAAAGTGAGGAAACTTATGGGTTGAGATAAAGACAGTTTAATAGGTAAAGCAAAAGCCGTGTGTGCAAGCAAAGCAAAACAAGGAATTAATTCCCTCCTTCCCATGGGCAGGCAGGTGTTCAGCCATCTCCAGGAAAGCAGGGCTCCATCACACATAACAATTACTTGGGAAAACAAATACAATCACTCCAGACTTGTCCCCGCCACTTCTTCTTCCCCCAGCTTTATATGCTGAGCATGATGCCATATGGTGTGGAATATCCTGTTGGTCAGTTGGGGTCAGCTGTCCCGGCTGTGCCCCCTCCCAGCTTCTTGTGCCCCCGGCAGAGCATGGGGAGCTGAAAAAATCCTTGACCAGTGCAAGTGCTACTTAGCAACAACTAAAACATCTCCACATTATCACCACTGTTTCCAGCAAAAATCCAAAACATAGCCCCATACTAGCTACTACAAAGAAAATTAACTCTATTCCAGCTGAAACCAGGACAGAGTCCAAGAAGACTATGCTTACCTTGAAAGTCTTGCTCCAAGAACTCGATGCTGAAAGGTTAAACCACAGGCTTTTGTGAGGGTTTAGGTACATGCAGAAGACTTGTGGCAGCAGTTGTAACTTCTGAACTTTTCATTCATACTGTATTGTATGAAAAATATTTCTTGGAAGTTGTCATGGGACACTTTGCCTTTTAAGAGTAGCTCCTGACCAAGCTTTTTACTTACAGGACATGAACATAAAGAATATGCAGAGACTCAAAGGCTGGAAAAGCATGCTAGGAAGTGTTTAATAAGCAGCTTTCATTTAGTAGAAAAGGATTAGGAAATAGAGGATCTGAGGGCAGATAATTGCCTCTGAGATGCCAAACAGCAATCAGTAATTGGTGTCAAAATAAAATTGAGTATAGACCTATGTGAACTAAAAATATTCTCAAGCTTTCCTCACTACCTGCTAATTGGTCTTTTATTGTGTAATGTTCACCACAGATCAACATTAAGCTGCAGTCTGCTCACGAGCCAATTCAATCAGCAGAAGGCCCTCTTAGGAGGTCACAGAGTGCCGTGATTACATCTATCATGCTTCCTACACCCCAATGTCAATCCAACTACGTTCATCTGTTCTTGTATTAGAGATTATTGTTCCTTGTTGACATACTTAATTTACTTAAGTAGGATGATGTAATTTTAAGAGTTATCTATTAATCAGGTTGAAGAATACAATGAAATTTGGCACAATTGTATCAGTCTATGATGTTTACCTATATGTTTTTAATTAATATATAACTTGTGGTGTTGCTGTAGTTCAGACTTGCTTGCCAATGTTACTAAAAACCATCTTATGGGATTCATTATTGGAATGCTACAAAATTGTCTCTTCTGCCTTCTGCCCAGTTTTCTGCAAGCTTTACACATGTTACAGACTACGTATCATCTTCAGACATTTAAACATTCCTATGGTGTGGTGGGTTGATCTTGGCTACATACCACCAAGTCACTTTATCACTCCCCTCCTCAGCAGGATGGGGTGGGGGAAGAAAATGTAACAAAAGGCTCATGGGTTGGTATAAGGACAGGGAGAGATCACTCACCAATTACTGTCATGGGAAAACCAGACTTGACTTAGGGAAATTAATTTAATTTCTTACCAGTCAAATCAAAGAAATAAAACCAAAATTAAAACACCTTTCCTCCCCCCCAATCCCTTCTTCCCGGGCTCAACTTCACTCCCAATTTTCTCTATCATCAACTCCCTTCCTGTGGTGCAGGGGGATGGGGAATGGGGGTTTTGGTCAGTTCATCACATGTTGTTTCTGCCGCTCCTTCCTCCTCAGGGGGAGGACTCCTCACACTTTTCCCCTGCTCCAGTGTGGGGTCTCTCCCATGGGAGACAGTCTTCCATGAACTTCTCCAACATGAGTCCTTCCCATAGGCTACAGTTCTTCACAAACTGCTCCAGTGTGGGTCCCTTCCACGGGGTGCAGTCCTTCAGGACTGTTTCAGCATGGATCCCCTACAGGGTCACAAATCCTGCCAGCAAACATGCTCCAGCATGGGCTCCTCTCTCCATGTGTCCACAGGTCCTGCCAGGTGCCTGCTCCAGCGTGGGCTTCCCAGGGGCTCACAGACTTCTTCGGGTGCATCCACCTGCTCCAGCGTGGGGTCCTCCCTGGCTGCAGGTGGGTATCTGCTCCACCGTTAACCTCCATGGGCTGCAGGGGACAGCCTGCCTCACCATGGTCTTCACCACTGGCTGCAGGGCAATCTCTGCTCCAGCGGCTGAAGCACCTTGTCCCCCTCTTTAGTCACTGACCTTGGTGTCTGCAGGGTTGTTTTTCTCACATGGTCTCACTCCTCTCTCCAGCTGCAATTGCTGTTGTGCAGGGTTTTGTTTTCCCCCCTTCCTAAATATGCTATCCCAGAGGAGAGGTGCTACCACTGTCACTGATTGGCTCAGCCTTGGCCAGCAGTGGGTCCATCTTGGATCTGGCTGGCATTGGCTCTGTTGGACTCAGGGGAAACTTCTAGCAGCTTGTCACAGAAGCAACCCCTATAGCACCCCCTTTACAAAAATTTTGCCACACAAACCCAATACATATGGTCTTGTATTTTATGTTGGAATGCACTGCAGACTACATTCTGAGAACTAAAAGTGGGATTATTTACATGGACTTATCTATATTGTCTACACATGGAGGAGATTTTTCTGCTACTGAAGCCCAAGTTAGGGTCAATGCTGTTTTGCTACAGCATGAGCGAAGATGCTATCAAGAACTACAACCGTGCAACCATTGCAGAAGGCAATATCACACTTGATACTCTATACATTTCAAAGGAAAGAAAGATCTCCAGGTATTTCATAACATTCTATTACCCTGAAGTGTAACCAAATTGAATATTTATCAGAAGAAGGGATAGGCGTCACTGTCATAATAGTCTGTTACTTGTTGAAAAGGTGCTATATTTGTTAAAGAAGTCTTCCTAGAAATACTTAAATGACTCAGTCAATGTGTGTATTCATATAAGAATTGCACAAAATGCCATTGTTGTATGGTGCTGAAAAGTGAGAATTTGGCTCTGTGTATACAAGAGATCCGTTAGTACCTTATTGTAAAAAGGCAGATTAAATTTGTACCATCACAGTGTTTTGTTCAAGTCTTTATTGAAAGTATATTCATTCTTCTGATCTTGTTCATCTTCCTGTTCTTGCACTTATCTTTGTCACAAGAACAAGGCATCTGAATTTCAATTCCTGACATGGGCTTCTTATGAGGTATCACAGCATAACTAAACTATGCTGCTTTCACCTTTTCAAAAACCAGTAATTGGACTGGCTGAGGCTGTGGTTCTTTCTGGCAGCTGCCGACACTGTAAGAAGAGAGGAGACCAGTCAATCAAACTCTAGGACAAGTAAAAGGTTAGAGAAGTCAATACATTGCTGTCCTTCACAGGATGTGTGAGGTTCTAAAAACCCATTCATGTGACATGAAAGGGAGAAAATAACTGTGTGATTCATTGACACACCACAGAACATAAAAATAAGAAACACATCAGCTTAATCATTTACATTTTGCTTTTACCTTGGCAATATTATGACCCTCTAAGACTCTAAGAGAGAAATAGATAAGTGTTGTTCCTGGTAATTACAAAAATGCATTGGTTTCCAGTTATGAAAGCATTTTTCTTGTTTTTTAAATGTTTCTATCAAGTTTGACTGCTGCCTTTAGACATACAACTTCAGGCTGGAAGCTGTTCAATACTATGATGACAAGTCTTGGGTTAGTATCTACGCTCATCATCAAGTTTCACAGTGGTAGAAAACATTTTCTCTATTTTCTCTAAGACCTCTTCCTTTAAAATATTATTTTTAAAAAAAATTCTGTGATTTTGTGGTATCCCTAGATATTCCCAAACTCTTAAGTCATCTGATACAGTGAGCTTATAAGACCTAGCCTGCCTCCCCAGCAAGCTTGACTACCATCAGCTGAAAGCCCCTAGGTGCAAAAATACATTGCCACTGTTGATGAGGAAACATAAAAGCAAGAGGCTTACACAGGAAGACTTTTTTGCTGCAAAGGCCAAACTTCACAACCTTTCTGCTACCTTGTCTAGTCCCTGCTTGGCTGTAAACTCTAAGTATTTGAAATCACCCACAGGAAGTAAAGAGTAGCTGCCAGTGCCAGGGAAAGGTGGCTCCACGTCTTTCCAAACTGTCTGTGCTTCTGTATTCCCTTCTCTGTTTCCACACAAGGCAAAGAGCAAGTTGGCAGCCAGTTTCTGCTTGTTTGACGCCCCAGATATAGATTACATCCACTGCCCACTTCAGTGTAAAAGGCATCACGAGACACTTGCTGAGCCAGGTGAGCTCTGGAGAAGAGTATGATGAATCAGAAAAGAAGCAGAGGAGAGGTGGAACAAACACCATGATGTACAGAATGGGACACTAGAGAGGAAATACAGTACAGAAAGTTGCTTCAGAGCATGCCGTGCCCCTACTCAACCTCCCCCAAAGGCAATGCAACAGTTGGTGGGGCTTAGCCTTAGCCACCCAGCTCCAGGTCAAGGTAGATGCCTGCAGCCCTGTATCTGATATTGTTGAAACTTTAGTGGGAGGTAAATATGTCAACAGAGAGACAAAGGAAGGAAAACTGTGAAGGAGTGAAAATAGAGACTTTTATGCATTAAAAATATTAATATTTTTATTGTACAGATTGTACCTAGTGACTGCAATCAAGACTGGTTTTCTTGAGCTAGGTCCTATGTAAATCCATTAGGAGTTTCATCGTACCTTAAAAAAATTCTATTAAATGTCAAAGTACATGGAAACAGAGTGTAAATAAGAAAGTAAATGATTTGTCAAAAGTTTCAGTGGAAACCTGTTAGAAGGCCGTGAAATGAAATATCCATAATACTTTTCTTCAGAAGTCTAGTACTTGATGGTAAATAAGGCTTGAGTATTCACACAGCTGTCATTCATGTTACATTAGGTACTGTGACTATGCAAGTCTGTAGCGTACTGATGCTGGCTGTTGTTTCACTGCTGTCAAAGTTAGTGCCTACTAGTTGTTTAGGGTTGTCCAATAAGGCATACAGTAAGAAGGAAAAAATTTAAAAAGGAAGAGACAACATAATTCAGTAAAGATCCATGAAAAAAAGAGTCTATTATACTTCACAGAAAAGTAGCAGAAACCTCCACTTTTGAGGGAATTGCAATGATGCTGAAGGACATGGTAAATAGAAGTTAACAGAGGTTCTGTAACTGGCAAGGAGAACAAAGTCTAGTGTCACCCCCGTCAGCCAAATTATTTTGTGTTTTTGTCTGCAGACTAATGAGGTTTAGAAATGTTTGTGTTTTCACAACATTATGCTTTCTATTGAATCAAAATCTTAAACTTTTGTATTAAATGTTCCTTGAACTCACCCAGTGCTGGGTGTTTCTGGAGGTTATGACAAAGTAGATGTTCAGATAAGATGTGAAAAAGAAAAGGGTAATAAGGAACTCTGGAGTTGCCTTAACAGAAATCTCTATGCACGGAAACAGCCTGAAGAAGAATTTGGAGAATATTCTAGGAAGTGCTGTCACAGGGTGAAATAAGCACTTGTAGATGACATGGACAAGACTGAAGAAAATTCAGCAAAAGTGACCAAAGCAAACAGTTTGGCAGTGTCAGAACTGTGAAGATCCCTCTTGATGTGATGACAGAAGAGGAGCTCGGGGAAGAGTCAGAGCCAATACTATGTCCTAATAGTCATTTCAGCAACATGTCTTTAGCATCACAAGGACTGTGTCTCCTCAGTAAATTCTGAGCTTTCACATCAATCTGACTTCATTTCCAAAGGGTAAGTCTCTTGGGGCAAGGTCATCAACTTTGCTCCTGGGAAAGAATACCTTTTTTACAGCAGTTGGAAGGAGAGATTTGTCTCTATGAAAAAAGGAGCCTGCCCACACTAGAAGGAGCTAGCAGTCTGTGTGAAAAGGGCACCAAAGGAACTGCTATCAGAGTCTAAGGACTGAGTAAATCAAAATAAAAGGCAGTAAGTGTTACCTACCACACACAGAGAAGGAATTACTTCAGGGTGTTACACAAATTACAAATGATTGCCCTAAATCATTTTTCCATGGTGGAGCTATGGCTGTACTACCTTCTCTGCTCTAAGCCTATTACATTTTTAATTCTGAGCTCATGTTCATGATCTCTTCAGATGGCAAAGCACCTGCCACCTGACTACATGATAAATGAAGCACCATCATCTTAAAACAAGCTGAGCTCATTTGATGAGATTTGCTGGGCAAATGCAATGAGCCCTTCATTTTAAAATCTCCTGAAGTTTACTTTTCATCAGTTACCTTTATTCAGCTGCATGAATCTGAGATTGAAATTTGTAACGTGGCAGCTTTTGAATAAGTATCAGTGTGTTGCTTCTCTTCACCCTTGCACACAAAGGCACACACAAGTGTTTTTAGAGAAAATCATTTTGTGAGGCAGAGGCATCACATTGCTGAGCTTATCCTGGGTTTTGGGGGTACTATTTTGCTGAATTTGAGACTTTCATGGTCTGCATGGTGGATCTGTGGGATATACTGTTGAATTATTCAGGAGCTTATTGGATCTTGTCTTGGCTTTTGCCATAAACCTGTTATTTTAATGTAGGTAAACATGAGGCTTCCACTGAAATTTACATGTTTTTACATGGGTAACCATAACACTCATTTATACAAAAGTGGAGAAAACTGTCTTAGGAGTGTAAATTCATACCTGAAGAGCCCTTAAATAGAGCTAGGCAGTCACTTTTTATGCAGTAGCAGTACTATACACTTAGTAGCCACTGTCATAACTGGGACAGTGAAGTAAGTGAATCATTGTTTTGTTCAACAATGAAGAATTTATATTATTTTTCCATCTTGACCTTCTGACAGGCCAACCTTTCCAAAAAGTAAAGCTAAGGTAATGGCTCCAATGTTACACACACTGCTGAATGGTGTAGTTCCAGTTCTCACGATACTGCTAAGCAGCTACTTACTAGAGTGAAAACCTCCATTTCTAGAATTATAGATTAAAAAGTAGGTTTGAAGGGACCTCTGGAGATCATTTAGTCCAACATCCTGCTCAAAGGATGACTACATTTGAATTTAGGTGAGGTTGCTCAGAGACATAACAAGTTTTAAAAACTGCAGGTGGACATTCCAGATTGATGGAATGATCAGACTTTTCACTTATACAATTCGTACCTCAGGTAACTTTTTCCTTCAAAAGTACTGCTCTTTCAAGATAAGCATGCAGATAACTCTTATGTTTGTTAATCAGTACGAAATCAGAGGCACGAGCTAGGGAGATCAGAAGAAGACAGAAGTCAGAAGGTCCTGAGGAAGAAGGTGCAGATGAGGGCAGGGGCAGGCAGAACAAATGAGAAAACTAACAGGGAACAGAAGAATGAGAAGTCAAATTTTTCTTTTATTGTCTGCCTGCCTCTATAACTTGTACTGCTGCTGAATCACTAGATTTTTTAAATGGGCAGACTTCTGGATACATATATTAAAACATGTTTTTCTGAATAACCAAGATTGACCTTGGTCTGTTGAACTGTGCTACATGTTTAGGCTATATAAAAAATGCCTGTGGTCAAGAACACCCCTCACCTCACTTCCCAACCCCAGTTCCTTTGCCATTCTGTCTTTTTGAGCGAGTTTACACCACGTAGTGGCTCTGGCAGTTACTGAAGCAAGTTTGGATCCCCAGTGAAGAAGAAATTTTTAAAAAGGCATGTGTGTGCTGTGGTTCAGACAGAGAGAGGGTTGGGATCTTCCAGTACAGGGATCTGGGACTCATGGAGGGAGAAGGGGTGACTGCAGTGAAGGAGGGCTGTAGTCACCCACCAAGAGAGCCTGTCCAGAGTGTGGAGATGGGAACCGTGACCGTGAAGGATATCAACACTGAAATTAGAGGAGTTACAAGCTTTAATAGAAACCTTCAAAGGGTACCCTTGAAGAAAAAAAATTATTTTGAAGCTGAGAGTGAAAGAGCTGGTATGGTATTTCAGAAAGGAGTCACACGGGAGTGCACATGGGAGGGAAGAATTATCCATTTGGTTAAGCAAATCCTGAGAGCTGACCCTAACTGGACTTCTGAGTGTTTCCATGTTTGACCATCATTTGATCATTCTGTATAAATAATCTTATTTGAATTTATAAAAGGCAGCAAATTCAAAGTCTGAAACTCCATCCTTAACATCCGTCTCCTGCTGAGCCTTTTTATTTTCTCCCACATGGTACTTTGGATCAAAACGCTTTGGAAAAGATGAGCAATAATATCTGGGCATGATGACAAAGAAAGAGATGCCTGTTCCCAAACTGACAATCAGGACTGTGTGTTTTTGTTCAAACAAAGGACATATTGGCTACTGTGAGACTCAAGAAGAAGGCTCTTAGTGGTCTGCAGGGGCTTTTGAAGAGTGTATAAACATGAAAAAAGGCAGTGACTTTGTTTAGTGAGCTAGAAATAATTCAGCAGTAGAGATGAATCATGTTACTTTGGCTGTAAGAGGAACAGAGTGGGTCTTATGAAGGAAGAATGCAATCAAAAATCTTCTGCACTGAATTTTACTAAGCTGAAGCAGTAATATTATTTCAAACCAGGTAGAAAACAAGTTTATATGCCACTTTTGCCATAGTATTGTATGCTTCTATGCCCAGAAAACCCCACAGTAGTGTTTGCTTATACGTTTGGATAATTTAGAGCTCAGTTAGGCAGTACTTGGTAATTTTATCCTCAAGGATTTTTACTCCAAAAAGCTGCCTAGTAAATATTAGATAACACTTATGGAAGTATCTCATTTTAATATTTTACTTAGTACAACAAACATTATTTTCTTATTTTCTCACTTCTGTTCTTGTAAAGGCAATTATTTTTTCCAGTCTTCCCCTTTTACAATATTTATATATAGAACTAGTGGACTACTGTTTCTATGGGAAGTAGAAGATGATGTATATGAGTTAATAATAAGATTCTCTGATTTGTGCCATTGCATGCAATCCTCAGCTGACCTTTGTGATGGAATAATCTCACACAATTTTATCCTTTTAAAAGTTAGTTGGTTAGTTGTATATTCTCCCTCTGGAGTCAATGGATAAACATAAACAATTCCAGGAGACAATTAATCTAAATTAATCCATTTTAGACATTTATCCTATGATGATATTATTGTCTCCAGTGCTACCTCTGAGAATAGAAGGATGCAATATTTCAGTCTTTCAGACATCTAAATTTAGGTGAGGTGAATCCCTCCTTAGGACCTAATATGTCTTTTTATTTTCTTTTTCTACATGATTTCCCATTTTGTGCCTCAAATTTTTCACTTATAGTAATTTTAAGTGCAAGAAACCATGGATCCATGACAACATGTTTTTACATGCATAGTCATGATAGTCCAATGTATCTATGCTTCCATTTCAAGACTTACATAGGTCATACAATAATCTACAAGGGAAAGTGGGAGCAACAGCATCAGAACTTGCCACTAAAAATATTTACGTGAATAAAGCATACATTTTGGTATGCACTAACTCTTCAAAACTTGCCTTGCAGGAGCTCATTCATTATTTTTCTTTACCTTTACACATATTTTTCAGTGCTGTCTCAGTCCTCACACTCCAGAGATGAAAGAGGTAACTATTGCTTTTCTTGCTGCTGCCATATTTTTGAGCAGCGGTGAACACTTGCATGCTACTTTCTCTGCCTCATAGCAGGGTCAGCGTTAGCTGTTGCCAGCTCATCTATCTTGCTGCCTTACTCTTGCACCACAATGGGGTTTTCATACTACTTTCCTTTTTCCTGACCCTGACTATTCATCATGAAGGTGGAAATAATGGCCCTAACAGCTATCAAGTCCCTCCCCTGCTTCCCCCCTCGATGCTCAATGTGACTCTTTCATTCTCTTGACCACACAGACACAGAAATATCCCCATGGCAAGTAGCTGTCCACTCCTAAGCTCACTTGATTTTGATTCTCTCCCTTTTCTTCTTCCATCTTTGCCCCAGAGGAGGAAAATTACAATGAATAAAGCAGCAACCAAGTCCAGTGAGTTTCCATCATCCAGGATGTTCTTGAACCAGGCAATTCCCCTCCTCCACCCCTTATTATTCATTTCATTTGGATGATTAAGTAAAGCAGAAAAGGTTATTTTGTTGGAAAAGAGCCTGTATTAATTGTATAAAAGCTGTCACTGTTCCGTTTTGGCTTAGTCTCCTCTCTGGCTCCCAGTAGCTAGCTGCAGTTCCTCTTTCACTGAATTTCTATCTTCAGGCACCTCTCTAGTCCCCAAGATCTGTATCTTTTTTGCTTTTCAAAAGTGAGCATGACACCGCTGAATCTGGAGCCGTTTCCCCTGACTGTGAAGCCTTCGCAGTTGTTTTGATACTGCTTGCTGAAGACTGCTTTCCATTGTTTCCCCTCGTGTCTGCCATGGCAGTGGGAGGTGCCTGGGGCTGGGAGAGCTCAGGGGTAGCACACCTTACACAGGTACTTCCTTTGTGTAAGAGGGAAATGGATTTCCTTGTCTATGAGATGTGAGAGACCATATGAATTTTTGGCTGACCACCACTGTCTCCTTGTTTCCTTGCATGGCTCTGTTGGTTTGCAGCCGTACAAGACTGCTCCATCAGCTCTGTTGAGCAGGGGTGGTCTTTGTGTGTGCACAATTATTGATTAAATCCTGAGCTCTTTAAAACAAATGCATTAGTGAATGTAAAGACATTAAATGAGAAATTACTTTATTTTGAAATACTGAACATTTTTTAAGTGCAAAATATCAAAACCATAGACTAGATAGTTACATAGTGCTTTCACTGTCTTAGAACAGAACAGAACTCATAGGGCAAAAGAACCTGATATTTCCTAGTTTGCCAAAGCATTTGAAATTACATTTTGGAAAATAAAAATTGATCTGGCTCTTTTGTTCCACTCAAATGGTAACGATGCCATTAAAGATTAATAACAAAAAATAATTTTCAGAGGTATTCTAATAAAAAATAAAATATTTCTTGTGTTGGATGTTGGCTGGTATTGTCTATCTCACTAGATTATTTGCAATTTAAAGTCACAGACTGTTTAAGAGGTGGGTATCATAGAAAAATTATATAGTCTTTCATCACCAAAATTTGAATGCAAGAAGCAGATGCATAGGTGGCATAGCAGAAACAACAAGAACATGGATAAATATATGTGGTTGTTCCAGGATACTAGTTTTGGTTGCTTTTTTTATTCGCTAGCTTCAGGGTAAAGTAGAGCTACATCATCTTGACCGTCATAAAAAACATCCTCCTTGATTAGAGCAGAATGATGAGTTGCTCCTAGGAAGTGCAAGCTGTATGAAGGAACACCACTGCATGTTGATATGTGATATCCTTTTGACATACTGGTTTTTGAAAACATTAATATTGACATTTATGTGTTCACTGGTATATGTAATGGTATGTAGATATTGCCTTATTTTATCAATGAAGGCAGAGACCTTTCCACAGCTTTCTCAAGTGGTTGACACATCGCCTCTGGCCATGGAGTTGTTTGCAGTGCCAACATGCAATCTATAGATGGATCAATCAAGCATGCTAATATGAAGTGTTGCCATATAGAGTAGCTGCACTTAGCCTGAGAATAATAGGTTTTGATGATGATGTACATTTGACACATTATGAACTTGTTTACCACCCCCCTCACCAGGGAGGAATGTCTGCTGGCCTGCCAGTGCATGGCATCACCTCTCAGCTGGGATGGGGTGGAGGGCATTTGAAGGTTTTGCATGACCTGTGAAGGTGGAGAGGGGGAGCCCAGGCACACTACTGTTCAATTTCTTCTCTGACACTGGAGTGGAGGGCAAAGGGGTATACCAAGAAACCAGAACCTCTTTTTGGTTTGGAGGTAGTGGTGAAGAGAAACATGGTCTTCAGATTTTGATCATTGTAACTACAGCAGATCTGTTCTGAGGATGAATCTGAGCAAATTTAGTTAACTGTTGTCTTGCTATGGTTTTGTGTTTTAATTTTGATGTAATGGGAAAGGGAAAGAAAAAATGAAAACACTCTCCAAAACATTTGACAGGGTAAAAAACCAAGTGCTGAAAATGTAATTTTTATCTTGCAGAGAATTTTCAATCCTGAAGATTTATATATTCATTTCTCAGATAGAATGACATTGAAATAAAATTCCAGTCTATTTAAAATATTTCAATCTAGCTTTCTGACAACAAGTTAGGGAGAATGAGTACAAATTTCAATTAATTCAAGTATGCGATTTTGAAAACATATTTTTTTAACCAACACGTTTTGTTTTCTGTGCTGGGGACTCAGTTAACCAGACAAAATAAAACTGTGGCCTAATGACTCTTATACTGTTTTTTTTATTCTGTTAACTAAATTTATATAAGGTTACTGAGATAAAGTCAACATAGCCAAAGATGAACTATTCTTAGTTCTCTTAATTTGGTAAGATTTGATGTTTGCTTTTGATATTTCAAAATTTATTTTTATTAGACATTGATAGTCTGAATAAATAAAAATGGCGACTCAAAGAAGTTTACTTTCAACCTTCCAATGGTTGGGTTTTGAAATTTTCTCTTATTTTTTTCACAGTTTTCACAGTCTACGAATTTGAGTTGTAGCACAATGTCAGATTTTATTTATGAAGGACATGACAGAGATTAATAAAATGCTGGGCAAGCTACAACTGATAAGAATTTCAAAAGCTTCACTGTAAAATTGAATGAAGTGGAGATAGAAATTGAAGACATGGAGATAACAGTTGATGGACAGAGTCTATTCCAACTGAGAATACCAAAGAAGACTGTAGAACGCTGTGAAATTGAATTGATCACCTGGAAAATAAGGTTAGAGTAAGAAATAGCAGGTGTGAGGGCTGGAGAAGCTGAGCTAATATTTTCTGAGAGGATTATGAGAGCCAGAAAGTGGATGTCTTTCAGCTTTTTTAATGTATGCCATACATTGAGTCTCGTAGCCCTAGTGTCATCAATTAGACAACACACTGACACGGTACTTGTACAGTGTACCTATTTTGGCCTCCAGAAGACAAATTAAACATTAAAATGTGTATAGGGAGCTGAAATTAAAAATAGCCTAGTTTTAAACAATTCAAAATGGTGAAATTACAGCCTATTGGCTGAACCAGAGTTCAAGCAACAGCTCTAATGGAGTATTTAATACCATATTATCAGGAAAAAGCCCACACCCAACTCTAAGAAAGCCAGAATAAGAATAATTCCCTACCTTACACTTTTCTATGCTGTGTCAAAGTTTAACTTGTTAAGGTTAACTTACCGAGGCCCTAGGTTCATGTATTTCTGTTGCCTCCAGACATGCAAAGCACATAGATAAGAAGATGGGCTGTATATGAACTGTGAAAAATGGCTTTGATTAAGCCCCTGAAGAGTTTATTTTCAATAATGTGGATTGTCATTGCCTTTCCTCTTAATTCTTAACTGCTATTGCCACAGAGCTCATTTAGCTGAAATGATATGATGTGATAAGTTAGTATTACATTTATTATCATAATTATTATATCTGATTAATCTTGCTTATTCTGGAAAGTTGTGCAACTTTCTCACTGGAGGGCATACTTTCAAGTTTTAATATTCATGTATAAGGCAGCTGACCGGGAGATTGAAAATAATTAATCTGGACTAAAGACTAAAGATGTCTGTGGCAAATTAAAGACAGGTATGCCGGGATGGTTTCAATATCCAGTGTTGACTGAGGCTGGATGAAGATAGATGTAGTGTGAAGTCAGAGGGCATGGTGATTGCTAGAGCTGTGCCTATCAATCCAGCACCACCCAATGAGGTTTTAAACACTTTACTTTCAAATTTGTCTGAAATGATATAACACTTTTCTTGGTCACTTAGCCAAGTCACTTAGCCAAGTCACTTGGTCGCCCAAGCTCACTTAGGCACCCCTGCAGATGTTGTTTGTTCTGGCCATGCATAGGATTTCTAGACAAAAACCTGCTGAAATGAGCTCAGTGCAGGATTTGACTAAATAAAATTCAGTAATATAGGTGATGGAATTTCCTCTAGGTGATCAGAAAGGTCCTCTAGCCTTCCCAACATAATCTATGTGCTAATATAATCACTACTCTATCAACATTATCTGGTGTTGATATTTCTATTTTTTGCCATTTGGTGCTTCTTTGCATAAATTCTGATGAGTGTGCGTGTTTGTATGAGAACAGAAAGAGAGTATCTTCCTCTTCCATCTGTTTTATTATGTAAAAAGTAGGGAATTCCTAATTGTGCAGGCTAATTTTAATTTTATTTTCACTGACAGGAGAAAAAAAAGAGAGAGAAAACCAAAGTTGTAGTCTATACTTACAAAGAACAGGAGAATTTTCCAGTGGAAGTAGCATTGCTTGTAGTATAAAACAGGTTATTTATTAAGCCTGATTTTGGCATTGCATTTTAGTAACCTTATCCATTTGGACACTAACTTCTGAACTTCTGGTAGGTATACTCTGAGCCTGTATGTAGAATCTCCTGGCTGAAATTTACTCAGAAAAATCCAAACAGCACCAAATTTGACCAGAAAAGAGTAACTAGAATGGAATTGCCCAGTGTTTGTGGCCTCCTTACAAGTGCACTGTCTGCTAGGAAGCCTACCTAGACTAGCAGAAGGGAGAAAAAATAAATGGCGGTAAGAAGAAAAGCAAAACCACAGAGTAATTGTGAAGAGGTTTTGGTGTGTTTTCTTCATTACCATCTTTGTATGAAGAGTGAGTTAACTGAGTATTGCTACATGCTGTTGTTTTACTTTACACTGCTTCTGCTCTGTGTGTTTTGAATGTATTTCACTCCTTTTTGTGGGAATCTCTTGGAAAACAGAAAGAAACTGCTTGCCAGCCCATTGATATTTATTTCATTTTTATGATGGGAATTGTGTGACAGTACCTATTACTCTGTTTAGTTTTGATTGTCTCTTTTGTTATTCGCTTTTGAAAATTAGACTTCTTATGCTAAGATGGTTGACTTAAAAAATTTGCTCAAGTTTCAAAAAAAAGAAAACAGTTATATCAAACTCACTGTACACCACATATATTCTTAGTATTCACTATTACAGCCTTCCCTCAATAGCCAAAGAGAAAGAACTAATGAAAAGAAGCACAAAGCTGTAGAACAAAATTATAATGCTCTAGATTAGTTCATAACAGTCCATTTACCTTCAGATTTTGTTGTAAGATGACAGTATTTTAGCAGAATGCTTTTAACTGAACACTGGAATTCTGTGCTGTGAACTGTGAAACATTTATTTCAAATATTTATTGCTCCCTTGGACAAAAAAATGTTGGTAAATGTGTTTTAGAAATTGTCAGTTCCAATAATCAGCTCTGCCTCTTTATCAAGGAATGCACTTTTGCAAATGTGAAAAAACGTGCTGTGCGGCTCCCAGGATGCTGAATGTGGTGCTTGTGGGGGTGGAAGCCTGTAGTGGCACTCGTGTGCTGTCAGGTTCCTTGCCCCTCAATCCATTGTGATTTGACACTGTGAGGGATTTGCCACAGCATTTTCTGAATGAGAAAGCATACAGTATTATCGGGTCACATTCTACTGCTTGTTATATTTATGTCAGCACTTTGCTTGACTGAGAGGAAGACGGTATTAGATACATGATATGCCTTACGTTGTACCAGGGGTTATGCCAAATCCTTGATTCAAATTCAGTTTTTAATGAAAAAGCCTTTGGCAATAGCGATGACTTTTCAGAAAATTCAGATCAGCAGTGATCCTAGTAAGGCTTCAGGGTTTGGGGTCACCACTATGGCACCAGGGATGGCCCCTGCTCCCATCTCTGAGGGGGGTCATGGGCTATGAGGGGACACCATGTACGGGAGGAGATACACTCTGAGACTGCTGCTGTTGTGTAGGAAACCCTGGCTGCCCCAGTGTATCTCCTCTGCTTATATGCTGGGCCTGTGGACTGGGAGGGAGTGTGGTTAGACATGGGTGGGTATGCTCT
This sequence comes from Phalacrocorax aristotelis, assembly GCF_949628215.1. NCBI lineage: Eukaryota > Metazoa > Chordata > Aves > Suliformes > Phalacrocoracidae > Phalacrocorax > Phalacrocorax aristotelis. The sequence continues at coordinate 194,612,274 of NC_134276.1, forward strand.
GAAAAACTCCAGTAATGTCTCGTAAGACAGAGCACGCTGCTCCCCTGAGACTACGCCTTGTGCCAAAGTTCTGTGGATGCTTCTCAGCTGAAAATCTAAGAAAAAGCTGCATTTATTACTCACCACCATACACACTATTGGTGTCCTTCTTGTGCCAATTATCCTGGATATAGTTTCCCTTCACCTTACTGAAGCCAAAAGTTGTTCTTCTGTTTGGGATCAAATACCATTGTAAGGCAAATAAATCACAAACATTAGCTATGCTTGAGGTTTTCACAGCTATTCAGTGCATTTTTCACAGCAGAATATTTGTGATATTCTTCTTTTAATCTATTTAGGTTAGGAGCCATAACAACCTATAGTTAAAAAGCATAAAGCAAAAGACCTATAGATAAAAAGCATTGTCTAAGCCATTCCTTATGAAAATAATAACAATAAAAATCTCTGTGAGTAAATGATAAAGTCTTTTGTGTATGTAATAAAAGTTCTTGGTTTGATAAACCACAAATGAAACATAATGGAAATACATCTTTTACCCCTAAAACTCTGTCAGTCAAAAGGTAAAAAATTTGTGCAGACAATAAACACAATAGCTAAGAGCAAAGATCAAAGCAAATCTATTAATAAATGGAATGGAGTTTATAAAATCCAGTAGCCACGCCAACCTGACCTAAAGGTTTACTGAGTTCATGTGTTGCCTTTGCCTCCATTCCTCCACAACTGCTGTGTGCTATTTTAAAGAATTATCATACATAATGAATGATTAATTCTCATGCTGAAGGACTTCCAATTTATTCTTAGATGTAAAACTGAAATATAAGAAATTCAGACAAAATCACATGGTCCAAGGTTCATTTCACCTAGCTTTAGGCACTGACACAACGAACACAAACTCCAGAATATCTAAATTTGGCTTGAGTGATTAGAGAAAAAAAGTTGTTTGCAGAGAATGATTTAGACCTTACGTAGGGTGGGTGATTATAGTATATATCTAGCTTTTCTCATAGACTCTATGGGGAGACTAAAGTACTAATGTGCATGCTTCACTTGAGCATTTAAAGTAAGGCAAACCAAGTACTCTGGTCTGACTTAATTTTGGACTGCATGCATGTCTCTAATCTCTTGGTAGTCATGCCCTGGTCCTCCTTAAAATACTGTTTCTTCACAGAATACAGTCATAGAATCAGAATGTCCTGAGTTGGAAGGGACCCACAAGGATCATCAAGTCCAACTCCTGTCCCTGCACAGGACACCCCCAAATTTACACCATATCTCTGAGGGCATTGTCCAAGTGCTTTTTGAATAGCATCAGGCTTGGTGCCATGACAACTTCCCTGGGGATCCTGTTCCAGTGCTCCACCACCCTCTGAGTGAAGAACCTTTTCCTAATAGCCAGCCTAAACCTCCCTGGCACATCTTCCTGCCATTCCCTTGGGTCTATCACTGGTCACCAGAGAGGAGAGATCAGTGCCTGCCCCTCCTCCTCCCATCGAGGAAGCTGCAGACTGTGATGAGTTCTGCCCTCAGTCTCCTCTTCTCCAGGCTGAACAAACAAAGTGACTTTAGCTGATTCTCCTATGGCTTCCCCTCTAAACCCTTCACCAACTTCATGGCCTTTCTCTGGACACTATTTTCTTATTACCATTTTTGATGCAAATACACACTTCTTTTCAATCTTTACAGCACTGTCTATGTATTTGCAGATTACTCTTGCCTTTAATCTCAACATGTCAGAAAAATATTTCTGTTATTTCTATGTCTATATGAGGTAGAATGCATGTATTTACAAGAGCAAATGCAAGGTCCTGCACCTGGGGAGGAACAACCCAATGCACCAGTGCAGGCTGGGGGCTGAACTGCTGGAAAGCGGCTCTGCTGAGAAGGACCTGGGAGTGCTGGTGGACAACAAGCTGATCCTGAGCCAGCAATGTGCCCTTGTGGCCAAGAAGGCCAAGGGTACCCTGGGATGCATTAAAAGGAGTGTGGCCAGCAGATCGAGGGAGGTTATCCTCCCCCTCTACTCTGCTCTAGTGAGGATACATCTGGACTACTGCATCCAGTTTTGGGCCCCTGCCTTTAAGAAAGACAGGGAACTGCTTGAGCAAGTCCAGTGGAGAGCTACCAAGATGATCAGGGGACTGGATCATCTCCCTTATGAGGAAAGGCTGAGAGACCTGGGTTTGTTCAGCCTGGAGAAGAGAAGGCTGAGGGGGGATTTCATCAACGCCTATAAATATCTAAAGGGTGGGTGTCAGGACAATGGGACTAGGCTCTTTTCAGCAGTGCCCAATGACAGGCCAAGGGGCAATGGGCACAAGTTGGAACACAGGAAGTTCCATCTCAATATGAGAAACAACTTCTTTCCTGTGAGGGTGCCAGAGCAGTGGAACAGGCTGCCCAGGGAGGTTGTGGAGTCTCCTTCCCTGGAGACATTCAAAACCTGCCTGGACACGGTCCTGTGCCCCTTGCTCTGGGTATCCCTGCTTAAGCAGCGGGGTTGGACAAGATGATCTCCAGAGGTCCCTTCCAACCCCTGCCATTCTGAGATTCTGTGATTCTGTATGCAGGTGGTGTTACAAAAAGAGATGTTTGCCAATTTTCTCCATTTTCCGCACATATTTTTGTTTGGCATAGATTCTTATGTCATCATAGGCTTTACTGTTTATGAAGTTATTTACTCCACCTGCATTCTTGCTTTTATATTGTTTCGTTGTTTTTTTTTCAGTGAGCTGTTGGCTATAGCTAAGAGTACCCATTGTAGTTTTACTTTGTGTGTATATCTATATATAAATAAAATAAGCGAAATGTCACCAACAATTCTGAACTGCAAAGACAGAGCATTCAATCTTAAACCTATGGCATTTTTAAAAAGTTGATTTAAAGTCTCGGATTGTGATATTCATCTTCAATACTTTTTATTTTCTTATTCTGAGTAGCAGAATATTCTGCCTTCAGTTACAACAGAAATGAAAAACAAATGGATGATAGAAGGTGGGCACAGAAAAGGAGGTTAATTTATTGAGCATAATCAAGTAATTATTTTGGTGGAAAAAACCCACAAAATATCAGTTCACAGTTCCTTGTTAAATCTATGAACATGGGATTTAAACCTTATTGCTCTGTCTTGAATCAGCAGGAGTTCCTTTAATTTTCTTTATTGAGCTTCAGTGGCCTTAGGAACTAAAAGCCATAGCCCATAATGGAGAAATTAAGGAACACTGTGGCAATGTGACTGATTTTCATTAACTCTGCTGGTAGCACAGTAAATTGTATAACATTCTCCTAGTTTGCAAAATTTTAACTGGATGTTCAATTTTTTACTCTGGTAGTTGGGTATTCGTGTATTTTCCAGTTGATTTTGTCAGTGCCTCTATTAGTTTGATATCAGACTGCCCTCTTTGGTATGCTACCCAGGTTTGTTTAGATTGTCATAACGGGCATGGAGAAGAGTATACTAGTAACATTTGACAAGAGACATGCTAGTCCTTTGCTCCTTCACAGTGCCATAGTAAACATTTCCCTTGCTATCTGTAGAAAAGCTCAGAGACTAAAGAAGGCCAAGGAGGCCAAGGAGGCCAAGAAGGCCAATGGCATCCTGCCCTGTGTCAGGAATAGTGTGGCCAGCAGGAGGAGGGAGGTGATTGTGCCCCTGTACTTGGCACTGGTGAGGCCGCACCTCGAGTACTGTGTTCAGTTTCGGGCACCGCACTACAAGAAGGACATCGAGGTGCTGGAGTGTGTCCAAAGAAGGGCAACAAAGTTGGTGAAGGGTCTAGAGGACAAGTCTCATGAGGAGCGGCTGAGGCAATTGGGGTTGTTTAGTCTGGAGAAGAGGAGGCTGAGGGGAGACCTTATCGCTCTCTACAACTACCTAAAAGGAGGTTGTAGCGAGGTGGGGGTTGGGATCTTCTCCCTAGTAACAAGTGATAGGACAAGAGGTAATGGTCTCAAGCTGCACCAGGGGAGGTTTAGATCGGATATTAGAAAATATTTCTTTACTGAAAGAGTGGTCAAGCGTTGGAACAGGCTGCCCAGAGAGGTGGTTGAGTCTCCATCCCTGGAGGTATTTAAAAGAAGGATAGATGTGGTGCTTGAGGATATGGTTTAGTGGAGGACTTGGCAGTGATAGGTTAGCGGTTGGACTTGATGATCTTAAGGGTCTTTTCCAACATTAATGATTCTATGATTCTATTTTATGATTCTATGATTCTATGAAGAAATAGTCTGCTACGGTGGAGGTGAAGCAATCACAGGTATCAGCTTAATGCATTAGAAACATTGAAGGTTCTGAAGGAGCCATGATTTTAAACTCACTGGATTTTTTTGGAGTTCTTAACATCCTAACTAAGCTTCGAGAAAATTTGTGTTATATTAAATAGAGAGAGGATTCTGAAAAATGATGCTTAGTGTGGTACCTGTATTGGTAAGATATATTAATATCCCTTCAGGACACTGACAGCATACATCGCAGTGGATGTGATTAAGCCTGTGGCTGGAACTCAGTCTAAGCTGTGGACTAACATCAAGTCTAAAGACCATCCACTGAGAAATGAGTAAGTTGTGGCTCTAGCAGGGATTATTAATGCCTCCCCAGCTATGGTCTTAACAAGACGCACTCAAATCACAGGGAAAAAAATCTTACACATTCACAAGTCTGGCAAATGAGTGAGACAATGGGGATCAACAGACCCTACAGCACCGAGGTGGAGGGTGAAAAGCTGCTTCTGGTTACTTTTGTAGAATTAGAAAAGGATTGGCATAACCTGTGCCTGTTGGTGACTTCTGCAACAGCAGTCAATGAAAATGGTTGTTGTACAGTTATGTTTGGCCTTGAGCTGGAGACTAACACAGGTTTTTCTGTGGGGCTTGTGGAGTACAATAGGTATCTTTGCCATTGGATTTATTAAAAAGTAAATCTGAAAAAACCAGAACTGTCTTACAGTGAATTTGTGAGTTCACTCTGATAAAGTGAATTGACCATAAGGTGGGAAAACTCTTAAGAGAGGAGATTTAGCCTGGTTCTGCAGTTTTAAAAGACCAGAAAAGATTCTACAGCTGGGTAAACTTTACGATGGACTCTATACAGCAGTGATAAATTAAATGCTATATGGAATACAGTTTAGTTCATTTTTTTTCCATAAGGACCTCTCTAGAAACTCTCAGGTGAAGAAAAGTTCAGTGTGCTTCTCTCACCAAAAGCCAGGTATCAACTTGGGAATCTGGTACTGTAAGAAAAAAAAGTCACAGGACAGACATACAATAACAACAAAACATGAATAATTTGTCTAAGAACAATCTCAGAACAAATGCTTAAGAGCAATCTTTCATGGCATTTGAAATAAAATCATGAAAGAAGAGCAACAAAAGCTCCAAAGAAATCTGGATGGAAGAAAATTTTTTTTTTGTGAAAATGTGAAACTATCTTGACAGACTCTGTGGGTGTGTAAATATTTAAACTTGTATCACACTGATAAATTTCTTACTAACCTCAAACTTTAGCCAGCCTTTCTTACAGTAGCTTTCCTGATGGTGAATTTCCATATCACTGGAACTTACTTTAATTTCAATGCATAATAAAGGCTTCCTTGTTCATATTGGATCATATTTCTGGCAATGTTAGAAGTTGCATAATGCTTATTACAAATAATAGAAATAATTTTCTCATGGAAAACATTACCCCAGGGAGTAGAGATTGCTGCAGTTAGATTTGTCTGTAAAGTCTTTCCTCCCTGCAAATTAAGAATTTTTCAGATTCCTAAAAAAATCTGAAATTTACCATTCTGCAAGGAAAGAGCTCGATCAAAAGGGCAGTTATAAACCATGGACAATGTATTAAAATGCTGAAAAAAGCTTTCTGAATACTAAGATTGTTTTGTTCTGAGTCTGTTACAAGTTCTTTCAGCCTCCAGGTAATGAGATCCCATTTTAGCGGTACTACTGCAGCACACAATAAGGAAAGTCCAGAGGAAGTCAGGACTCTAGGCTGTCACACAGAATGGCAATTGCAGAGCAGATTCAGCTGGAGCAATGTGAGGGAGTTAGGGCTGAATAAATTGAGTGTGCCAAAAAAATTTACTTGAAGGCAGGCAGGAAATTACTTTAGGAAGTGCTCTAGAGAGTAGTGGTGGTGCAGTCCTGCAGCAAGGAGAGAAGACCAGGGTGGTAATGAAACAGTTCAGACCTTGCAGAATGGATGTTCCACCAGGAACATATTAAAGAGAGGAAAAAACCTGGAAGACAATGGAAGAGTTGAACTGTACAGTATACAGGTACAATAGCTGTTTTTTTTCATCTTTGAAATGCTTACTCTTCAAGAATGACTAGTTCATTTGTGAACGGACAAATCAGTGGAGACAGCAATGATTAGAAGTGCTGATGTGAGTCTTCTTGGAAATCTATGAATTTTGAATATTGGGAGTGAATGAGGAAAGAAATAAAGAAAACTTTTTGTATAGTTCTTCCACTATGGCTAAATAAAATAAACAAGTTGGCTAAGTATACATGAGGAAGGGACTTGCAGGTGAAGAAAAACTTTCATGTGGTATTTTTTTATCTGCTGACTCTTACAACTATAGCTTCAATCGAGAATGTTCTCTTCCCTTGCGGGAACAGCTATTCCTACCTCTGCTAGGAGAATTTTGTGTGACATTTCTATAAGAAATGAAAAGCTTATTGTCCAAATGGAACAAGAATTAAGAGTTTGGAACCACAAATGTTTGGAATGATTGGAATTTAATAATAATGCAATAATTAAAAATACTTCTTGCCTAAATAATATATTCAATCAGAAAAGAACAAAATATTTTTTTCAAAGAGCAGTGAAGTATTCTTCAACCTTAAGAAGTTAGTGTCATTTAAACTTATTTACCTCTAGATGGCACTGCCAAGGAAAAAAGGTGTTGTAAGACATCATTCCATAACCTAACCCTCTGAATCTTTTCAGATTATTTTGAACTACATTTTTCTCTTTCAGAATGCTCTGCTGGCTAAGAGGCACCAGATCTCCCTAAATCCCCAGGCCTATCCTGCAGCTCATTACGTGACTCATTACGTGACTCATCTCTGCTGTTCCCAGGGATTCACCAGCTACTGGCACCCAACATGGCCCATAAGAGGTACATGCTTTTGGCCTCCAGCTCATTTGCCTACCCCTGTGTACCTATTTACTTAGGGTCTGTAAGGCACCTGGTCAGACAGATCTCACAGTCCAGGAGCTGTAGGATACATTTGCTGTCCAGAATGACAGCTGAAGGCCAGGTAGGATACTGAGAGCATCTTCTACTCTTGGGCAACTAATGCTTCTTGTTCAAGTCCACAAGGACCAGCATTCTTTTAAAAATATTTAATTAATATTAAAAGGGTTTGTACTGAGCTTCTCTAGCAGGGTTCTTTGCCAATTTTGATGTAAGAAATTAGTTTCTTAGAGTTCTTCTACCATAGTTGTATCTGAAACTTTATATCAGGAGAAAGGAAGGAAAGTATCTGAAGATGATAAACGTTCCTACTTAGCTCTGCTAGGAAGTTTTCATGTCTGTGGCACCCACAGCAGTTCTATTGTTCTGAGTCCTCATGTTGTAAGGAGACAAAGAGTAAAAGTCAATAGGAAACCTTTGCTACCCTGAACATCAGAGGTTTACAAATGCTGTTCAAACAGATTTACTGGTGAGACAAAGAAGGTGAAGTTCGTGCCCTCCTTAGCACCACTGACAGCTGGATATACTCTTCCCTTTCCCTTCTTAGTTCACCTAATTCCACAGTTTCATGCAGCCCTGAATTTCCTAAATAAGATCATCCACATTATTTTTTTCTCCTTACTCCCCTCTTTCAAGGAGAGTACCTAAAAATAGATTTGCTGATGATGAGCAAATACATCCAGAAAGGGGACTGTGCAAAGAGAACAGGGAGCGTCAGTAGGGAAGAAGCTGCAGTGCGAACAAACATGACTTTTAGCTCCATTAGTTTATGAGAGGGAAAAAAATCAAAGGCATTATATAGGAAAGCTCTCATTTGCAGACTAGCAAATCAGTAACTGAGTATTGCAATTAAGGAAGAACATTTCCTTGACAAGAATCAACTATGAATCTTAGAAGAGGTTTTAAAAAATTAAAAATAAGGAAGCAGCTGTAGCTAGCAACAGTTGTTTACTTTTAGCTGCAATCGTAGATTTGCTTACTACTTGGCATTCATAGTCAGCTCACTACGCTGCTGTGCTGCAGCAGTTTTTCCCCCACTAGCTGAAGAAATCTCTGCAATAAGAGGAAATTGAGTAAGTTAATTTTCCCCAAAGAGTTCACAAATCCTTTAAAGGTATATGAATCTCCTTTCAGGTTTCTCACAGGATAAGTTAAAATGACTGACTGAAACAAAGGTGGATGGGAAATGATATTGCAATGCCTACTCCAATGGCTCCATTGCAATACCTACTCCAATGCAATGTACATCTAGTAAGATGAACAATCCAGAGCACAGTAACTGAAGTATCTTCACAGTAATCTTCAGTTTTGCTCTGTTTCATTGCTAACGGAGTCTGATCACTGTCTGTTCAGGTCATATAACTTCTGGTCCTAAATTTAGAGTACCTTCATGGAAATTAATTGATTTCACTAGAGATATTAGGTGGAAAAAGGAAGAGCAAGATGTGCCCCTGTATGTTTGGTGGATCAGGCTGCCAGATATATCAATGAATTGTAAATACAAAACTGTCATTTATGAGCATCCACTTAAACAAAATGCCAAATGAAATATTTTCTCAGCCATAGCTGTCCTATTTTGTTTTTTGACTATTTTCTTTGTTTGTTGGATACTGAGCAAATACTGAGTGAAACAACCTTGAGTTCAATGTTTGTGCTGTTATGCCTTTCTGTTCCCTTCTTGTTCTCTGCTTGTTGGGTTTACTGGTGGCAGTGCTGCTGAGCAAGGAAGAAACATGTAATGAACCTGACATAAATGTCTAGCTTGGCAGAGGGGTGAAGAATTAAACGTGATTGAGACTAGGTTATTTTTTATTCCATAGGTAGAAACAATCAGGTGGGAAGTCATCTGGACTCCAACACATTTTTATTTTATTAGGCTTTGCCCTGTGTGCTATAGTTTAAATGAAAACCATTTCTGAAGATGATATTATAATGTTCCCTGCTGCATCCATAGCTCATATAAAGCAGTTATTGAAAAATCCTGCCTGGATATAGATTATTACCTTTGTTTTAGAAGCTATGTCATTGTGTAGTCATGGAATTAAACATTTCAAGTACATATATGCAGAGGTGCTGTGGTTAACAGTGAGAAAGACCATTTTTGTGATTTAAAAAAGCCCCTTACTGCAGGGAATTCAAGCCAAGTCTTGAAATTTTTCACAGAAAGCACCAGAACTTACAAAGTAGTTCAGCTTACAAGAGCCATATGAAAAAGTGTATGTATGTATATACATATACACACAATGTATATATGTATGAAGATATGTATATATTATATATATATATACACATTCTATATCCAAAAGTCCACATATCCATATACAAGATTCTCTCAAAGTTTATTTCTGTTTCCAACAATGACAAAAAGTCTTGTAGAGAAGCAGTGTCCATAGAGCCCTAGTAGCACCAGAAGCAGCACCTGTTTATTGAGTTTTTTTTCCTCACTTGAATCTTATTTTGTACACAGGCTCAGGCTGTGCTTCCTTTCTGGCATGCATTTTCATGCCAAGTAATTAAAATGGTCTAGTAAGACATAAGAAGTCAGAGTCAAATTCTGAGGGCCAGATTCTGCTTATCCCTTCCACAACTTGTCAGGAAGCTTCCTTTTCCTTCTTTCTGTTTAGGCTCACCCAAAACAAGGCAGTCCTCAGAAAGGAACAAGAGATGCTTCTGCTGTCATTTCGTGGGCGGGACAAGGAGAGGATTTAGCAAGGGCAGAAGGCAGCTTTCCCTTCCCGGGGCACAAGGGCAGCAGCAGGGGCAGATGCAGCTGAAGTGTGAGCAGACTGGGGCAGGGGCTGTTGAATTGCAGTACCTGGCTCTGAGGGTCGGTGCAGGCAGCAGGCGCTGACCTCAGCAGGGTATGAGGAGGAAGGTTGCCCTTCTGAAAAAAATGCTGGATAATTAAATTGCACCTCAAAGCATGCTTGGGGTGTTCATGTGCAGGGAGGTAGAGGAATGCAGGCAGAGTCCCCACCAATGCTCACTGCCGTATCCTGGTGTCTGATGTCTTGTGTGATGTGCATGATATGATATGACCCAGCACTGGGTAAAGGCGAGCTGAACAAAACGGACACAGTGCTTCCCTACCAATGAAATACTCCTTTGTAGGTGTGTGTTATTTTTATTCAAAACTCTTTTAGCTTTTTCACACTGTTTTTATCCTTTCAGATGTGTTTACTTAACAGAAACATAGATTTTGCATTTTTCAGGAAATGTATCTTCATGCTTCAGAAATTTTTTTTAACAAGTCAGAATAAATGTCAGTGGGTTCCTTAGGATTCATTTCTTTGCATAGACTGGAAATTCTTTTGCCAACAGAAGTAATCTCATTTTGCCAGTAACTCTGGAAGGCTGCTACTGAGGCAGCATAAAGTGAATATTAAACATTCACCAAGCAAAGATCTAAAGGCCCACAGTTAAAACACAGACAAGTTATAATCCAATAATTAAAGTTTTCAGGGAGTGTGTGTGTGTGGTTGATCCTCTTACAGTCAGTTTTTCATTCCTTGCCAACCTTAGTTTCACAGATACGTTATCTTTTTAGACATTTTAGCCCAACAAAATAGCTCAACATGGTTACAAATGCAGTATCTCCCTAAGGCGATCATCCAGAAAGAAATGGACAGAGGAAGCTTCTTAAAATGTGATCTGGTCTCAGGCCATCCAGTCAACCATGGCAGAGCACTATTGAAAATACTTATTGGTAAGATATTTATTCAACAATAAAAGGCTTCACATGACAACAAACCGGCAACAGATCAAAGGTGTGCAACAGCAGTGACACAATATGCCTTTAAAAAGGGAGATAGAAGTCTTTGCTGTTAACTTGCATTTCCTTTGTGTTACAGCACTGAATTATTTTAGAAAACAGAAATCAGGAGCAGCATTTCTAGCCCATTAAGAGATGAGAATATTTTTCATACACACTTATACTTCTTGTGTAGCCAATACCTACTTAGCCTTTTGCTATATCCATTTGTTCATAGTTTTTAGGTTAAATTAACATTAACTTTATGCAGCAGGGTTTTGGAGTTCAGCAGGACAGAAACATCAGGCTTCCACAGGTAACAAGTTTTAAAGCCATATTCAAAGTAAAACACAAATATGTTATTGGAGAATTCATTTTATTGACTCTTAAAATACATTTTTAGTTTCTAACAGACTCCTACATCAGGTTAAAAAAACTTTATTAAGTTCTAGAAAGCTCTTCTAGAAAGAATTTTATTGTATAGTTAGCAAGAGCTTTCCAGAGCTGATGAAAGGCATAAGGAGGAGCTAAGAAAATAAGTTCTTACTAAACATCATAATTTCTAAGAAACAGTAGCATTCACTCGTTGTAGGCTGAGGTTCAGGAGCCCTTTCTAAGCTAGCTATGGTATGGTTTGATGGATTATATATTATAACTATTATAACTATATAATAACTATATATTATAACTATATATATTATAGCTATTATAACCCTAGAGCAATAAAATGCTATTACAAGACAGCTTTTACATTTTAAAACCAATTTTAGAGATTTTCATTTATGAATATTATGACTAACATAAGGGCAAGTTTTACATATGTCTCAAGGTTACTTTTAACTGTAGATTTGCTCTTTTGCATATGCAATCATTTGTGTCGGCAAAAACTGGAATGTATTATTCCTTAGTGTTGTTCTTTGTCAATCCTTTATACAAAGTAGATTGTCCAGCCCCAGCATGACCTTTGTCAGGAGTCAGCAGTCTCATGCCAATAGCCAAATAACATTTAGTTCACTAAGAATATTAAACCAAGACCGTTATACATCTCCCCATTTAGGAAGAGCTTTTTAAAAGACCTTTTGTGACAGATAACAGATGGCTTAAGCCAACAACTGGGAGAAGAGGAGGAGCCGGTTTCAGAGGAGCAAGGATTAAGTCAGTATTTTTTTTAAGAAAACTTTGAAGCGTGACTGTTTTAAAGTATGTATTGCACATATTAGAATGATTGCACATTCCAAAACTCCAAACTGCTGTTGTGTTACTTTCCTCCTCTTTCCCCATGCCATTCCTTAATTCCCCATTCTCATAGGAAATGGATGCCTCTTACCAAGATCGAATGGTGACATCATGTTTAAGTTTCTTGGGTGATTTAGACAGCAATGTGACATCTACAAAATAGCTTAGGAAACCCTGCAAACAGCTGTATGGGGAATTGAAACCCTTTTTTTCCAGAAAACTGTATTGGAGCTTTTATTAATTTCAAGAATTTGCATGACTGACTTCTTGCCCTGCAGGACCAATCCTGAGCGTCTGACACTGGTGTGATGGTTTCTATAAAAGAACAGCAACACTTACAGAGTGTAAAATCCCAGTATGCTGCAGTGCATTTAAATGAGGATGCAGCAACTGGAAAGAAGTTAATACTCCAAGATTTGCTGTGCAACGAGGCTGTATAGCGTTCATTCAGTATGTGCTGCTACCCCTTAGTACCAAATCTTAAAAATTCTGTTACTCATACCCAGCAGATGCTAAAAGGTTATGGTTATATTTCAACAGCTGAAATATGGTATGTTAGGTACAGTTCAGTGTGATTCAGTTCCAGCTTCAGGCTTCTTAGTTTCAGGAGTGACAAAGTGCGTATCAGTTTCAAAACATGCATAATCCACCTACCCTGTTGTCTTCAGAAGAATTATGCTGGCATGGCGGGCATCTCATATGAGTACACCAGGACTGAAATTGCAGTAAACAGCATAGACATCAGTACCTACAATTTCTCAACATAACCTATTCATAATTTTTTTTTTTCATTTTCTTAATAAATTAAACAAAGTTAGGCATTCTTCCAAATTGGTGTCATTCACAGATGGACCTTCTATCTGAAACATTTAAATAGCATTTGTGTATTAATTTCCGATGATGTTAGAGGATAATATCATGCTTTTCTCCTGCTCACAACTTATTATAACGGTTTAAAGAGATGCCCAAGAAGATTTGAAATTTTGGCTGGAAACTGCCAGAAGAATAATAGCTTTTTGCTATCCCTGCTATTAAAAAAATAAAACAACACAAAATTTAGCCTAACTGTAAACCTCTGGGAAGCATGTTTAAAAGTGTTTTTTGTGCCCGACAGGACCACACTCTGAACAATACTACACTCGCTCTATCCTCCCATAGTGCTTATGTATTAATTAAAACAAGCTTACTCAATTTCACAGAAGTAAAGACTGAGATATTTTCCAGTAATTTATCCTTCTTTCAGTTGTTTGTTACTGTGATGTCCTGCACCAGAGACTCTTTGATGCTAGTGGATGCCCCACAAAGGGAAAATTAAACTCTTACAGCTTCTAGTCACTGTGCTGCAGATCTGAAATAATCAGTCCTCATGATTATTGACAAAAAGTTTTAAACATTTATGTTTTTATAACTTTTTAAAAGGGTTAGGTTCAAAATAAAAAAAAACTCAGACCTTATCAAGAGCAATAATGTAGCACAGTCAAGAGTATTTGTCCACAAATCTTTTGTTTCATTTATGAGGAAACATAGAGACAATGCAGAAAATATGAGCAAGGAATTGCCTGAAAAGAAACCATGGTCTTTTAGTTAAGACATCCAAACGCTGCCCTGAAGAACTAGGTTCTGTTTGTGTCTAAGATACAGGACTCCTTTGAAATGTAATTACTTAATTAAAAGGCAGCATCATAATTCAAAGTCACAGAAGGGTGGAATTACAGCTATAGAGGGAATCTTAGTGCATGTCTATATTGCTGATCATCTGCTAGGCACAGTTGTAATGAAAATTGTCTAAGGTAGACACAGTATTTCTTGTCAAAGGTTGTTTTTCTGCTGACAGGACTACATATTGCTTCTATGGCACATAAACTAAAGTAGGAATAAGTAAACAAGGCATCTGTAGGAGGTGAGTCATGGGGTCTAGACTGGATGAATTACCTAAGGAGATTCTACTTTATTGGCATCAGTGGAAGCCTAGACAACCATTTCTGGATACAGATAGAATTTAGTTTGCAGATTAAGTAATTTAAATGTAGATGACTCCTTGTCCATTAGGTGTCTAGTCTCTTGTCAAAGTTAATGAAGTTTCAGTTAACACAGTCAGTGGACCATAGAGAGCAACTTAGCTCATCCTAAAGCAGAGGTTCAACACCTATGTAAAAATTAGTGCCATCTGAGATGCCCTAAGACATCACACCCAGCTCCACCTACTGTAAACTCTGGCTTTCCTTGGAGTTGTGAGTTATACCAGACAGATTTGGGTATCATTATAAGAGAATCACAGAATCCCAGGTTGGAAGGGACCTCAGGGATCATCTAGTCCAACCTTTCTGGGAAGAGCACAGTCTAGACAAGATGGCCCAGCGCCCTGTCCAGACGACTCTTAAAGGTGTCCAACGTGGCCAAGTCAATCACTTCCCTGGGGAGATTATTCAAACTGTTGACTGTTCTCACTGTGAAAAATTTCCCTCTCGTGTCCAATCGGAATCTCCCCAACAGCAACTTGTGTCCATTCCCCCTTGTCCTCTCCATGGGACTCCGTGTAAAAAGGGAGTCTCCATCGTCTTTGTGACTGTCCCTTAAGTACTGGCACATGGTGATGAGATCCCCTCTGAGCCTCCTTTTCTCAAGGCTGAACAAACCCTGTTCTCCCAGCCTGTCCTCGTATGGCAGATTTCCCAATCCTTTGATCGTATTGGTAGCCCTTCTCTGGACTCCTTCCAGCCTGTCCACATCCTTTTTGTATAGCGGGGACCAGAACTGTACACAGTACTCCAGGTGTGGCCTGCAAGCACTGAGTGGGATGATGACTTCTTTATCTCTTCTAGTGATGCCCTTTTTGATGCAACCCAGCATCCTGTTGGCCTTCTTGGCCGCAGCAGCACACTGTTCACTCATGTTGAGCTTCCTGTCTACCAGGACCCCCAGGTCCCTTTCCACAGAGCTGCTCTCCAGCCAGGTGGATCCCAGTCTGTGCTGCACTCCCAGATTATGTTTTCCCAGGTGCATGATCTTACACTTCTCCTTGTTGAACTTCATAAGGTTCTTGCTGGCCCACTCCTCCAGCCTATCCAGATCTTCCTGCAGAGCAGCTCTCCCTTCTGGAGTGTCGACTTCCCCACTCAACTTGGTGTCATCAGCAAACTTCATCAGGCTACACTTGACCCCGTTATCCAGATCACTTATAAAGATGTTGAATAACATTGGGCCCAATATTGATCCCTTGGGGAGCCCACTTGTGACAGGTTGCCAGTTTGAAAAAGAGCTATTTACCACCATCCTTTGGGTGCGGCCTGTCAGCCAATTCCCCACCCACTGCACAGACCACTTACCTGGGCCAAAACACATTAATTTCTCCAGGAGGAGACTGTGGGGGACCGTATCAAAGGCCTTGGAGAAGTCCAGGTAGACAGTGTCCACCACCTGCCCCATGTCAACCAGGCAAGTCACATTGCCATAGAAGGCCACCAGGTTTGCCAAGCATGATGTGCCTTTAGTGAAGCCATGTTGGCTGTTCCCAATCACGTGCTTCATTTGACTTGTGATGACCCCCAGGAGCATTCGCTCCATAACTTTCCCAGGGATTGAAGTAAGGCTGATGGGACTATAGTCACCCAGATCCTCCCTCGAGCCTTTCTTGTAGATAGGGGTAACGTTTGCCTTCCTCCAGTCCTCTGGGACATCCCCCATTCTCCGTGACTTCTCAAGGATTATGGAGAGTGGCCTTGCAATGATGTCAGCCATCTCTCTCAACACCCTCGGGTGGATGGTGTCAGGGCCCATTGATCTGTAGGGGTCAACCTCCTGTAATAATTCATGGACTAACTCTTCCTTCACCGATGGTGGGTCGGTGTTTGGATCAACTGGTAATTTCATTCCCAAAGCCTGGGACCCGACAGTGTTGGTAAAGACAGAGGTGAAGGAAGTGTTGGGGACCTCTGCCTCTTCATCATTGCTGGTGATTGACTCTCCTTTTCTGTCTAACAGTGGGCCTATGTTTTCCTTCTTTTTCTGCTTGTGGTTGACATACCTGAAGAACCCTATAGGCTCTTCAAACAAGCTGCACGTGATGCAGCCGCTCACCGCCCACCAATCTGATGTCACGCCACTCCTGAGCCGCAAACTCCCCCCCCCTTAATATACTGGTCATGGTGTCACATGGTATGGAATGAACATGCCATTGGCGATTCGGGGTCAGCCGCCCCCGCCATGGCCCTGCCTCTCCCTGCCCCCCCCCACCACGTGGCAGAGTGCAGGAAGCTGGAAAGGTAGCCGACCCCTACGGTGAGGAGAATTAACCCCTTCTCAGCCAAAACCAGCACAGTGCCTCAGTACCCTTCAACAGAGAGTCACCCACCACGAGCAAGCGTCGTTTCTTTTTACGATGTCCTCTGTGTGTTGCTGGTACATTTTGCCCTTGCAGGGGACTTTGCAGACCTTGCTCATGGGTGTCCTCAGTCATTAAGGGTTCCTATATGTTTCTGATTGTGATGGTGAAGGGTGCAGGCTGATGTGGAATCCTGCTCTTGTGAGTCACTAGGGTCCACAGTGCCTCATCCTTGGTGGTGTCTGCCACAGGAACATGATTCTGAAGCCACCTGTCTACCTCTGCCTCAGCTCCTCTAATACTGCACAGCCTCTTAACCATTTCCTGCAGTTCGGCCATCTGACGTAACAGGTCATCAACCTGTGCACACCTCAGGCAGGTATTTACCTTTTCCTCAGGAGAGGGGTTTGGGCATTTGCTGCAACCCACTGCCTGTACTGGCGTGTCCTTTCTTACCAGACCCGTCTGGGTGGATGAGTCTGACATCTCGGGAGCTTTCGCTGAACGAACAGTGGTTTTAGCTCTGAGGCGAGTGCCCACCATTTCACCCAAGGCTGAAGCACTTGCCTGAGCTATAGACCTACAAGTGGGCTGCAGCATCCCTCCTGCTCGCCCTGCCTGTGCGAACGGATGTGCCACGCCCTTCTGACGCGCCACGGCCTTCTGACGTGCCACGCCCTGGTCGCTCGCACTCCCTAGGTGCCGTTTAAATCTCCCACCGTTGCTTCTGGCAATGCCCCACGCCACGTCAGCTGCACATCAGCCCCACTCGCAAGAGCTGCCGGCTCCTGACCTCCTGACCTGGGCTTCTCGGGTACGAGGAACCGCTTTGCCTGCCCCGATCTAGCACTGAGCCATGGGACTTGCCCTTGCTGCCGCTGTGCTCCTCGCCGACTGATCTTTAATACTGTAGGATACTTCAAACAGTATCTCAAAATCCTGTTCTAAATGCCTATTTCTTACAGTGCTTTCCATCAAATATCTACTGAAGTGCAGCAAATTCCAGACCTTGAGCTATAAATTTATTTTAAATTTATATAGTTTGGATAAAAGTTGGTCTTTCATTAAAGAGAAAAAAAATTTACAGTTTTAATTTCCTTTATCAAGATACATTGTCACAAAAAATTGGAAAATATTAACTTCTCTGTCTAAAATAGAATAATATACTGGTCTAAAAAGAATGGTGGTCTTAAAAAATAACATAAGAAATTATATAAACAAAGAAGGAAGAAATATTATCATGGGACACCATTTAATCCATGCCTTAGGGTGAAATAGCTGTTGAAGAACATAATACACAACAGCAAATCATCTGATTGTTTAATTCCACAATTATTATATGTTTAATACAATAAAAATTCCTGAAAATAAATTATTTTTAAATAAATAAAATGGAGGGATATAAATTATCCTCCATACTTGATATTATTAAAAGGTTTAAAACATTTTAATGCATTCCTATTATTGCTACACAATATAGCCCTTTTTGCATGGAACAAAGTAATAATTCTGTCATGCTGTGAAAGACAAACAGACTTTAATTGTGATGGAGACAAGCTGACTCTATAGCACACATGAGTGTGAGTTGTACAGCTTTTTACCCTTTTGATGCCAGCTCAGATCCTGCCCAAACATCTGGTCTTCTAATCCCTCTGCGAATGGAGAAGTCCCACTGAAGTCAGGAGGAATTCTCTGCACAGAAGTTACTCAGTCTGGGATCTCAACTCTTCCTTTATTGACAATTGAGAGCATTACAACTGTAAAGTGAGTTCTCAGTCAACAGTTAACACTATTTACCTATTTATTCATCCCAATAAATATAGAGGTCTCAGAGGAAAGCTGTGTTGCTTTAGGCACTTGCATATTAAGAAACAGACCCAGTTTCCAGAGTTCTTAGTAAGAGACAAAAGGTGAGAAGGTGAATAGGTGATGAAGTGCTTTAGTCAGAGACTTCCACAGGACAATGATGTAGCTGAGCTGTTTAGCAGTTTATTGGCTTGATAACCACATCCAAACAGTTACTGTCACTGGCTCAATGTCCATGTGAAAACAGTAATTAGTGGTGTCCCTCAAGGGTCTGTACTGGCACCAGCACTATTTAATATCTTCATCAACGACAGAGTGGTATAGAGAGCACACTCAGTAAGCCTGCAGATGATACCAAGCTGAGTGGTACAGCTGATTCACTTGCGAGGAGGGATGCCATCCAGAGGCACCTTGACAGGCTCGAGGAGTGGACCCATGTGAATCTCATTAAGTTTCCAACAAGGCCAAGTGCATGGTCCTGCATCAGGGTCAGGTCAAGCCCCAGTATCAATACAGCCTGGGGGATGAATGGATTGAGAGCAGTCCTGCAGAGAAGAACTTGAGGATATTGATGGATGAAAATTTGGACAAGAGGCAGCAATGTGCTCTTGTAGCCCATAAAGCCAACTGTATCGTGAGCTGCATCAAAAGAAGTATGGCCAGCAGGTCGGGGGAGGTGATCCTGCCCCTCTACTCCCTTCCTGTGAGTACCTGGAGTACTGCATCCAGCTCTGGGGTCTGCAGCACAAGAAGGACGTGAACCTGTTGGAGCAAGTCCAGAGGAGGACCATGAAGTTCATCAGTTAGAGAGCTGGAACACCTCTCCTATAAAGAAAGGCAGAGAGAGGGTTGTTGAGCCTGGAGGGGAGAAGGCTCCAGGGAGACCTTATTGCTGCCTTTCTGTACTTAAACGGGGATTACAAGAAAGCTGAAGAAGGACTTTTTACTAAGGCCTGTAGTGACAGGACAGGGGCAATGGTTTTAACCTGAAGGAGGGTAGATTCAAGCGGGATATAAGGAAGACATTTTTTACAGGGAGGGTGTGAGACGTTGGAACAGGTTGCCCAGAGAAGTTGTGGATGTTCCATCAATGGAAGTATTCAGGGTCAACTTGGATGGGGCTTTGAGCAAGCTGATCTAGTGGAAGCTGTCCCTGCCCACAGCAGTGGCGTTGGACTAGGTGATCTTCGGAAGTCCCTTCCAACCCAAACCATTCTATGAGACCAAATCACAAATTTCATGACTCACCGTCCAGCCTGGATGCTTACTCACTGCCTTGTTAGAGAGACCAAAACCAGAGCAGACAAGCCCCTTTTAAGGAAAAACCTTTTAAGTCTTCTGAGTCAGGAAAATGGCCTGTGTTTTCTGTTAAGCAGAAATGCTGTGTCCACATGCAGGAAGTGAAATACTGTGATAGTGGGAAACAGTAGCAACAGTAAGACAAAAGTATTATTGTGCACACTTACTATTCAGGTGCAGCTTAGAGGTGTCTTTACCATTTTCAGTGATACATAAACTTATCCCCCTGCCATTGCTTTTATTTTTTGGTGAGACTTGAATTTAAAATACACTTCCCATACTTACTTCATGATTTAACCTCTACTTAGCCTGAAGGACTCTATCAACAGTCAGCGCTAGACAGAAAAAAAATTATTTTAAATCAATGGTAGAAACTCTTATGGGTGGATGAGTCATCATTTTCACCTTGGAATATGTTTTCCATTTATACAAAGGCAAGAAAACTGTTGTGAGTGTAATACAAAAAAGATTTAGAAACTGTATGTCTCCGAGCCAATAACTGATTCAGACTGTTGGTTTCTTGCGAAGGAATTAATCCCACCTACCTTTCAATATCTACATTGCTGATGTCTACTTCTGAGCTGTCATCAAGGCTCCACTGGTAGTCAATGAAAAGAAGTCAGCACTTTTAGGGCATGATTCATCCACCGTATTTTGGGCATCATTAGGATGAGATGTAATGCTCCCTAAATTTGATCACATAAATCTTAATACATTACTGAAGAGAGCTAAAAGGTTTGCTAGATGTTAATGGCAATGACTACATACTGAATGTAAAGAGTGCCAACAGTTCAGCGGTCATTGTAATAACACAGTCACACATTTAGAAAGGGTGCTGATAATTGGGAAGACCTTAAAAAAGCCATCATAAGGATTAAAAGTGTAAAAAAAACATTTCATGGTGAGAGTCTAGAGAACATCAGTCTGTCCTGTTTTCCAGGAGAAAGTTAAAAAATTGACTTGTTCACAAAGGAGAAGTAAAGAAAATTGTAAAAGTTGGTCATAAGGGGCACAACTACATAAAAAATAAGAACCTCTGTCTGGATCTGAAGTCAATTCAGCTCAAGTTCAGCCTGGATTTTAAGAGAGTTTAATTGTAAGGGTAATTAATAAATGTCTGGAACAACTAAGAGTATAAAATATCTTTTTTTTTAGTATATATACCTGTATTTTGACTGTTGAAGCCCAAGAATCCAAATTTCTTAGTAAAGAAAAAATTCAGGAAGTTGGAATGCTTTTATTTAATTTTGGTTTTTTTATAATACAAAATCAGAATTTCTAGTGAAGCCATTTCAAAACACAAATAATTTAAATATGTCTGCCTGAAGCTCTTCTCTTACCTGAAGCAAAAGTGCACCACTCTACAGCGTTTTGTGAAGCACTTTGATTTCATCAGGGTGCACTTTGTTTGGCTGCATGATTCTGTCAACATTTTCTGTGAATCAGCTTTAGTAATTGACCACAGGAACAGCTTACTAATGATACAATTGATTCTTTGTCACTTTAGTTCTTTAAATCTGTTCTGAATGTGTTTCTGAAATATCTGTCATAGTGTAATCAAAAGTTATGGGTTTGGTGCAGGGATAATTAGGTGAAACTGCAGGATCTGAGTTATTCAAAAGGTCAGACTAGATAATCATAACTGTTCTCTGTGACCTCATAGGCTATTCGTCTTACGCATTAGGCCTTCTGCATTTGATTTTAGACATGCTTGGCTCCCTTAGACAGCAATGGAGGTTATTAAATATATGGCTAGAATTTAAAATTCCATTCTCTATGCTATTACTATTGCTGACCATTTTAGGCAGTGTTACCTCATCTGAAATTTCCCCAGAGACGCTAGCCTAGAAGTAAAGGGTTGGGAAAGGAATGATACATAACAAGAATCAAGGTTTTGATAGATTTGTGATCAACAATGAAGGCCTGCCCTGGTAGCATTAGGGATTCCTATGCAACGTCATCTCAGGAATGGGGATTTCCACTGACGAATCTGTCATTGGTAAAAGGCGTCCAATACAATGGTTGTTAGGGGAGTGGAACCAAACTAGCCTTTGGAAGTAAAGAAGTCCTTTAAGCTACAGTTACAAATGTTAACTTGTCAAATGTACCCCACCTGAACAAAGACCTCATTTTCCCCTATGTACCATTTGTAATTATTGGCACTCAGTCAACAGCGATTCAAATAAAGGACTGCCAATCAGGGAAAATTGATCCAGAATCTAACTTGAGCAAGCAGAGGGAAATAAGCGTGGATGTGAGCTGCAGGCTAATTTGGCACATTATCTTCCCTTGCATACTTGTTGTTATTCACCTTTCACATGTTTATCCGGAATCCTCTTGCAAAAAGCAACCTCTGCAGCCTTGATTTCAAGTTGCTATTCCTAACATTTGGTTAACATTCTCCACGCTGCACTATTATTGCACTCAAGTTTTTCCCCCCACATGCTGCTCATCAACCCAATTTATTGACTCATAGAGTTACTAAGGAGATGCTTATCAAGCAGAATAAACACCCCTATGCTTGCCAACTGGTACTGTGTAAATTGGCTTTGCTTCAGTGTCCAGACATATTTTAACAAACCCTTGACGGTGCCTCAGAATGCTTTGCTTTGTGTCTGGATTTGCCATCTGAGTACATTTCTAGTGGCACAAAAGATGTTTGTGTTTTCAAACCCTTTTTTTGAAGCCTAATTTCAATACTTGAACTTTTTCATCCTTTATCCCCAGCCCACCTCATTGTAGTCTCTAGCAAAACTTTTTGCAAAACTTCTTATTACTGCGCTATCCAACATCATTAAATTTGTTCACTGATGCACGTGTGTAAATGTATTTTGTCACAACGTCTATTATAAGATTGACCTGGCAACCAAGTGTTGCATTAGAGCTGAGCAATTCTGGGTTCCTGAAGTATACAGGCGAACCTGTATTCAATATAGTGAACCTTTTTTTTCTCATACTTAGTAGGTTGATGAATTGTTGCTGCGAAGCTGGAGTAGAAGTATAGTGTATGTTGATTGTATTGATACTGTTCTCAGAGGCTTCATTATCAAACTTGTAAACTCTGAGAACTAAAAGGGCAAATGAGTTATTCCAATGAGCAGTGCACTCTGCCATAGCCTACATGTACTTTGGGAATACAAAGAGTTTTTTCTGTATAGTTCAGGGTCCAAGCTCTGCCACGCATCAACAAATCATATCGTAAAAAAAAAAAAAAAAAAAAAAAGCATTAGGGTCATCTAATGCTTTCTTACTTTCCTATTTCAATACTTTAATGTTCCGTTAAAACATAGCCACTGAATTCTTCACAAATCAGAGCACACAAAGTTCACTGGCATCATGGGGCTGTAACAAACCCTTTCCTCTCTCCCTTTTTTCTTTCGTTCTTGTAACACAGCTGTTTATACAGAAGGGAGACAATGTTGAGTTTGTTAACAGCTGGCAGTCAGTAGTAATTTATTATGGAATGGGTCTTGAAATGGCACAGTATCCTTGACGATGAAAAACCAAAAGGCTATGTTGCTTTCAAAATCTTGTTTTGGGACTAGAGGTGGAGCTTGAGGCTGTGCCAATTCCAGACTCATGAAAGCTGCATAGAGAGAAGGGGGCCAATTCCTCAGTGCTTGCTTAAAGCAAAATGAGCTTTGTGAGACAGGATTTGTTTCTACCTATTAGCATCAGTATGTTGTGCTCCACAGCACCACCAAGATAACAACCTTACTGGGACTTGGCACATATTTTTTCCTGTGTTTTGAAACAATGGAATTAACTTGACTTCCCCTGTCACTCTGGGCCTTCACGCTTTATATTCCATCTTTTTTTTCCTTTTTTTTTTTGCTTTTGATTAAGAGATAAGAAGAAAAGATACTCCTCATAATAAATGTTGGCATATACTAGGATAGTGGACAACAGCTTAAATATTCCACGGAGAAGAGATGGGAAGATTTCTGTAAAGATGTCCCAGAACAAAGATTCAGGGAGAAAAGAGGTATAAAGGTAGCGTAAAATAGGAGTAAAACTATTCAAACACAGACACATTCACAAAGAGTGAGAGTATTATCTTACTGAGAAATAAACCCGCCAAACCAATTTGATGGATGGATAAAATTCTGCTTGCCTTTTACTGCAAAAGCTCTTCTGGCAATGTTTTTTTTCCTGGAACAGTTCTCTAGCATTATGGGAAAGATGCTGGTGGTATAAAATTAGCAAGGTGCTTCGCCAGAAGCTCGGAGAACACTCTGCCGCGTTCTTCACCTCCCAGCTGTGGAGCTGGGAAAGGGCATGGAGCTTGGGAGAGCACTCCTGACCTGGCAACCGGAGCCAGGGGGAACCGCACTCATCCCTCAGTCACAGCACAGGCAGCATGCAGACGGCAGCTCCACACTGTTTGTGCAAATGGTAGGGGACAGATACTTTTTCTGTTGGGGTAAAGGACTACACAGAGAGAAGCAACTGAGCAGGTTTCAAAGGAAACTGCTGTTACTCACAGAGACAATAAGGAGGAGTACACTGGAGGAACTGAAATTGCAAGATAATAAGGATCAGGGTTCACACAGAGGTTATTCAGGTTATTCACTGTATTTTAATAGGACAATTTTCGATCAGAGTGCTGTATATTGTATAATGGTATAACAAGCAGCAAGCTTGTGAAGTTTCTTTAAACAATGGTAAAGAGTAAAAAGAAAATAGATACTAATGATTATGTATTTAAAGATGTTTACTGAACAATTGATCCTTATGTCTGTGTTTTGCCCAGTAACTTCTTAGTACAAAATGCAGGTTTCTAAAGGTAGAGATAACTTTACTGAATCAGACCCATAGTCCTTCTGCATTCCCCCACTCTATATAGAAGAAATAACATATTACTGACTCAGGTAGGTCTCAGGCTGTCTCAGATGGGTAATCCTAATATTCATTCTGGCAGTTAAGAGCTTCCAGTAAGTAGCAAACTTAGGAGGAAGGCCAAGGGAGTCCTCTGTCATCCCATTAATTCTCACATCCTTCCTTTAACCACCTTCTCTTGCATTCCCTCAATAGCAAAGAAGACTGGACAGGTTGCTCAGGTTACTCAGAAGGTGCATTATGGTACCACAATGCAGTCATGGCCCACACATCACCCAATGCAAAGACCTTACCTCATTACACAATAAACTTGAAACACTCTCTGTAGGGGCTGTCAGAGCTGCATCTGCCCATGCCGTGACTGCTTTTTGCTTTGAGATGCAGTGCCCGCAGACACCGAGGGGAACTGCAAGTTCTGTACTAGTCCTGTGCTTTCTTTATAGATCCCACATTTCAGAGCCTCAGGAAAACATTTTGTTTAACTCTAATTTTTAAATGAGTGTTTGTGCACCTGGCTTGTCTCAAGACATTTATCCACCTCTCTTTCTGCTCTCTGTTCTTGTTTACCACAATACGCTTGTTCCTACAAGCTCCTACTGTACCCCATCCTTCTTTCTTGTGTGTTTAACATCTAAACTGATCTCTTCCAGCCTGCAAAACTCTCCACAACTCCTTTGGCTATTGGATCCTAATTAATGTATCTATCAATCAATCAATCAATTTTATTATGCTGGTAAGTAAGTGTTGTGCTTTATCTAGAACTCTAAGTACTTATTTGCCCTCCAACACAATGGAATAAAAAAGGTAAATTAGACTGAAACAGTTCAAAGTAGCTCTTGTCGAAGTACAAACCTGCTCTTGTCAAGGTCAGCAGGAGTTCTGCTGATGGAAAAGGAGCAGAAGTGGAGGCTCTGCAATGTTAACATCCAGGAACATCAGTAGGATTTTGCAGTCATGTTCTCCAGTATCTGATGTTGGACCATACCCTTCACTGGATAACTTAAATGGTGGACAGGCAAATATTTCTTTAATCCACCAAATAAATCCACACTTGGCTTTTTGTCCTTTGTCATACCATAAGTCCTTTAAGTTGTATTTCATGCATCCTCAAATTTTATTATTTTATTCCCCAAAATAATTATAACCTTTGTATTAGTTTAAGGTTACGTTCTGTTTTAAAGGGTTCTGGTTTTACCCATGTTCTTATCAGTAGTGAATTCAGTGGTGCCTGCTTTACACTGGGATGAACACAGAGGCACACAGGCCTGGAGGCCACAAAATGTCTGGCAAAGTGTCAGCTCATGAAATCAATTTGTTACAATATCATACAGAATAAATCATGGCTGACATATCTGCTGGAGTTTTTTCTAAAGGAAATAATTCATAAAGCTGAGAGGTGTGAAACAATGAATATAATCTACATTGACTGAGGAAAAAAAAGCTGTACCTCAGAAAAAACTGAAACAAGGGGTTAGCAACAAGCTCAGAGTGCATCGTTCTGGTCAGGATAAGGATGTCTGAAGGGCTTTGTGCTGGTGATATCACTGTTGTGGGAGGAAACAGCTCAGGGAAATGATATATGGAGAATTATATTGCTTTATTTTTCTCCCCACTTACAAATGACTTAATCGTGCTGATAAGGTCTCCATTAACTTCCACCATATGTAGAGTACCTTATACTGAAGCCAAGGCAAGTGCCACTCTAATAACTCATCTTTTCCCAAACACTTTATTCTTGTGTGTCATTGGTGTAAATGGCTGTATGGGGTGTCTGGCAATTTGGGATTACTGTATTAAAAAAAAAAAGGAAACACAAAGAAAAAGACCAGTTTCAAGGATGAGATAAGTTTTAGGCCTCAAGGCCAAAAAGTGCAGGGAGAATGTGGTGTTCTTTGTAAATACAGGAGGGAGATGTGGTGGGTTGGAAGAGAAGTTAGAATTCAGATGGCAAAAGACCAGCTTCAGCTGTCATTTAAATCAGCATGAGCAGCACCTAGATAGGTGAGAGTGGAAATGGATCACTGGGCCAGAATCTCTTCTCAATCCCACTGCTGTAGATCAAGAATAATCTCAGCTTTTATTTTGTACAAAATTGGTAAGGGAAGAAGTAAGCTCTGAGGAACTGTCTGGATGTTACTTGAGTGTCAGAGAGATCAAAGACAAATTGGAGCAGAATACTGCTTGTATGACAAGAGGAAGAACAGAAATGAACAGAAATTGCTTTATTTCTCAGCAAAGGACCTTAGGCCACATTCTGGCTTATATGAGCCTCTAGGGAAACAAACCCAGACTCAGACACACTACCATGCCTAGCTAGGGCTAACTTAGTGTTGCAGGGACCCTGCCAAAGCAGAAGAGGGCACAAAGAAATATGCAAAAATGATGACAGAGCTCAAAGGGATGAATCACAAGCGGAAGCTGGAACAACTGTCACTATAATATATTCATGCATTGTGTCATGGCTTAATGTCAGAAAGTAATAAGGACAAAAATATAAAATATCAATTAAACACTGCAAATGAGCTAAACAGTTCAGAAAATGGTTTTTAAAGCTTTTACACTACTAGTGAAAATACCTTAACAGATGCACAAATGCACCTTGGGATGAATGCATTATGCATTATGGATTCAGGGCTGCCATTATAACCCTCATAATCACTTTTTCACTTGCTCATGTGTTGTACATCTGTGACTTGTTGGCAAAATATCACAATGAGAGGAACTCACAATTTTAGATAACCTTTTCTCTTTGGAGAGCTTGGCTGCTGTTTTTGCTCTTTCCATGCTTCTGAACCTCTGCAATTCAACCTTTTCAATAGCATATCCTTCAAGTGTGCTATTACTGCTCTCTTTAAAACCTGTTATATCTCAGTACCTATAAATAGAAAAATGAGACCCTAAGCGACAAAAGAAGTCAGGTCTATGACCTCATTTCAAATGGCTTAAAAACCCAGCACTGGATTTACACTAGTGGCATAAATATCAGAATCTGGTGAACCACAAAGCATAAAATTCTTTTAGCAGTTCTGGGGAGGTTCCTCTGCTTTTACAGTTTGCCTGATTGTCCAGGGTAGAAACTGGCATCTCCCTCTGACATCTCTAATCCTTTCCAGTGGGGAGACAACATAACAGAAGTGATAGGTAAAATACGTAGGAGGAGCCTCCACTTTCCATTGGAGGTTGAGCAAAATGAGAAAGATGTCAGCAGAAGGGAGTAAAGGCATGCAGCTATTAGGGGAAAACATGTTTGCAGACATGTGACCATGAGTCTTGCACTGCAGCCAAAGGCATTGCTAACAACCCCCAGGCAAATGTTATAACAGCAGGAAGAAAAAAGACTACAGAGAATAAGATGGCTTATCCATCCACAATTCACCTTGGGAAGGTGCACTTTCCCTCTCCAGCACTGTAAGTTTTGAAAGTACCTCCTCACAACGAGCATTGTCGATATAATGATATGCACTATAATTTTAAACATTGTATGGACCTCTCACCTGGATACAGCTTGGATATAATAATGTAGCACTTTATTGATCCATTTTACCAGTGTCCTATCATGCTGAAGAAGAAATATTTTTTCTGATACTCTTTCCATGTTACCTCTGATGTCTAAGTAATCCACATTACCTGGGTTTAGGGATAAGTGAAACATGTAGAAATCTATCACCATGGGAGACATAATATATTTTGTATGGAGGTCAGAAGGAAGAATATGTTATTCACATAATTAACAAATTTCAAAAGGCAAACACTGTTCAACTTTAAAATGGTTAAAATGAACTACGACCCATCTTCTCTCAGCATTTTATAGACCAAAATAGGGACTTAATAGAGAGGGTAGCAAAATTTTCCTGGAAATATACTAATTTTGGTGCTATGTGAACTGTCAGTGTCTTGGCACACTTGGGAAAGTTAATTCAGAAGGTGGGATTCGTTTCACCTAATGCCTGATGTCATCTGTAAGATGGTCATTCTAGGTGCTCTTTATAGTCAATGGAAAGAAAAAAGCAATTTTAGGACAAGACTGATGTGATGTTTTCAGGGAAGCTACTTTCAGAGAAGATGAACTGAACCATAGAAGTCTCTATTATCTATAAAAGGAACCCAGACAGCAAACCCAAAAGTAAACACCTCCTTCAGAAATAGGATAGCCTTTAGTTTCCTGTCTTTCCTGCCTTATATGAGACAGGGCCATCTCATAAAGTTCCAAAGCACAGCCACTTCTGAATAACAGCTTCCATAAAATAATAACTCACTACTAATATTAAATGGATCTCAAACCATTTTCAGGCTAGGCAAATATCCTTATTACATTTTTGCTGAAAGTGGAAGTGTGACAACAGCCAACCATGGTGGTCATGCAGAAGGTCAGTGCCAGAGGCAGAAACAGAAGCCAAGTCTCGTGCCTTCCTGTGTGCTCTTTCAGCTCAACAAACCTGACCTTAATATCTGTATTCTGCTTATAAGATTTAACTTTATAGCTCTAGTTAATCTTTCTGAACTTTCCTGAATGTCTCCATAGACAGTCTCTGAGGGAACATTATCTGCCTTTCCTGCTGATGTTTAGAGCTGTGAATACAACTGCGTCATCTCTTCTTTTCACCTTGGAATGCATCTCCATCCCTCACATGTCTGCTTTTGGGGCCGCTTTGAGAGTTGTCCCACCTACTCTTATCTGCAGCAGAAGTTCAACTAGAGTCTGCCAAGAACACCAACATCTACAGCACTGGTTGCATCATCAGTCTCCCTGGTCCTCTTTTGAAATACAAAACTGGACACCAGAGAGCATCTGGAATAGGGAAGACATTAAGAAAAACGATGAAAGTAAAAATAACTGAATGATGAAGTTCTTGCTGGCCAACACTTAGGATTGCAAGTTTCAGAAAACTTTCAAAGGCATATCAAGGTTGCTGACTTGTAAAGTTGTGATCACAAACGTGTGACTTAGGTAAAAAAAACAACCCAGGGACAGAGTGTATTATTTTATCTGAAATTTACACAGTTTTGTGATTATACAAGGGTTTCTGAGTCAGAAGCCTTGACACAGATCTGAAGCAATTCTCTGAGATGTACAGCTTCAAGATCTGTGCCAAAAAGATTCTGGGGATTTACAGTGTATGCTGGTTTTAATGCAGTGAAACACATTCTGGTCTGCTGCATAGGTATGTAAACTCCACTAAATTCAGCAGTGCTCCAACAGAGGTGTGCAGAAGGTACACACATAGAGCAAATGAAATTTAAATCCTGCACCCCAAGGCCCCTTACTGATCAAAAAGGGTGGCATCAGTAGTCTATAGACAGGCAGATAGTGTCAACCTCAGTGCCTGAGGGTGGTGGGGGTAGCAGTGGGGCAATGAAGTCACGATAGACTCCTGCCCTCCTGGGACAGTGGCTGGAGGCTTGCAGGGCATCCTACAGCACCTCACCTGGCACTAGGGGTCTGCACTTGGGCAACTGAGTCCCCCGTGACAGGCACTCCACTGATTTCAGTGTGTATTTCTTGATGCCTGTCACATCTATAGTGCCTATATGCAAAGGAAGTAGTGAGATTGTAACTGTCAGATGGAGACAGGATGAATAGATTCATTTAAAATATACAATGGTGGTGGAGGGCAGGACATGTGCTTGTCAGGAAAAGGGGTTATTCCCAGATTTCTAAAAGCAGCCGTTTTGGCCAATATCACTCCCAATTAACAAGACCGAGGCAGAACCAAACACGTTCCCAATCTTTACTGTTGTATTTATGAACAGAAAGTAATTCCATTTAAGGGCATATGAATTTTTATCTTCAGACTTGTCAACAATGTTATTACATCCAGACCTGGACATAGTCTGCTAGAGTAGTTTTGTAAAACAACTAAAAAGCAAATTGAGTTTGGCATCATGTCAGTTTGATACACATAAATACTAGTGCCAGCAGGGCTTACTTACAATTAGGTGATATGATGCTGAATCTAAATGATCCTCTCTTACACCAGCTAACTGATCCTGTCAATTGTTTCCATCTTTACAATTGCAATTAGTTACTGTGGAAGGGACACAAACCTTTGTTACTCTCTCTCTCCAAAGGAACTTGATACCTAGCATGGTAAGCAGTAAACCTGCAATGTCCAGACCTTTCAGAGAAGCTTCACATACTAAAAATCTAAAAGGACATCGTTGTTAGCTCTTACTGCATAAAGAGACCAAGGACTTTGAACCAGTGATTTAAGCAAGTTGACCAACAACTTTCTGTTGAAGAAGTTTTTCTTAGCTTGCGAGTTTGATTCCCTTCTTTCCACCTCAAAATATGGGAAACCCAAAAAGTCAAGTAGGGAAACCTGTAAAATAATATTACTTTTAAGAAAAATAAGAAAACAAAGGAAAGAAATATTTCCAGAACAATTTTCTTGACATCATACATATAATATTACAACTGCTTGCATGTATTTTTTATAACTATCTGCCTATATAAAATTGTTGAAAAACTGTGAATTAGAGTACAGATTGACACTTAATCTCAAATTAAAGACTGAAAGTGGTGGAGAAGTTACGGTATCCCTTTTTAGTTTCTTCCAATGATTTATTACATCACTGTTTAAAAAAATTACATCTGAAGATACATGATAATATGTCTGTTCTGTGGAACATCATGTGCAAAACCAATATAAAATGCATAAATTAAATCTAAAAATATTTGCAGTGAGTATGCATGGATTTTGAAGGTCCCATTCTACAAAATGCCAGACTTGTTTGCCAAGGCAGTAAGTACATTTTGCTACTTTTAATGCCCACGGGGAATCACACCAATTGCTAATTCACCAGAACAGACTCGTGAAGCATGTCTGATATAATTCTCCCTTTTAAAAATTTTAATGATAAAATGACAAGCTACAATTGTATTTGCAAACCACACTGTTCTGAAAGTTAGGGTGACAACTTAGATCCTGTGGGTGGATTAGATAGGTCACTGACTTTTGTACACACCTGCTACAACAGTGTTACAAAGAATTAATAGCTATCTGGCTTCTATAACAATAAGAGTAGGAAATCAAAATGTACAATTTACTTGCGTTACAAATATCTCACAAACTGTTTAGCAGGCAAGTCAAATGTTCCCACGGACATCTGATTCTCTGTGCAGTTCAGCTCTGAAAATAACTTTTTCTGAAAAATGACCTTGTGAATGGATTGTTACTCACTGCTTTCTTACTGCTTGTAACAAACAGCCTGAAGTTAAAATTATTCAAGAGCCTTTCAAAGTATTTTGAATAGTCGTATTTTTTGTTGTTGTGTAGCATAAGTTGCAGCTGCCTACTGAAATTTTGCAACCTTCTTAACAACTACCAACAATGTCATCTCCTGAAGGATGCATTTTTTTGTTTGCTCTGTTCTGTTTCTTCTTATGCTTGGGAACACTCATGTTGTTATTGTTTGCTACCTTATAGAATTTCACTGGAAAAGACAGTCTAACGTAAATGACCCCTTTAGCACACACTAAGTTAGGTTTTCTGTTATATTGTGCTTTAGCAGATGACTTGCCACCTGAGCTATGAAGACTCAGATCTGTGGTTTGTTTTGCATTATTGGTGTGACCACGACACACAACAGGGCACTTGGAAAGAGGAAATATGAAGCTCAGCCTCTGGTGGTACTGGAGCAGTACAGACCACACTCAGACTTCAAGCTCTTGTTGGAGCTTTGTGGAAGTGCTTCCAAACTGGAAAGCTTCAGTCCTGGTGCTTTGCTTATTTACATTAGTGTCTAGAATTTCTCATAGAGATACTATGAGTCACATGGGTGCAGGAGGAGCCTGGTTGAAATGTAAAGTTCTAGCATGCAGCTAGACAAGATCATGTAACACACAGGTGAACCACTTAGCCTGAGTCCTTAAATCTTCTCCACCTCTTCTAGACGAAGATAAAAAAAATAATCTGTGTTTAAAAATGCTTCTCCAGAACTTTAACCTTGCAGACCCCACACTACACAAAACTCCGTTCTTAATTATTTCATTTTGGCCCATAGCTCTTTATAACAGCACTTTTATATGACGCAAGTTAAATGAACTTACAGTAGAAATATTTATACCAACTTCCATATCAGGAATGTCAGGATAATATCCATCACATCACATCCACAGAATCCATCACATTTTAATATTACAGATCAATTAAAGCATTAACAGTGTGATGGGTGAACTGTGGTCAAGCATAGTGTCAGTTGAGGTGCTACTACCTAACTGACGACCTACTAACTAACTAACTACCCTAAGCAAGTTTATCTAAAACTTCTTACCACTGCATTTAATAACCTTGGTTCCTAAACATGAATGATCAAATGTAATGAAAAAACAATTCCATAAATAATAAGTTTTTACAAAATAACAGACTAAGGAGAAAAGCAGACAAAATAATAACAGCTAAAGATGACTGTTTATGTATTATACATACTCACATTCGTCTTTTTGAAAAGCAATGGAGTGCATGAAAAATATAGCAGAAATAAAAACAGGTCTGGAAAAGGTGATGTGCCTACCTGAATATTTCATCATGAAGTGGTGATACAGCCAAATATGTAGTCTGTAAAGCTGGGGATTTATATCCATGTCAGCCAAAGAGATTTGAACTAAAGTCTTCTCAGGAGAGTGCCCTAGCTACCTGCTGTAACCTGAAGTATGTTAAGGGATCACTCTACTTTTGTTGGAGCTGAATTACAGCACAGAAGTTACGTGGCCACAGAGATAAGCAGTGAGCAGTAGCAGCGTGCAGTAGCTTCATGATACCTGCAGTGCCTTTATAGATGGAAGTTCTAGACTCCACTCTCAAAAACATTCAGGTAAGTATATTCAATAGTTGACCAAGCAGAGAAGCAGAGCTGGGAGCAGAATCCAGACTCCTGCTGAGGGCTTCTGCTTGCTGTCTGGCTCCTTGAATCTTGCATTTTTAACAGAATCTGTGAGCTGTCTTTTCATGCCCCATAATTTAGTGGTTACAGGTCATAGGCCTTCACTATAAAGAAATGTCTGAAGCATAGTTTTCTGTTTTCAGTGACATGTTCTCTCTAGTCAGACAGGATTACATGAAAAGCTGACCCACTGCCTCCAAAATGAAGGGTCCTGCTTTGGTTTTTCATAAAAACCCTTGCACCAGCAGGCAAACATACTGAGATACAGCTTCCAAATGGAACTATAACTGTTTGCAACTCGCATTTATGTGTACATGTCCTGGAGAGAAGCTTGAGTTCAGGTACAGAAGTTCTAGGGACTTTCTCCACGCCTCCTCAAGCTGCCTTCTGAATCCTGCTCCACAACCAATGCTTAACCTGCTGATGTATAAATCTTGTTGTCTCTACCCAGAATGCATTAAAAACCAACACTACCATGAAGAAAGAAGTTAGGGCTGGTTCTACACTGTTCTGGTTCTTATTATGGTTATTTCATTTTATTAAAGAGAGGGTAGAAGTGAGGGAAGGTGAGGAAAAACTTCTACTAGTGCAAGGGGCATTTTAGAGTGAATTTGGCTTAAAAGTGTTTTATATTCACAGGCATGAAAGATGATCTAAGGTGCCTGCAGTGTACAGTCAGTCTGGGATGTCTGGGAAAAGGACAGACAGCAAGGCAGTGACCTAAGGAAGCATGAGGCTTGGCAAAGCAGCTGCTGGGGACATACCCTCATTTGTGAGCTGCAGAGCTTGGTGACTGCCTCATTAGCAAGGCAACTGGAAACAAACAAACAAACAAAACCAACACACACAATAATTGCGGTGAAGAAAGTCCAAATGTTGGTTGCTGCTTATTAACTGTATATCTTCTGCTCATCTCCAGGGAGTTACTCTGGCAGTCACGGAAGTGGCAAAGGGAAGGGATAAAAATGACAGTAACAACTATAGAACAAGAGAGGAAGCAGATGCCACACCCTCCTTTGCAGTTTATGACCAATTACAGGCTTTCCATAGTCTCCATGAGGCAATTAAAGAGTTATGCTTCAGCAACCAATTAACATTCACTTGACATCATCAGTTTACCAACATCTCAGAGAAAGAAACAGCCTTGTTGTTTCTTGCTGAAGTAATTGCATTACAGCACAGAAGCCACAAACAAAAAACAAAACAAAACAATCAAAAAAACCTACCCAAAAATAAAACAAACAAGCAAACAAGCAAACCAAGACAAACAAACCCAAACAAAGCAGAAAATGGGAGCTTTCTTGATTTGGATATTTTGCCCCAATATCTTTAAAAATGCAGGAATGCTAGAAAACATAAAGACTCTCCGTAGTATAGTAGGAATGTTTTTATGATAAAAACTTTATTAAAAAAACCCAACAAATAAAACCAAAACATTTTAAGCATCAGAGGAAAACTGACTGACTCACTGTAGCTTAACTAGTCAAAGTTTTCAGGTATATTCTGGAGAGCACGGGAAAGGCAAATCCTAAAGAAATCACAGGTCAATTAATTTAAGAAGTATTGATTTGCACTTGATTAAGAGAAGTTTGTAAGACCCAATTTTTTAATCCCTACTCAACAAGCATCCTTTTAAGTCACATGGTAACGTCTCCTCCAAATACTGGAAAAAGGAGACAAAAGAAGAAATAGATATGGATTAATTAGACTGTAACCCAATTAACTGTACTCATTTATGAACTTCCAGCAATATTTTTTTCCTTTGTTTATAACATGTCTTAATGGTTAGCCATTTGGAATTGTCCCCTGGTCCACTTGATGTTGTCTATCTCTCTCTACTGAGCCTGGAAGGACTAAGCTCGAGCAGGGTCCTGCCACTGGCACCTTGACCAGCTATCAAACGCTGGGCAGAACCAGTCTGGGATGCAGAACTCAGTGAGACCATTTACAGGACACATTAGTGTGGGCTAGCCAGAACAGTATCTATTCCCACCCTGCCTTACCGTGAATGAGTCTCCCAATGGACAAGCCATAAATCCCACTTTCACCAACAACTGAAGTTTAGCACCCAGGAGATGAATTTTTTTATTTATGAAAGCCCTGATTAGCCGCTCTGAGTCTCCTGAAAGGCTATATCTGGTTATTACTTACTAATTAGTGAGCTACTAATGTTCTTAGGTTGCCTGGGTTACAGTCAGGTTACTGTTATTGCAGGGTACTGCCAGGTTAGTGTTATTGCCAAGAACAGTCCCCAGTTTGAAAAAGCAGAGCCTCTCAGTGCCTAAGCATTATATAACCCAGTCAGGTTGTACCGATGAGTCACCCCGTGTCAGTTCGAGAGGTAACAAGCACTTACAGGCCTGACTCAGTACAAAACTCAGATGATTGCAGGTCCTCTTTTTAGCATTTCCTATGGCTGACTTCGGTTATCTCACAGCTGAAATTCACAGGTGAGTGCTGCGATCACTAGTGTAGAGGTAGGGCTGGGTTGTGGCCATATCAATGCCTGTTGAAACTGGGCATCAGAAAACACAAAAAAGTCAGAGGGTCAAGATGAAGGGACATGAGAGTGGTGCAAATGGGAGAGCAAAATTTGTAGAGTAAGGCAATTCCTGGCAGAGGTGACCACAGCCCATTCCTTTGATTAGTTTTATATTTGAATCACAGTATCACACAATCACAGAATCACAGGTTGGAAGGGACCTCAGGGATCATCTAGTCCAACCTTTCTGGGAAGAGCACAGTCTAGACAAGATGGCCCAGCGCCCTGTCCAGACGACTCTTAAAGGTGTCCAACGTGGCCAAGTCAATCACTTCCCTGGGGAGATTATTCAAACTGTTGACTGTTCTCACTGTGAAAAATTTCCCTCTCGTGTCCAATCGGAATCTCCCCAACAGCAACTTGTGTCCATTCCCCCTTGTCCTCTCCATGGGACTCCGTGTAAAAAGGGAGTCTCCATCGTCTTTGTGACTGTCCCTTAAGTACTGGCACATGGTGATGAGATCCCCTCTGAGCCTCCTTTTCTCAAGGCTGAACAAACCCTGTTCTCCCAGCCTGTCCTCGTATGGCAGATTTCCCAATCCTTTGATCGTATTGGTAGCCCTTCTCTGGACTCCTTCCAGCCTGTCCACATCCTTTTTGTATAGCGGGGACCAGAACTGTACACAGTACTCCAGGTGTGGCCTGCAAGCACTGAGTGGGATGATGACTTCTTTATCTCTTCTAGTGATGCCCTTTTTGATGCAACCCAGCATCCTGTTGGCCTTCTTGGCCGCAGCAGCACACTGTTCACTCATGTTGAGCTTCCTGTCTACCAGGACCCCCAGGTCCCTTTCCACAGAGCTGCTCTCCAGCCAGGTGGATCCCAGTCTGTGCTGCACTCCCAGATTATGTTTTCCCAGGTGCATGATCTTACACTTCTCCTTGTTGAACTTCATAAGGTTCTTGCTGGCCCACTCCTCCAGCCTATCCAGATCTTCCTGCAGAGCAGCTCTCCCTTCTGGAGTGTCGACTTCCCCACTCAACTTGGTGTCATCAGCAAACTTCATCAGGCTACGCTTGACCCCGTTATCCAGATCACTTATAAAGATGTTGAATAACATTGGGCCCAATATTGATCCCTGGGGGAGCCCACTTGTGACAGGTTGCCAGTTTGAAAAAGAGCTATTTACCACCATCCTTTGGGTGCGGCCTGTCAGCCAATTCCCCACCCACTGCACAGACCACTTACCTGGGCCAAAACACATTAATTTCTCCAGGAGGAGACTGTGGGGGACCGTATCAAAGGCCTTGGAGAAGTCCAGGTAGACAGTGTCCACCACCTGCCCCATGTCAACCAGGCAAGTCACATTGCCATAGAAGGCCACCAGGTTTGCCAAGCATGATGTGCCTTTAGTGAAGCCTTGTTGGCTTTTCCCAATCACGTGCTTCATTTGACTTGTGATGACCCCCAGGAGCATTCGCTCCATAACTTTCCCAGGGATTGAAGTAAGGCTGATGGGACTATAGTCACCCAGATCCTCCCTCGAGCCTTTCTTGTAGATAGGGGTAACGTTTGCCTTCCTCCAGTCCTCTGGGACATCCCCCATTCTCCGTGACTTCTCAAGGATTATGGAGAGTGGCCTTGCAATGATGTCAGCCATCTCTCTCAACACCCTCGAGTGGATGGTGTCAGGGCCCATTGATCTGTAGGGGTCAACCTCCTGTAATAATTCATGTACTAACTCTTCCTTCACCGATGGTGGGTCGGTGTTTGGATCAACTGGTAATTTCATTCCCAAAGCCTGGGACCCGACAGTGTTGGTAAAGACAGAGGTGAAGGAAGTGTTGGGGACCTCTGCCTCTTCATCATTGCTGGTGATTGACTCTCCTTTTCTGTCTAACAGTGGGCCTATGTTTTCCTTCTTTTTCTGCTTGTGGTTGACATACCTGAAGAACCCTTTCTTGTTATTTTTTATGTCTACAGCCATTTTCAATCAAGATGGGCTTTTGCTTTTCTAACTGCATCTCTGCACTCTCTGGCAATGCCCTTGTAGCTCTCGGCAGATAATCCTCCACTTCTCCATTTCTGGTATGCTTCCCTTTTGGATTTGAGTAGACCCAGGAGCTCATGGTTGAGCCATGGGGGCCTCTTGCTCCGCTTGCTTCCCTTTCCTTTGTAGGGGATAAATTGGCTTTGTGCTTCCAAGAGAGAGTTCTTGAAGAACTCCCAGCAGTCACTAGCTCCTTTATCTTCCATGAAGCATCCCATGGAATCCCTCTCATCTGAGCTCTGAGCTAGCTGAAGTTACTAGAACCCTTGTCTTAGTACTGACCTTCAGCACGCTCAGCAGGATCCCAAACTCCACAATATTATGATCACTGCAGCCAAGGCTATCACTAACCAAGATAATACAAAGCATGCTTTCTTGGTTTGTGAATAGCAAGTCCAGCAGTGCCTCATTCGTGGTTGGTACATCTAACATTTGTATGAGGAAGCATTCCTCTGTACATTCCAGGAACTTGGTGGATGACATACGAGCTGCCGTATTGTTCTTCCAGCAGATGTCTGAGTAGTTGAAGTCACCCTTAAGGACCAGGTTCTGTTGGCCAGAAGCTTGCTTTAGTGCCCCAAGTATCTTTTCATCAGCATTGTCATCGTGGTTAGGAGGTCGATAGCAGATGCCCACTGTGAGGTCCTGCTTGGAGACGACACCTCTGACTTTGACCCAGAGGCATTCGATAGAGCAGTCGTAATCACTATAGTTGACTTCAATACATTCAAGGTTTTCCTTAATGTAGAGTGCAAGTCCTCTACCTCTTCTACCTTGCCTGTCTTTATGAAAGAGCCTGTAACCGTCCATTGCGATCCCCCAGTCATCTGAGTTGTCCCACCATTTCATCTAATTAATGCCTAATGAAAAAAATGCATGACATCCAAGACAAACGGGAACCTGGGAATCATTGGGTTTTGAGAGGGAGTTAGTGATTAAGCCACAGATTTACAGCATTCCTTGACTGTGAGCTCTTTTTCTGACTCCAAAAATCTTTCATTCTCTGCTGTGAAGTGCCACAGCTTTCACATGAGCTGTAGAAATCAGATCCTCACTCCCCCTTCCCCTCCTCTCTCTTCCACGATTCCACCTAGTTTAAAAGCCCAGTGCTCTAGAACACTGTTCTGGGAAAGGAGGTACATGGGTGATAGTATGCACATTTATATAAAAATTGAGTCCTACTTTTGTTGAAGAATTTACAAGGGAAGGATGAAGCAGTTGTATCTATCCAAAGGCTGAAGGAGAAGTCTTTAAAAAAACTCCCAGTAACACCACATTGCAAAGCCATTCCTAAATCCATGAAAGAGGTAAGATTTCAGTTCAGTTCCGCATTTCTTATGCCTGATATAATTTGGGTAGTGTATGAGAAGTCTAAGCATGGGAGAGAAAATGGAGACTGGAGAGAAGAAAGTCCTCCACAATGTAATTCCAAAAGAAAAAAAACCCTGTGTTCTTGGCTCTCTCTCTGGATTTGTGAGTAAAGCAGAGAAGGTATGGAGGAAAAAGAAAATATTATCTTCACCTGGCTGCTTTGTTTCCTTTCTAGCAAGGCATTGAAGCATTAAGTATTGAATTATTTGCTGGATGCCGTGCCGTACACAAAAATATTACCCAGTTGCAGGTATTTTTATTATACAATTTAAAGAAAACAAAAAAAAACCAAACCCATAGAAACCAAAGAAAACAGGACAGAATACATAGAAGTAGCAGACTTGACCTAGCAAGGAAACAAGCACCTCGGTCCTTGGATATCAGTCACTGTGCGTACAAAATCATCACCGTCTTCCCTCAGTGCTTGCAGATTTGCAGAATAAGTCACCAAGTTACCTTCTGAAGGAGCAGGTGAAAGACATAAAACCCCTTCTATACAGAAGGGAAGCT
This sequence comes from Phalacrocorax aristotelis, assembly GCF_949628215.1. Classification (NCBI taxonomy): domain Eukaryota; kingdom Metazoa; phylum Chordata; class Aves; order Suliformes; family Phalacrocoracidae; genus Phalacrocorax; species Phalacrocorax aristotelis. The sequence goes on from NC_134276.1 coordinate 194,652,016, forward strand.
AAAGAGAATTCAGAGAGAAAACCTAAGACACATTCTTTTTCAGTTTTTGGAATTGCAAGAAAATGAGAAGTGGCAGGGGGTGGTGTGGAGGGGAGACAAGGAATAGACAAAATTGTTCAAACAGAATGTCTTCTCTGGTAGTAGGAAAAGGAAAAAAAAAAATCTAAGGCCAGAGTTTTAGCTAATTTAAATCATCATTGGGTTCAAGAAAATTACATCGGTTAACAGAGGCTCAGAATTTGCCTCACTCATGTTTCTTTGAAGAGGTTTGTATTCAAATAAGCATTTAGATAATTTTAGGTTTTTGCTTTGTTCATAACACTGGATTTCTAGTTTGTTTCATTGCTTTCTTTATCACAAAGGAACAAATTCGTTTCTCTGCTAAGTTATTCCTCTTTGAAGAATAGCTGTGAGGAGCAAGAGAAGGAACAGATTGGCAACATTTGTCAGTTCTCATCTGCCTTTATTATCCCTTGGGGCCCTGTTTTCTGTGTTATCTTCTGTTTTGCTTGGGAAGTGCTCTGAGTTTCCAAAAGAGCCTTTAATCATGACTATGCTATCAGAGTTCAGGCAGAAAAGCCATACATGTCTGAGTTTTGATGCTATGCTGAACTTTCAAATCTTTTGTGAGATAGTTCTAGGTGATGCCAATGCAGTAATTCATAAAAAGCTCTTAGTATCTGCCCACCTTCAACTTTTAAGAACATAAGAACAAAGTTTAAAAAAGGTTGAATGTTACTGACCTCCTAAGAAGTTATTCTCATCAGGAAGTATTGGTACTGTGCAACAGTCACTTTACTGTGCTGAAACATGAGGTAGAGCCTTACATAATTCTTTCAATGAATTGCAAGTTTTAAAGGTCCAAGTATTTAACACTTTAAAAAGACCATTGACCTCAAATAATCCATTTAAGAAGTGCACACATTACACTTCTAGAAGGGAGAAAGAGGGCCCACCAGTGCTCCTTGACTCCTGTTACAGAAGGACCATCTTGCCTTCCTCATTAGAAACTGCCTTGAAATAAGGAGTTAAATTAATCCTAATGTTACATCTGGGGTACGTGAGATTACTATCAACTAGAATGGATTCATTTATCACAGCTTTTCTGATCTTTGAAAAAGTTTTTGTGGCCACTTAGGGTGGGTGGAGGATTTAACAAAAGCTAACTTCAGCCTCATGAGGCAAGTCTCTCGCTGAGGGATAGGAGGAGAGGGCAGGGAGGAATATGTTCTGTAAAGGACCCCAAAGCAAGATGGACTTGAAGGAAAAGTCCCACATTACATGGTGTTCAGGAAAGATCTAACTGATGTATGATAAGGAAATTAAATTTTATGCAACATTATGAAATACAACAGAGAATTGTAAGAAAAGTAAGCAAGGTAGAGCCTTGCATGTGAAACCTTGACAGCCCTGTGCTGAGTCTTGAGAATGAGGAACGTGAATTTGAATCTGATGCATGGAAAGAATGAAAGTTGGTATAAATGCCAGAGAATGGAGATGTGTGATATGACATCAGGGTGTTAGGGGGAAAATGGCTTGCTTGTCCTGAGAAGAGTGGCAGCAAAAGATATGTAAGAGTCAAGACATCAGAGGATGTGTGGCAGAATATGGATGTGAGAATAAAGTAGTGGGATGGGTGGAACGATGAGACCAAAGGATATGAAGGGAGATGGCAGAAGGTTTCTTGATGGAGAGAAGATGAGAAACTTTTACATCAAAGAGAAAGGAGGAGGCAAAGGCAAAATGTTGTATAGAAAGATGAGGGCCAGATTATATTATTAATATACCTAACAACTTCCTTTCTTGGAATATTCTCAGATCTCTTGAGAATTCCTTTCAAAGATTGGGAAATAGTTTGGTTTTGCTCCTGCATGATAATGGTATAATGGATTTATTCTGTGACCATGAATAAAGAAAATGACAAACAGTCCGGGAAGTGATGTTACAGTGGAGTGGTTAAGAGGTAACAACAAGGAGTCAGAATGTGACTTAAAGTTAGTTTTAGCTTCATTATCTTCACATGCTGGCCCATTTTCAGTCATGCCTTGTGTCCGTTTCTGGGCTACCCAGTTTAAAAAAGACTGGGAACTACTGGAAAGAGTCCAGTGGAGAGCTACAACGTTGATCAGGGGACAGGAGCATCTCCCGTATGAGGAAAGGCTGAGAGACCTGGGTTTGTTCAGCCTGGAGAAGAGAAGACTGAGGGGCGATCTTATCAATGCTTATAAATATCTGATGGGTGGGTATCAAGAGGATGGGGCCAGACTCTTTTCAGTGGTGCTCAATGACAGGACAAGGGGCAATGGGCACAAGTTGGAACACAGGAATTTCCAGCTAAACATGAGAAAAAACCTTTCCTGTGAGGGTGCCAGAGCAGTGGAACAGGCTGCCCAGGGAGGCTGTGGAGTCTCCTTCCCTGGAGACATTCAAAACCCGCCTGGATGAATTCCTGTGCCCCCTGCTCTGGGTGTCCCTGCTCAAGCAGTGGGGTTCAAATAGATGATCTCCAGAGGTCCCTCCCAACATTGATTTAGAAAACTTGGATTTACCTTACCTCACTCTAGGCACTTGGCAAAGGTAATAAAGGTAGGAAGCAGATGGCCCTCAACTGCCTCTATAATAAACAGAAAAAAAGGGGCAGTCAAGTGAGTTGTGCTGCTGTCTGTGCTGCCTTGCCTTCTCCACGCTAGCTGTAGCTGAAGACTAAGAACCATGGCTGCTAGCGTAAGTGCCTCAGTTATGATGCCAAAGTTTTGTGGGGTGAACCAGGGCTAAGAGAACATAGGTGACTTTATTGGTGACTGCAAATAATTGTGTGACTTCTCACTCCACGCTGAAACACAGCACAGATGTGTAGGGACCAGGGACCTACTCAATCAAAACCTTTGTCACAAAATGGTGTGAATGTTAAAAATAAAAGCTGATAGAAAAGTCTGATAGCAGACATTTACAAGGTTCCTTTCCTACTGCTTAAATGGAGGAATAAATGGGTTATGGTTAGGGAATCTGGAATAAAATCAGGATGCAGACTAACCTAAGGGACTCTGTTTTTGCACACTACCAGGATAAATCTTGGGAAGTTTTTCTCACAAAATTTAGAGTTATGATCACACTGGCCTCACTAGTGTATTAAATAACTTTTATAAGCATACTGTGTTGCCTTCAGTGATGCTTTCTGTCTCATACACCTCTTCTTTCCATGTTACTTTCCCCCTTTCTTTTTCCTGAAGCAATACTAGTTATAACCCCCTGCAGTTGTTTTGTGACTACTGACTTACTAAAAGGGGCCATATGTTTAAGTCCTGGTGCATAATTCTTCAGTACATTGTATTTATATCTGTTTTAAACACAATAATAGACATATAATCTCTTTTTAGCAACTTCCAGCTGGAGGAAGTAGGCCAGGAGCACAGGAGTATTAAAGAACAACAAAGGAATCCATGTTAAATTGCTAATTACCTGGCACTGTATTTGTTTTCAGCTTATATAAAAATGTGGTTGTATTCCCAAATAATTCATAATGCCTTAGGCGAACAAGCTAGCCCTGTAATACTTCGGCATAATTGAAAGTGATGAAGTGGAAGACTGGAGGTGTTTATTTTGGAATAACAGTGTTAAAGTAAAATACCAAAAGACAGAGAAAACCACTGGATATCTTGAAAGGAGTGAAGAGAAGAAAAGCAGCATGGTCCAGAATAATCAGAATCATAAATGCTGCAGCAAACAGTTTAACTTTGTTTTAAATTACTCCTAAGAAACAAATTGAACAACCAATGAACCTGTGATTGTTAGGTTTCTTGGCTTGGATGCATATTCAGCTGTCATAAATGTCTTTACAAAAGCACATTTTACCTTGCACTGGAAGATATTAGTTTGCTAGATCTAAGTCAGCCACAAAACATTAAAACTCAGGAGGACAAATTCTGTCCTCAGGTACATGCCTGAACATCTTTTCGGCAGAGCTTGCATTGTAAGAAAAAGCTTCAGAATGGTAAATATTTTCTTATTCCTTTTCCAGTGAATTTGATAAGAATGTATCTTCCTTTTCAAATACTGTAGTGCTGCTGATGGGAGCTATACAATACACATTATAAGACTGGATTTGGTTCCTTGTCAATGTGTCCATGTTAACAAGAGATAATTTTTATAAAAGATGTTCTTTCCCCAGAATCTGAAATAACTAAAGATATTAATTCTCAAAGATTTCTGTGTCAAGGGTACCATACTTTCTTGCAAGGACCCACTGAGCAGGACCCTTGTGCCCTTCAACAACTTGGGAGAATCAGGGCAACTGCAAACCATTGACATTCATTCGAGACACCTTGGTTTATCTTTTTTCTTGCTTTTAATGGTGATGAAAATCCCCTGAGGCAAGGTCAGTCTAGGTCAAGAAGGAAAGGCAGAGAGAGCACATTGAAGGAGCTGGGTTGCTAACCTACAGCTGTGGCATGGGTTGGCTGGCAGGCTCCAGGTGACTGGTGGCTGTTAATGAGGCAGCAATCAGCTTGTGGATGCTACAGAGTGCTGTACAGGTTAATGTAGTGAAATTAATTTAATTTCATTTCCTTCCCCATTCTTTCAGTCAACCAATAGCAACCCAGGTGCACCAAGTTTTGATAGCACCCCTTACAAAACTTTCCAGTAGGTCACTGACCAGTTTTCTACAGGCAATCACACTAAAAGTATCATTGCTCCTGTGCTGGCATTCAGGTCATCACTTGTATGCAATGTTTTCTTCCGCTACTCTGCATCATACAAAGCCAAGTGTACCCTGACAGAGTCACCTGAAAGAGGATAAACAGTACTCCACACATCCCTTTTGGATGTCTGATGGCAAAGAACAACAACATAGAGAGGAAAGGACAGGCCTTCATTGTGAGGTGGTACTATGCTGAGGCAGGAGGAGGGAGGGAAATGATCTCTCCCGCCTTTGTCCCTGCATTTATCAGATGACAAAAAGTAGTTACGGGCTGCACTTCCCATCCCATAGCTCACTTCTGCATTAGTCACTATTGGAAGCGAACACAGAGGATTTAACTGTTGTCCTTAAAAATGTCCCTGTATCTGAAATTAAACTTGGGGTGGAGGGTCAGAGGAGGGAAAGGGTAAGAGAGAAGCGTTTCTTGCCACTGCCTCTCTCCTGTCACATCCTCTGAAGGGTTATAGGAGAAACTCTCCAAATCATTGAGTTTTCTGCCTCCACAGATGATTTTTTCAACAATAAGAGAAGCCAGAACTTCTTTGTATTGTGTATTACTATACTGTTGCAAGAGGGGTGACATTCACGAAAACTAGGACAACTTCTAACCCAAGATACTCATGTGGTTTTATATGCAACTTCAATGATTAGCATTAAGCAAATCCATAAAAGGATTGTTGGCCAAGCCCATGGGCTCCATTCAACAATACCAGTATTTCAGCATTTGAATGGGAGTTTCATGCATGATTTAATGAACCGTCTAATCTTAAGATCTAATAAAGGAAAAATTCTTCAGTAATCTGCTCACATGGGAAATGGTGAGAGGCAATTTGCTGAATCAGCACTGAAAGCTGGTTTTCTAGCACAGAACAGAATCCTTTCCATTTTTTTCTCTCAGAGATATGCAGTTAGTAAATAATACATAAAGGAGAAGCAGGAGTATGTTTAAAATTGCACTGTGTTATAAAAATAGAGCTGTCAAGCTGGGTTGCTGAGGCTGGCAGAGGGAGGGCATTAGCAGAAGAGAAGTAGGTGTTTGTTGAACAGCTGGAAGACAATTTGTGACAAAAAGGTGAAAACTTAACAGTTGTGTAAAAGAGCAATGATGGTGTGAAATTAATTGGATAAATTCACCACAGTTACAAGCTCTTCTATAGTCATTACTTTCAGCCGCGACAGATGAGACTAATGCTAGAGTTGAGACCTTGGTATTTTCTTGTAGCTGTGTATTGTAATGAATTTTTGGCCCCAAAAGCACATTTTTCTGGATACAATTTGCTAAGCTGTAGCCAAAGCCTCAGCAATAAACAAATAACTATTTATTTTATATATTAAACAATATAAAATTAACTATTTCATCACAATAATGGCAAATGACACTGCCAATACACTCCAAGACCATTTCATCTGTATGTCTGTTTTTAGTCTTACTGAAGTTGGTATTGACCAGAAAAAAAGTACAAGAGCAATTTTTTCCTTGGTTTATAATACTGTATTCATAATAAAATGGGCATGCTGATAGGTCCCCAGTGGGCTGCTGGCAGAGGAACAGGAGGGCTGCCACATAAACCGCTATGTGAATATGCCAGTATTCTTGCTCTGAAGATGTTCCCTTTTGGTGAGGACTGAGAAAGCTGCAAGCAATTCATACTCAAGGACTCCAAACCACTGATAACCATAGTTAGTTCACCCTTGGTTTGGGGGACCATTGCAAAGTCAGACAGTACTGCAACTGCTGGAGCAATGCTTTAAACTTCCTTTTTCCTTAAAGTAAATGCCAGACAGTGTTTTTTTCAAGAGGGAAGACCTGTATGATTGATATTTCTCATCCACCCTCTTAGGCAGATGAAGTTCCTTTGGGTGACATGCTTCACCAAAGCTCAAGGCTGATAAGGTAAATCTTAAGTGCTCAGATATTTCATTCAAACTTTTTAAACAAATGAAGAAGAGACTTCACATTTGAAATGCACATTGGAAGAAAAGATATTCTGAAGTGTTCTCCAGGCAGATAGAGTCCTGACTCACCCACTGATGAGGTTTTAAGGGTGGTTGAGGGGTCTGAAAACTTCCTTTGCCCCCACTTCCCACTTTTCCTGCATATTCCTAAGCTACAGAAAATTATATGGGATGACAGCATCTATCCCTGATTCTCAGTTCAGGAAAAATATTCTGTCTAATTTACAGGACTTCCATGAGCAGACTCACAGTTTCTCTTTAAGGCTGAAATGTTCTGAGTGGATTTAGAATCATAGAACCATAGAATGGTTTGGGTTGGAGGGCACCTCTGAAGATCATCCAGTTCCAACCCCCTGGCAGGGACACCTTCCACTAGACCACGTTGCTCAAGCACTCATCCAAATCAGCCCTGAACACTTCCAGGGATGGCGCACCCACAGCTTCTCTGGGCAACTGTTCAAGTGTCTCGTCACCCTCATAGTGAAAAATTTCTTCCTTGTATCTAATCAAAATTTACCTTCTTTCGGTTTAAAGCCAATACCCTTTGGCCCATCACTGCATGACCTTGTAAAATGTCCCTCTCCAGCCTTCTTGTAGGCCCCCTTCATGTACTGGAAGGCTGATATAAGGTAACCCCAAAGCCTTCCCTTCTCCAGGCTGAACAACCCCAACTCTCGCTGCCTTTCTTCATAGGACAGGTGCTCAAGCCCTCGGATCATCTCCATGGCCTTCCTCTGGGCTTGCTCCAACAGGTCCATGTCCTTCTTATGTTGAGAGCCCCACGGCTGAACACAGGACTCCCGGTGTGGTCTCACAAGAGCAGAGTAAAAGGGGAGAATCACCTGCCTTGACCTGCTGGCCACACTTCTTTTGATGCAGCCCAGGATATTGTTGGCTTTCTGGGCTGCAAGCACACACTGCTGGGTCGTGTTGAGCTTCTCATCCACCAACACCCCTGAGTCCTTCTCTTCAGGGCTGCTCTTAATCCATTTTCTGCCCAGGCTGTGTTTGTGCTTGGGATTGCCCTGACCCATGTGCAGGATGTTGCACTTGGCCTTGTTGAACTTCATGAAGTTCACATGGGCCCACCTCTCAAGCCTGGCAAGATCCCTCTGAATTTAATGGAAACCAAGAAAATAAAGGGGTTTACTTGTCTTATGTCAAGCTTCTCCAAGATTTCCACAGAACTGCTAGTCTTATATACTTACAAAGGCTAAAGAAAACTGTGGTAAATTCCTGAATAAATTAAACAAGGGTATGTGGAATATGGCTACTTTTTTGAAGGTTATGAGTTAGACAAGCAGAAGGATTGATCTGAATACAATAATGATTTATTTATATTGTGTGACCTGTGGTGAAATAGAGCTTCCATTCCCTACCCTGGGACAGCGTGGGGCAAGACTTCTGCAAGGAATTTTTGGAGTGGTTTGTGAATTAGAGCTTGCAGATAATGCTCCAAATTCACCATTATCCCAGTATTTATGAAACTGACAATTTCTAAGCTGCTAGAAAAACACTGATAGTGTATTACACTGAAATAAGAATCTCCTACTGAGACTATCACTTTTCACATTTGATTATTCATGCTGCAAAACAAACTTCAAAAACAATGAATAAGCAAAAAGTTGAGGTCACTTTACATCAGCTGTAAATACCCATCTCCGGAGAACAATACGACGTGAAGGAGCTCAATGATTTGAAAACACAATCAGCTTTTCTTTCAAAAGGCCTTAATTCTTACCTAATTTGTGAAGAAAGCATTGTTTTTCTCATATGCAGAGGGATAATATGAGAACTCAAACAATATTTTTAGAATGCATTTGCTTTAATTGATACCTTATTTAATAGCAAGATGTAATGGGATTTTAATATTTTCAGGGATGGTCTGCAATTTTGTTATTTCCAAATCTATTTTTCTAATATTTCCCAAATTATAAACATCTAAGTGTTGTTATTTAGCATTAAGGAGAATATAAGCTGAGCTCATTGTTCCTTCAAAATAAGAAGGCGTCTTTACCCACTTTCAATACAAATTTGGTGAGTAATATTCGCATGACACTGAATTCAATGAAATGGTGTTGTATATAACACCATACTTTATTAAAACAGAGAAAAAAAGCTTGACATTCTATGAAGCACCAAGTCGAAAAGGAGCTTGGGAACACTGGTGTCTGACAGCTTATGCATCCAATTACTGATATGTCACCAGAAATACGTGGGAATAAATTAATGAGATGGCAGTTTCTGTAACAAAGAGTAACATTGTCTTCTTACATCTGGATCACCAGTTTCATGCTATGTATAAATCTACATTTTCCTGTTAACTCTTTTTCCTGTTAACTCTTTACAGTCACACAGATCACCAGATCAAAACCCAGAGTGCAGTAATATGGGTGCAATGAAATTAATGAGCACTGATGACCACTCTTATAACTACACAGGACCTTATTACAGTATTGCTATTTCCTTCACAGATATACATAGAATCATAGAATCATTAAGGTTGGAAAAGACCTCTAAGATCATCAAGTCCAGCGATCAACCTGACACTACCTTGTCTCCTAAACCATGTCCTGAAGTGCCATGTCCACATGTTTTTTGAGCACCTCCAGAGATGGTGGCTCCATCACCTCCCTGGGCAGCCTGTTCCAATGCCTGACCACTCTTTCAGTAAAGAAATGTTTCCTAACATCCAATCTAAACCTCCCCGATACATGTTACTTTAAAGGAGGTACTCAACATATTCAGATCTGAAACTCAGACCATAATCCAACCCAAAAAATTACATTGAGGGAGAGAGACTTCTCTCTTTTTGCTTCTTTAGAAATCTCATTTATTCTAGTCACATCAGCTATTTGTGATGGATTTTCCCTAGCAACTTCCTTAATTTTCAGTTGTTCTTCTCAAATTTAAAATAGGACAGGTGAAACATCTAAAACCAGCATGACATCAGCGATTCAATTCAAACACCTACTGAGTTTTTCCAGAAGAAAACATTTTATTTATATGTACTGATGTTTGAAGCTGCCCAGCTCTGGTCAGAATTTCAAATCCAAAGGCCTTCCACTGCAAAGAAAGATAACTTCATGAGACAAATCCTTTTTTCTTGCTGTGAGACACTACCCTAACCCACTCCAGCAGTGCTTAAGTATATTTAGATATATTTAAATAACCGCTGAAGGTGCCTGACAATAAAGAGAGGGTAGAAGTGTCCTAAAGCAGATTGTTTCCCTTTATGGTTTTGCATTTTCTACTTAATCAAACCCCAGGCCATCAGCTGTGTTGTGGCATTCACAAAGAAAGGCAAGAAAAGCAGCCAACAGGAGGTGAGAGTGCACTAAAAAGCTATGGTCACAGCATCACATTGAAGACCTCTGGGCTAAGAAGACCACAAACACAGGGCTATTATGGAATGATAGAAGGAAACAGCTATAGGGATGAAAATCTTCCTTTTTAGCAGATTTATGATGGGTCTATTGAGAAAAGTTGTTTGTGTTTTTGCAAGTTTATACATCTTCCAAAAAATGAGATCATGAATGTGTGATGAGATTGTCAGTGTTCTCAGGTACCTGCCTAAGTTGAGGTGTTTTGTACAGTGCTGCACTGTGCGTTTCTGAAAAAGCTCACAGCACCACGCTAGTTAGGCATGCCAGGGGAGGCAGAGCATTTTGCAGGTATCTATCTACCTTTGGCCCATATTGTGTCACTCAGATTTTCTCCTTTCTTATGCCTGTGGAGAAATAGCCCCTTTTGAGTTGATTGTGTTATCAGCAATTTCCACAGCTCTTTTGGCCCACTCTTGCAAGGCCTCTCCTTGACGTCTGCATAGCACATGTGGAGCTGCCTTTGCAGGGATTATGATAATAAGCTTCTAATATAAAATTGTGTTTTAGTGTTTCTAAAGTAATAGTATAATGTGAGTCGATGCAGAGTGTCTTGCAAAACCTTCCTCCTCTGTCAGAGTGCCGCACCACAGGGCTCTGGCACAGGCGGACCAGGCAGCTGGGCCGTGAGCCATTTTACCGCCCTGCGCTACTGCCTGTTCTTCCCAGGTCTGGCCCTGAGCCTGCTTTCATTTCCCTGCTGACTTCATTGCAAGTTGGAGCACACTCTTAACACATTTTTTTCTGATTTGGAATCAGGCAAACTATTAATATTTCTTTGAATTAACAGAAGTGAGTACATAAGGAAATCCTGGGGTTTGTACCAACAATAAAAACAGAGTTCCTTATGGATAACAGCAGTTTTGGAGCAGTAAGAAGTGACATTAAGAAATCCCCCTGCAGAATTCACCTGTATTTGTTTGTATTATGTTAGAAGAGCTGCAGGTATAAGAAGGTGAATATTTATTTTCAGAGTGTGTTTGTGCACTATGATTCCATCACATCCATGTTACTACAATCAAACGTCTTGCACAGAAAAAGTGTTTCCTAATATGTCGTTTGATTTTTTTAGAGGAATTATTTCAGATTGTCCTTCCAGTGGAATCTTACAATATTTGAAGTAGTAATTACAGAATGCCAGAATTAATTTTTCTCCAATAATTATGTGTCTGACAATCCCAAGCAGTTAACTCATTCATTAAAATTCAATAATGATTTCTCCAATGGCTTTCACTAGCAGTAATGACATACATTATTATGCATCACTAATTTCCATGAAGAACAATGAAGCACTATTTTATTTGTATCTAGAATTAGTCCACTGTACTTATTCTTTTCAAGAGGTAATAAAAGGAGAAGTTGAGCATTCTAGATTAAGCTTCCTTCTTTTCAGGCCTTACAATGTTTGGCTACATCAGCAGTGTTAAATAGACACTCTGAAATATTCTTAAACTGGTTTAATCATTGCATCATTGGGATGAGTGTCAAAGTCCTTAGTACATGTGAAGTTTCTTAGCTGTTAAATTCTAGGCAATTTTTTCATTATAAATAAAATATAGAAGTGATTCAATCTTCAGTTTAAAATTAGATGGACTGGCTGAAGTGTTTGAAAGTTTTTTGTTGCCTTTTAAAATTTATTTGGCTATTCAGCTCTTACTACATCTTTCAGGGGTTTCTAGGGCATCCTGTGAACAAACATAACTTCAACAACTACAGAGTGTTTTGGAATTCCTCAGGGATAGCTCAGTAATTCTCAGGAGTGTTACAAAATTGAATTTTCTACCCTAGATGGAGGTCACTAGGTTACTCCTGCCAGAGAAAAGATGCAGTAGAGGTATGGAGCAGAATGGGATTAGAAAGAGAAGGAGCCAGCCCTGGTGAGCTGGTATTGCAAGCTTAATGCAGTGCATCGTCATGAGGTAGACAACAGCTACGTAAGGAACAGGTTAATCCCCTTCACCCACATTCCTTTCACTTCCACCAGCAGCAGAAGAACTCCCATAGCACAAACAATGCAGGACACAGACACTTTTCTGCACACTGCTGCCCAAGGCAAGCACTTACTTTGCCTATTCTTGCACCAAGGCTAGATCGGATACTCTTGTCTGTTTGGGTTGGGGTTTCTTTGTTTGTTGGATTTTTTGTCCTTGCACAGTGCACAAGCATTAGTATTCAAAATAATGATTTATTTCTTCTCCTGCATACAGTGTGGAAACCTTTGCTGATGGGCAGTGTTTCTATCACTGTACAGCCTGTGACAGCACAAACTCTATCCCACACATACCACAGTGTGCAAACCCAGGATACCAATCTATTGCTACCATTACACCAGCGTAACTAAAAGCATAAATGGTTTACTGACTTACTTGCTATCATAACTTATACAGGATTTGGCACACAGTACATTTAATTATTTAGCTAATAGATTATTTCCCTAATGGAATAGCAAAGCAAGAGGATTATGAATGTTCAGAATTCTTTTCCTTTTCTGCCTAGTTGAGAAAGATCAAGTCATCCTTTTAAGTGTATTCTGCTTCTATTAGGCATTTAGGTCAAAGCAATTGTTTACTTTATGTGCCTGCAATTATTATGAAATAATGCTGAATTGCTAGTCACATTTCCCGCAGCCAGGAACTGAGATCCAAATTCATTGCCCTTGCCTGCAAAGACGCTACCCCAGGGTAAATTTTACCTATTACAATTCAGACTTATTTAAACTGAGTAAGAATGACATCCTATATAGCACATTACAGCTTCAGACACAGATGTGTATTCCTTGGGGATGCATCAGTAGTCTGGATTCCCAATTCAGAAGTGAAAGCATCCAAATTACCATTCTACAAAAGCTGTGTCTGAACTATTTTCAGCACATTGCTCATTGGAATCAGGGCAGGTTAAAAGATGTTTCATGAATCTCTGAGATCTAGTTTCCTCAGCTGGCACTAGGGAACCTTTTAACTTCAAAACATCATATTAGCTCAGGAAACCCAAGAATAAACTAAACATTCTGGTCTAATTCTGTGCTCTCTGAGAACTAGAAACAGATTTTTGAATACTGCTTTTCTGGATCAAAATAATTTATGTCACATTGATGACCTTTTCCACTATATTCAGTCAGGAGCTAGGGTATTTAACTAGAGCAAATTGTTCCTGCAGGTGTAAGATTGTAGGTACGCATACGATTGGATCAAAAATCAATAGTAAACGTTTCTTCTACAGTTTTCATCATTATCCATATATTTAAAAATGCAGTTCCACTTTTGTTAATAGAGTCAGGATATTCACTCTTTTAATTTCTTATTAATTGCATACTCCATGTAAAAATAAGTTGCTTGAAAGGCAGTCTTTGTCACTTCCATTCAACCAGATCTTTTTGCTACAAGTCTAAGAAAGAGTAAATTGATAAGTGGTTCATTGAAATGTCATTTAAACAGAAGAAAGACCTTGTGTATCTCTAGACATAAAAAATAATCAACTTTTGACTTATTGTTCAATGCATATACTAGTATACCAGCAACTACCATAAGCTATCAGAAGCTCCGTGTTAAGGACTAGCTCACTGCTATGTCCCAGATCAGTGTAGCCCTGGCTATACTTGGCTGAATCCAGAATACATAATGATGAACCACTACACCAGTCTTTCTAAAAATGACTCTTCTTTCTGTGTACACTGCTAGCAGCAGAACACCTCAACACCTTTACGGTCCTGGAGTGGTACCGCTATACAGCTGGCACGTGGACTGATATTATGAACACCATTGAGGCAAGAGTTTTCTGGGGACTTGGCTGCGTTTAACTGGGCAACATGGAAAGACAGACAGGCAGGACCGCTTTTGAAACCCTAAGCCATCAGATATATATCTGAAGTCCTGAAAAGTATAAGGTGTGAATTAAACTCAGAATGGTCTGAGTTCCACTTCCCTCTGTTGATAGACACTGCTGTCTCTTTGCTTGATAGGATGTTTTCATCACAATAGATTCCCAAGCACGTTTATTGAGTAAGAGTAAATAACACTGCCAGTCAGATTTTTTTTTTTCCCCTGCCTATAAAATAATTCTCTAATTTGGGTGAGGTGAGAGAGGGAGGAGTATGGTGTGGGTGTTTTTTGCCATAGAAATTAAAAACTAGCATCTGGTTTTGTGCTGGGAAAGATAAAACAACAAAAAAATACCAAACCCCGAACTACCAGTAAGCAGACAGTTTCAATTTTTTTTTTTTAAACATAATATCTTGAAAAAATATTTCAACAGAAAGTTTCCAAGTAAAGCTACCAATGGAGGTCAAACAGTGTTAGTGAATACAGGTAGCTGCAAGGGTGATCAAGTGGGCGCCACTTCCTCATTTGTGAGTGTGGCTGTGTGTTAGATAATCTCAGGGAACACAGCAGGAGGTGAAGGTGCCAGAATTTACAGAATGTGACACAGAACAATGGTAGGATAATTCACACCAAATTCCTCTAGCACCTTCTGGACTGAGCTCTGAATTCAGCCCATAAGTGGCTAAACATATTTTTTATTTAACAGAAAGTATGTTTAACCCTTCAACACGCACCATTCCTTTAAAATAACATGAGCCTTTTTATCGTTCTTTTTAACAGAGGTCTAGAAAGTAAATTGCCATGTGGCCTATGGAGACATTAAAAGATAGAAGAGGAATTTTACAAATGGGAGTTACACAAGGTGGTCTCCTCAAGCATTCTGAAATTTATTGACCTGCATCTTTGGTGCACCAGGTCACATTGAATTTCAGTGACTTTGGAAAACCTAAAGAATCAATATTTGCAAAGACATGAATTTGCTCTCAAGCAATGACCTGGTTGCAAGCACATCTATAAAACCCAGGGATGCTTCGCTGATTTTTCATCAACAAGAGACATCAGCAATGACATTCTTTGGCCAACCTTCTTTAAAATTAAAAATTTAATTGAACAGGAAATTATTTGAATTGTCTTTGGCCTTTAATTTGAAACTGAAGGAAAATACCACAGGACGGAAAATGTTGCTTACACATTAGGTGAGGAAAAACAGGGTACAAAAGGTGGTGAAAGCAATAGCAGATATAGACAGACCTATTTAGTGTCCTGAAAACAGTAGATTCCAAACACTGCATTAAATACTCTGTTTTGCATTGAAC
Source organism: Phalacrocorax aristotelis (assembly GCF_949628215.1). NCBI lineage: Eukaryota > Metazoa > Chordata > Aves > Suliformes > Phalacrocoracidae > Phalacrocorax > Phalacrocorax aristotelis. Next base: position 194,667,188 of record NC_134276.1, read on the forward strand.
ATGGTTGATTTATTTTGCATTTAGAGCTTTCTATAATGCCATGTTCCTGATGATGTGGCTTTCTGCTACTCTGAAGCTTTTAGTGCTTTTTGCACCTCTATTGAATGAGAAAGGCAGCAAGGCACATTCTGCGACAGTACCAATTAAAGCTTCTCCCTGAAGAGTTTTGCTGGGAAAGCTGTTGATCAACAGGCTGATGTAGTATACAAAAGATGCTTGTATGCAGCCACCCTCGTTGATGCAAAATGACAGTGAGGAGGCTCTTCTGTTACCACGTTAGTCATGAAGTGTGTTCTGAAGTGCTTTCAAAGTCCTGATGGGAGAACATGCTTGTATACCAGCTTCCAGGTTTGTCTTCATTATTAAAAGAGCTGTGAATTCCTGTATCAGGGCTCCTCAGGGGTGTTAACTATCCCAGGATGAAAGTGCCGGGTGAAGACAGGCACTCATGTTCTTATGAGATAAACATGCAGAGGTTGGCTCTATTTTCTCACCTGATGCAGACAAGTTTATCCAACAGCAAAACAAAATGTAGCTCATCTCCATTATGCTTTTTGGCTCCACTATGCTAACAGAGGCTCAAATCACAATCCCAAATGCAGTGACTCCTGAGATTTGTGGACTTCTAACTCTGGATTCAGAACCATGTCCTGACACATACTTTTGATATTCCCCCCACCCTTGGTTAGTCTAAGGGTTAGAATCAAGAAGTGACAAGGCTCAGCATGAAACTGTCTAATTCACTTTGATTTTTGCAGGAGTTTCAGCCATGTATAGATGTCCCAAATTGACTCAAGTCAGACACATAAATCTTGATAACCTTCTGATCTTTTTCAGTGAAAAAGAGGGGCAAAGTAATTTCATTCCCAGAGACGTTTATGATAGGTGAAGGAAGAAGAAAGAATGAAAAAGGTTAAATACTATCTATGTCTGAGCTGTATAGAGGCTGGACAATCAGGACAGCTCTTCAGACCACACATCTTGCATTTACAGGCAGCTCGCAATCAGCCTGAAATCTGTCAACTGTAAATCCCATCTGACTTTGTGGCAGGTAGAACTGGTGTATTTTCAGGCAGAACGTCAAGAGTGCTTCAGCACAACCTTCCAAGGCCATCTACTCCCTGCACCACTGTGGCAGCAGTCTCTACAGCTGTTCCAAATCTATCTCTGTACAGGAAAGAAAATTGCTTTCCTGTGTACTCTAAAGCTCCTGATTTATCTCCGGTTTTCTTCCAGGAACACTCCAGCTGGGTCAGCTTAAAGCCAGCCCTTTAGTCTACTTTGCAGATAGATAATGCAGATGGGAAACAAATATGACTTTGAGCCTGTCCTCAGCATGGCTCCTCCACTGTATGGAAGCAGCCATAGTTTAGCCTGAAACTGTGGATTAAATAGAAGCTTTTGTAGTTGAAAAGCACTATGCAGAATAAAAGACAATGTATTGGCTACAAAATCTGTACTATGAAGCTAATTTGTAGTCAAGTGGCATCATATTTGGTGTGCTGTAGACTACGAGGTATGCCTAGAGGAAGGTTTCTGTGATTGCGGCAGCATTAGACTGTGAGCTCCTTCAATTCCACTAACCCAGAGCAAATCACATTTTGAAGGACACGGGTGGTAATTTGAATTGGGACTAATTTTCCTTAAAAATAAGCTAAATTAAAATCTAATCTTGTAACCCTGGGCTCCTTCTAAAGACAACAGTGTGTAGTGGACAGATGTCTAAAATAGGCCAGAAAATTCTCTCCAGAGGTGCTTATCTCTCCTTGTCTGACTTATTTATCTAACTGTAACAGGTGCACAGGAAGCATAGCTTTGAATTTTTCAAGGTCTGAAGTTGAGGAAAAAAATCACCCCAAATGTCACTAATACGTAAATACAGCTGGTCTAACAACTGCCATTTTTGCCACTGACAGACTACTTCAGCTCTAGTGTCCTGGGTCTTAGTTTCCTTGTATGGCTTCCTTTTTTCAATCATTTACCTTTAGGTTACAAAAAAATTTAGGATGGCAACCATTCATTACTAAGTGCACATACAGTTCTTAACAAGGAGATTTCCGAACTTAATCAAGGTTTCTAATTGCTGCTGTGCCATAGAAGACACAGTATGTAATTTTTTTTTTTTTTTGCTATTGTTTTAATAAGCAACATAAACAAAGACCCACTGTTTCTTTGCTGGTGTGCCTGAGTTAGGTAATATAAGCCCATCGAAAAAAAACATTTCAGTGGAGGTCTGTTTTGTTGATAAGCTCTTAAATGCAAGAAGATTTTTGTCTTTCCACAGTGAGGAAGCATCATACATATACAGCATGTGGTACAACACAAGAAGTAAGCAAAAAACAGTAATTTAGTTGAAAGAAAGAAAAACTATATAATTTATCAGACATAGAATACAGGACCCAAATTCTGGGGGAGGGAATAATACCTGGGAGTTCTGTGAACCTGGCTCACATCACTATTAACGTAAGTTTGGGCTTTGGAGGATAACCTTCAGCAGTCGGTAAAATGCTCAGAGGTCTCTGCTGCATGTCTTGTTCAAAGGCATGATCTTAAGGATGTTCCTATCTGCCTGTTTCTGTCTGTGCTGGACATCCCATTCACCTCCCTTGTGAATCCATTAGAATTTGCAAGGCTGCCTCTGAAGTGAACTTTTTGGTACAAAAACTCACAGAGACTTTCTTTTACCAGCATATCTGCACAGACACACACAGACAGCATATCGCTTGCCACGAAGATTTCAAAGCCCCACCCCCATAGCTCCTAGGCTTGCTGGACCAAGCCCCAGATAATGTGGATTTAATAGCTGAAAGAAAAACAATAAATACTTTGTATTTATTATTATTTCCTTAAAGAAAAATATGTTCTATATTTTTAAATGTCTAATTAGCGTGTACCACCAATGTAAGTTCTTACATCCCTTTTGTGACACTAATCACAGTGTACACTTCAGTCTCCAACAAGAAGGGGTGGTCGCAAAATGAAGTGTACACAGATACCTATGGTGGAGTAGTACCTTCATGACAAATTCCACTCATATTCTGTCCTAAGATGAAGATCAACTGTAGATATTTATTGTTGTTGGTACCAGGCTATAATCTAGGAGCCCAGGCCATAACCTCTGACATCCTAGTCCTGCCTTCTGGAGCATGTCTTAGAGATAGCTATAGCAGAGATCCTGTGGTAAAGAGGAACATTTCCAATTTCAGGCTAACACAAGAATACACATGAAGTATTCCATATGGACCCCTGCACCAAAACCAAAGGCTTCTTTTTCCTTTGTGCACATTATTCCACTTCCCAATAATACCATTTTTCTCAGCATTTATCTTAAAAGAGAAAAACCAAAGGCAGAAAACCTTTTCAGGCAACCTTGAGAAAAGCAGAAGGAAGTCAGGACAATCTGTAGCATTCACAGTACTGGACTTGCATGAAGGCTCATCTCCCACATGGCTCTGCTTCCTGCCTAGGATTCTGACTGCAGAGATTACAGGAATTTTGTATTGGAATTCTGAATGTAGGGAACATGGTTGCACCATTTTCTTCCTCTGCTCACTACTGGAGAAAGTTGGAAATATGGACACAAAGATGTTTATTTCACCTCCCTGGAATTACATCAAATTATGTAAAAACTGTGAAAATAAAGGAGGTTATTAATTCCAACTTCAGTGACTCCTTGTCAAGCTAATTAAAAAAGGTTATTGAAAAAAATAGTAAATTGTTCCCTTTAACTGAAAAATCATTAGTATCTATGCATAAACCAAAGCCCAAGCCAAATGGTATCATCTTTTTTCTAACATCTTCTCTGCACACAATGTCAAGGAGGCTTGTGCACAGAGGAGAGGATGTGTTTACAATGCTATGGGGTCCTGGTGATCCCTGTCATTCTAATGGACCATTAAATTCTGTTACTAATGGGCATACACTACAAAGCCAGCTGTAAGGTATTATGAGGTTAATAATACTTGCTAAAGGGCTAGGAATTTACTTAGATAATAAGATACCCTGTGTTATGATAATAAGGGTTAAACAAATAAAATTTAAGAAGTATTTTTAAAGCAATACAAAGACACCTGGCCTCGAGGCAGAAGCTAACGTGTAACTGATGACAATTCCCTTTGTGTAGTTCTTCCATCCCATCTCTACCGCTGACAAAGTATTGGCATATAGAGGCAGAGGAAGTCTCTTCCAGCAAATGATTTATAGATTTCTAATGGGCTGTAGGAAAATGCGACTTTTCAATAGCCTGCAATCAAAAGACATTCAACAAAAGCTATGTAGACTGTGAAAGAATAAGCAAAATATGATCATCCATATTCATGAAAACACATTAACCCACTTACCTGGAGTATTCAATTATTTCCCTATTTATGGATAATATGTGTGCTATAAATGTCAAGATCAATTTAAAAAGTGAGTAAATTGCCTTTTTATGCCCTGATATTAAACAGTGTCCTGCATGCATGGCTGTCACTCCAAAATTGTTTAGTTTTCTCCTACCATAAAAGCTCCAGCTATTCTATTACAGTACATGAATAGAAAAATGGAATGCACAGGATACTATCAAGCAGTTAATGGCATAAATACTTTATTTTAATAATTCAGAATAATGAACAAATGTTTGGAGATGCCAGAAGAGACTGGTATAGTCACAGTCAGTTTGACGATGATGGAGGGAAGGAGGGCTTGTACCTATTGTGTGTAGTAGTACAGAGACAGCACAGGCAGAGGTAAATACTTCTATTAGTGTTTATGAATTTGAATGAGCAAGATGCATTTTTATTGCTTTCCATTACATATCCAGGAACTGCTGCTTAAATATTACATTCATGCTTTTTTATGGAATACCTTACTGTTAAAATATTTTGGGTAAAATATTTGAAAGGTGAAAAAAATCCCATGAAAACACCTTAAGCATGAGACCTAAAGAAACTTGGCTTTGGCTGAGTACTTACGCTACAGGAAAGCTTTCATTTTTAAGATACGTTTCAAATGACTCAAACAACATATTTACAAGCACCTTTACTATCCTGTGATACATCTGTGTAACCATTACACAGAAAACTGAATGCCAATTACAGGCTACGATTTGCTTTAATAAGTGAGAAAATAATTTTGGCAGCTACCTTACTGATCCCAATAACATTACCTCTCCATGTCTCTGGCTGAATTTCCATGGAGGATTGCACAGAACAATAGCAATGAAATGAGTTAATCTTCCACATAAATAGAGATGATTGGAAAATGTTCTGTCAAAATTGTGTTAATCAGAAAATGTCCTTTTTTACCTTATACGGAAATTTTAATTTCATTTGATTCCCTCCCTCTGTATTTTTCAAATAAAAAAGAAACAAAAAGCGTGCATGTACGTTTCTTATGTTTGGTTGGTTTGGGTTTTTTCTTTAAAAAAATGAACATTTTAATTTCAGATTATCATAAATAAATGCTGGAAATTTTTAATGAACTTTTTTTCCAAAATGTCCTATGAAAATAGTCTTTGTATTATTCCAGAACTTACACATCTCACTATAACCTGAAGAAACTTTTAAAAAATTATTTTCAGTTTTGCCTTTCTTTTTTTATGAGAAAGATTTCAAGTCTTTTAATAGATGGCAGATGATCTTTGCAAAGCAGGTTAAAATGGTAGCACAGTAGTAGCTGATTATTCTGTTTTGGTAGCTTGTTTATATGTTTTGTTTTCAGAGGTAAATTATTGATTATGCTGTGAGTTTTTTAAAGAATTAACCCCATGCTTTGCAAATCATGTATAAGAAGCAGTAACCACATCCATTTGTTTTTCATTTTAAAGTTTTTGAGTGAGACGCCTTTTAATGCTTCATGAGAGATAGTTTAAAAATGCTAGTATTTTCAATGGAACCAAAGATTGGCTTGGTAATAAATTCTTTTATGTGAGTTACTACAAGCTAGTCGCCCCACACTGACTTTGAGTGTAGCATATGGAGGGAAGTAATGCATGATAAAATTCAGCATAAGGCTTTTTATAGCAGCAGATTTCTTTCTTTAATGATAGAGCATTTCTGGGCAATTTGTGAATGCTTAAACACAAACACTTCTTAGAACAAGTCATATCCTCATAGGACCTGGCTTTCCTCTCAGATCAGTTTTGTACTAGGAAACCCTACTAGCAATATTTAACCACTCCCACAACAGATCAAAGACCTCCTTTTCTTCACCCACAAACATGTAGGAAAATTCAGTCCATATTTCAAATATAGTGATCTAGGATAAATTAGGGAAGTTTTGTTTATTAGGAGAGACTTCTGTTATACTTGTGAAAACACTGGTGCTTTAGTGAAAGCTGGCAAGGCAAAGAGCTCAACTTGTCCTTCAGTGTCTAACTCAAATTTCCTTCATTGGTGAGGACCCGGAGTTTGGATAAACTGGTTCTGAGGTCTGGATTGAAGTTATTTCACTTGGACCTTTTCACTGATCTACTTCAATTTGCATAGGCTTCTATTCTCTGTCTGAAAAACAGGGCTGATAATGGGTATCTTCAAAGATAGTGCTTGTGATAATATTACAATTATATTATATTCAGATTTTTAGATAATAATTATAGTCTATAATACGATAATTCTATAATATTGTCTCTGTAAGAATTATATATTCTTCTGAGTTGAGACTTTTTTGAGATCTTGTTGAACTTATCTTAGAAAGTCCCACCATCAGATAAAAGTAACAAACATGTCAATTGAGATAAACATGTCCCTTGAGAACCATTAAGGGAAGAAACTTTTTCTTCACACCTCGTAGTAAAATAATGTTTTCCCTCCTGTGCCCCCCGCTGCTGTATTTTTCTAGCCTTTTCTTGAGCATGAACATTTAAAGGACAGGGTGTTGTTACAGAACAATAGAGAATGTAACATAGGAAATGGATATACTGCCAAATTGTGATTGGGGTTTGGGATACTTGTACCTACCCTGGCTTTAAATTAACCACTTCCAGCAGCTAGCTGCAGCTATGCACAAATCAGACTGAGCTGAACGTTCAAATCCTTACCTTAATTTTGAATAGCCTTTGAGATCTGTTCTGCTTTGGGCGTGACCAGCACTGACAATTGAGCTATAATCATCTCTCACTATTCATGATCAGTATAGCCTGGAAAATGGCTGCACAGATTGTCCCAAATCAGCATAAACATCTCAGCAACACCACCCCATTTCCACAAATACTAAGAAGATTAACTCAACCACAGCCCTGTGGGACTGTGTGGAGCCAGCTGAGATCAGGAAATGGTGTAGGCACATTAGCAGAGCACAGCGTCTGAGCTAATAAGTCCTGCCAGAAAAATTGCTGTTTTGGCACTTTTTATTTACAAACCAAATAATCTATCTACAAATGATTAAGAGCTGACTGTACTGTCAAGTTATTTTAGGTACTACTACATCAGAGACAGTTCCAGCAGGGGTTTAATTTAGCTTAGCACCAGGCGGGTGCTTAGTGGAGCAGTCTTAGGTAAATTTGCTCTCAAATAGACTAAACCACTTCAATCTCAGTTTACATTCTGTACCTCCAATGATATTTGTATGACCACCATTCTGAGTGGCTGCAGGACCACACAGAAATATCGTTGTGTATCAGGTGACAAAAAAGTTCCTCTTGTCTGCCATAGAGGACCAGGTTTTTATCACGGTAGATTGTATTATTTCAGTGGGTGATGCATTCATTCTCCCCCTGCCCCTTTTCCATGCTCTCCATACTCAAATCATTTTAGTTTAAAAGGATAAGAGAAAAAATTACAGCTTTGGTAGGACAAGTACAGAGCCTGATACACAACCGATGGTATTGTCTGTGCTCAGATTCTAGACAGTGGATTAGTGGTGTAAGTAGATGGACTGATATCTAGTCAGTATATGGAGAACAGTAGCTTTGACAGGCCCCTACATACTTATTAGTCAAGAGAGTTATCAAGCTGTCCCAAATAAACAATTTCTTTCCATCACAAAGATAGCTTCAGAGTTTTCCCTTTCATGGCCTGGACTTTTACAGTAATATAGAAACATAATGTACATTATTTTGCACTGTAAAGCATGGACAAGTTACAAACTTGGTGAAAGTAATCCAATGAATCACAGCTCAGACACTTTTCACAGTAAGAAACCTGCAATCTCCCCATAGAGTTTTATGGATGGATGTGCTAGATGAAGCATTGGTGAATGCCAGACTTTCAAGACTTGTGTCAGGAAGACTTCCTTAGGTTAGTGGGTGTATAATAGCATTTCAGAATTAACATCTTTTGTCGATTTAAGTAACCATATGGTTTTTAAGGTTTACATACAGTGCTTAAAATATTACAACCACCTACATGGCTATTAGAAGTCAGGATTTCCCATTGAGCAGGTGACAGTGGCCCTGACTCCATAGTAACAAGGGAGAAATCTTAGTAAAAATTCCTTCTATGTCCACATCCCTATAGGTCCCTTTCTTGATACTGCAAATGATATCAAACTTCTCCTTTCATTTTTCCTTAATTCTAACTTAGTCTTCTGTCAAGGAAAAGAAAAAACCTCCAAAAATAATTATAAAATATTTAATAGTAGTGAGGACATCTCAGCTTCGAATTTCCTATCCATTAATAATGACATGGGTAAATGGCCTAAAGTGGTGTCTAGAACTGTAAACCCCCTCCTAGACAGTTATTTATTTCCAGGAGATGTCTGGCACCTTGATACTTACTGCTCTAACAAATTACCCCATTAAATAGTTCTCTCCTGGTCATCTTTTATCAAGCTAAACATGTAGTTTTGTATAATCTACAATTGCTTGTGGTATACAATTATTCAAAGGCAAGACACTTCATTCAATGTTCACTAGTTATGACTCCTTTCTTCAGCACAGCTATTTCAGATTAAAAATATGCCATCATAGGGAATAGAAACAGCAACTGAAAATATTATATCATCCCTTGTTACCAGAGGGTTCATTAGATTTTACAAAGCAATTCTAATATGACCTTTTGTTTGTAAACTGCTTTTCAAAACTACATTTTTATCGCAAAAGTCACTTGTTCTTTTATTTCTTTTTTTTCTCATTTGGAGAAGTAAATGTAGAAAATGACAGTAATATAGCAAAGACAGTAGGTTATCTTCCTCATAGCTCTTGGAATTTCAGATCTTCGGCTTTATTAATTCCAGTCTAGAACCAGACTTTACCTCTAAAAGGTAGAATATTTCATGACTGAGTCAGAGAGCAGGCGGACGGAGCTATGCAAGGTGATAGGTGAACATGTAGTGAGAAGGTGCTGGAGTCTGACAGTCCTCTCTGGTGTCTTTAGCCAGACAAAACTACTCTAAATGGATAGTTGGCTGAGCCAAGAGATTTGTAGCAAATACAGAAGCCTGGAAAGTTTTTGTAGATGCACCTTTGGATCAGATCTTACCCCACTCTAATGTGGTTTAATTTATCTACAAACAAGACTTCATACTGAGCAGATGCCTCTGCACAATATTGAATTGACACCTTATTACAGTGTAAGAATATAATAGGCCAGAAAGAATGGAGGATTAGTTGGATTAGAAACGCAGCTGTGATAGCTTGGATTGATTTATTGTCCATGTGGCAGTATTATAAACATCACTCCTCAGGATGAGGCACTCAGCCGTGCCTTGATTTTCTGATTATTCCTGTTACTTATATATATTTCATGCTGATAGATGTTACAACAGAAATAAATAAATAACTAAAAGAACTGATACAGTCACCTAGAACCTTGTTTTTGCGAAATACCACACAGGAAATGGCACCATGTGATTTTTGGCATCACAGCTATACCAACTGAACGACTGGGACATATCTTTTTAAAAGACATCCATTGACAAAGAAAATCATAGAATCATAGAATCACAGAATCATTTAGGTTGGAAAAGACCTCTAAGATCACCAAGTCCAACCATCAACCTAACACTAGCAAGCCCACCACTAAACCATGTCCCTAAGCACCACATCCACACATCTTTTAAATACCTCCAGGGATGGTAACTCAACTGCTTCCCTGGGAACCTTGTTCCAAAGCTTGACAACCCTTTCTGTGAAGAAATTTTTCCTAACAGCCAGTCTAAACCTCCCCTGGCACAACTTGAGGCTATTTCCTCTCATCACTTGTTACCTGGGGAACGAGACCAGTGCCCACCTTGCTACAACCTCCTTTCAGGTAGTTGTTGAGAGTGACCTCAGCCTCCTGTTCTCCAGACTAAACAATCCCAACCTCTTCTCATAAGACTTGTTCTCTGGACCCTTCACCAGCTTCGTTGCCCTTCTCTGGACACGCTCCAGCACCTCAATGTCTTTCTTGTACCGAGGGGCCCAAAACTGGACACAGTATTCGAGGTGCAACCGCACCAGTGCCAAGTACATGCAAATACTACATGCCAAGTAAGTAGTTCAAATTGCTAGTTAGCTCAATGTCAGTAGTTTTAAAAAGTTATTTTGTTTCTGAATTTTTAGTGACAGATTGGATCTTAGCACATCTTGATTTGATAGATTCAGGAATTCCCACCATTAAGAAGATTGTCAATGCCAGTCAAATTACTTATTAATGTTATTACAGTAATAATGCTGCCCTAATTTTTTGCAAACTTGAGTCAATGGAGAACTCCACAAACTTCTCATCAAATATTTCTGTATACATAGTCTAATGTTATAGCCATGCCTTCTTATATATACTGCATTGAGCATGTCACCAGATTAGGATTGAAAAACCATAACACTTATAACAGCATCCTAGTGTGAATGGTTAAAAGCCTTGACTCTGATGAATTCCAGAATACTGTGAGATTTGAAGAAAGCAACCATCTAAACAAACAGATCTCCTGAGTTCGTAGGAAATTTGTCAATATGTTGGGTGGGTGGAAATTTTAAGATATAACAGTGATTCTGTAAACTGATAAGGTTGAAAAAGGAAAGTTAATATCTAACAAATATTTAATAATAACATATTGGAAGCTTTTATAGCCAAAGATGTGGCTGGGTAAAAGATAAAACAGGTATGATTGCTAGTGTGCAATTAACAGATCAAGAACTTAAATTTCCTTTTGTATTGTGTGTTATAAGAACACCACAAAATTTTCCAAGGAAGAAAGAGCAACCTGTATAAAGGTTGTTGGATTAAATGGAAGGGTTTATATTTTTTTTATTCCCAGACCTCTTTGTCTTCCTATGTAACATTGGGTAAGTAATTTATTTTGCCTGATCCCCTACTTGCTCAATATATTATTTTCCTGTCCAGGGCAGTTTTGAGGATAAATTCAACTAATAATGATTGGGCATTTGAAAATTTGGATATAGTCATAACAAGTCCTTAGTTATCTATTAGTTTAGAAGGAAATTAAATTTGGCAGATGGCTTTGTCTCTATCTCAAACCTATAATTTAGTAAAAATAATGAAACCCTAGGACTTGGGTGGCTGCCTAAATTGCAGAACTACATTATTATCAATTCAGTTTCAGTGACAGAGTTGATGCTCACAAGTCCCGCTACTAAAAAACCTGTTTTGAACACTATAAAAACACTCACTGAGAGAAAAGAAAAGACTGTTTTTATGTTTTCTTAATGAAACAAATATTTTGATAAACCCAATAAATTTACTCTTTTCTCTATGGAATAGCTTTGATATTCAAATTCCCTTCTTCCTGCATCTTGACTCTTATACCCAAACACACAACACCCTTCCCATATGTCAGCTTGACAGGAAAGCTAATGAATACTTTTTGCTGAAATATTTTACTGTGTTAGTCTTCTTAAATAACTAATTGCCACACAGTATTGGAAGGTTTTTTTTGAAAAATATTAATGCCAATTTTCATGTTTTTTGAAGTCCATCATTATTTTTAAAATTAGTAAAAAATTCCTATCCACAAACTTTATTCATTAAACAATCTTTTTAATAGGCAAATATTTCACTAATTTTCTCATACATATTGCAGTGACAAATGTTTTTGGAAAAAAAAAAGAGAACTGATCTTTAAAAGTATAGAAAGCTGAAAAATCTGATATTTTTCATCAAAATTGTTACCTTTGACCAGTACTTACCAGGACTCCTCCTCAGCCAAATTAAAACATATAAATGGAAAATAGAAATAGAAGATAGAAAATTAATTGTGATATATTAATATGTAGAATGAAAGGATTTCTTCTTGCAAAGTCTTTGGAGAAATAGTTTTATTTTTCAGAATATTCCAGAATTAATTCAGAACAGAGGTTTGACAGTTATAAAGAAAAACTCTAAAGAATCAGTGCAATAAAAGCCTTGTGCACCTGAAAGTTCAGGACTGAAAAATTGCCATTTAGGTACAAATTGAAAATACACAGTCCCTTAACTCACATTTAAATTCCTAACTTCACATTCTGTTGAATAGGAAAATAAAGAGGACCTAGGAGATAAAAATCATAATATTTTGTGAGAGCTGGACCTTTCAGCTGAGCCATTCTTCATGGAGAAAAGAAGGAGCCGGACCTGGTCAGTGCTCCAGGAGAAGGGCAGATCACATCATGGTCTGGATTCAGGATATATGAAGTAAACTTGCTTTTGGATAGATGATTTTCATTCATCAATGACCCTTTTGTAAGGACAGCAAATACAGTCAGATGTGCAGGCACAGCCCAGACTCCTTCTAAGGTACGGTCAAAATAAATACAAGAATAGTTTGTTGACCACCAGAATGGTGACAAGCACTACTAAACGTTTCTCCTGTATGTAGGCGTGGCCAGCTTCATCTCCAAAAGGAAGTCAAAACAAGAAACACCGAACAAGGACCTGCCTGATGTATACCTGCCTGAGAGTATAAGTGTATTGTCACCTTCAGTTAATGAAAAGGAAAACTCAAAGGTAAGTCCAAAGACATACAGAAAGATACCTCTGTTATTTGAACACTCAACTCTGACTTTCTCCATGTGGGTACCAACTTTGTTCACTGAAGAGAGTTCATTTGTTTTGTTTGTATTTTTGCTAGAAATGCATTTGCTGTCCAAGATACTAGAAACCCAATATTGCTTACATCTGAAAGGATTCAAAACCATAACTGCAGCTTTATAAGACTGTCCTAACAAGTGGCTTTTTAAGCTGTTGTTCTATGCCTTGAAAGGTATCACTGTTTCCTAGAAAAAGAGCCCAGAGCAGGTAAAACTCTATAGCCTAATAAAGCACTAAGGTGATGGAGAAAAGCTCTCACCATTTTTCTAATTGTAATTCATGTTCTTTCCAAAAATAGTTTCACCTGAATAACATGAACAGACTATCTTTTAGCTAAATGCTTTACCTATTTGTATTTGTATATACCTATTTGTATACTAAATCATCCTCCTTAACAGTAGTTCTCTCTGTCTGGCATTATGACAGTTGCCCTCCATTTTGATTTCTTTTTCAACCTCAAAAGTATACGTAGAAAAAGGCTCTCTAATGTAGCCTGATGTCTAAAGAACTCTTCTGGGAGGAACGTGAATGAATTCTCAGAGGAATAATTCTTCATGTTTTTAATAATGTTGAATTTTAGAATGCAATGGAGAAGGTGCATACTCTTCCAAGAACATTTTGAAAGAAAACAGAGACAACCTGTGTATTTTGAAGAGCATGGTCCTGAGAGGTGTGCTTAACTAGTGCCCAAAATGAGTGTTAGGTAGCTTAAGAGCTGTATACTCTGTATAAACATAAGACAGCTCTGTAAAAGTTAAGATTCCAGAAGTACAAAAATACAATTTCTATGAAAATTCAAACTCAAAACCTGTAACACTTGGAGACTTTTGGTACTTCCAAGGCAGTCAAAATGGAGTTGGAATACCTATATCCTGGATAAATACAACTAAATAATGCTTGATTCCTATATTTGGTGCTTAAGATAGGTTCTAACCCTATTCATAAATTTTATTGGTACATATACCTGTTAAAATAATTGCCTGATGAGTAGCAAAAGAGACTAACCACCTATAAGTAGCCTCTGGTACATGGGACCCAGTCATTTCTCCATAATTTCTTTCTCAGTGGGAAAGAACTGAACAAATTTGGTATGCTGTACCATGCACGAATAAAATAATGGGTTGATATTTAAGAGATTTGTCCTACTTCTTGATTTGCTGTTTACTTACTGAATGACTTTGGACTTTCACCCCTTTTTTTGGATTTTCTATTCACATTAAGCTCAAAATCAGTTTGGCACAACTCTGTTGTTTCTAATTACTACTATATCCTAGATATTAAAGTGTCACAGATGTCACTCTACAAATTAAATAAATCATGTAAGATGTAATCTGTACCAAAATAATATATCTGCTATGATTCAACAATACTCTGGTCTGCTTTGGAATTAGAAACAGATGTTGCATTACCTCAGAAAGGAAAATCTGGCTACTAGGGAGTGGGGTAGAAAAAAATAGGGTTCTTTACCATTACCATCTGCTTTTTAAAACCTTGATGTATATCATTTTGGTCCTTATAGTTATCTCCCTTTGAAATACTTTAAGTTGATAGAGTTTAAACTTCCAACGCTCTGAACAACTTGAGGCATAGGTTGGTACTTTCAGTCTAGTATTTTAATTTAAATAAGCAAACACTCTGGCATGAGAGTGGGAAGAGACTTCAAGTGAGTCATCTGTAGTAGCTCATCCTCCTGAGTCATGGTAGAACTGATGCAAATATTCCTTCACGGACTAGTTGTAAATATTTCAATTGAGTTTACTTTAGTCAGCTTCCTTGTAATTGATTCATCTGGCAGAAATAATTATTAAACATCCTCTAATACTTAATCACATTGTCCCATGGCAGGGCACAACTCCTTTTCTTCCCCTCCTCTCCTAACAAATGATAATGGCTTGTGACATAAGATTTCCTTCTTCTAAAATTGTATTGCTTGCATTGTGGGTTTTTTAACAATTTATTATATAGGATATTCACACTCTCTCATTGCTTTGTTCTCTTATCTCACCCTCAAGGATCAAGTTTTTAAATATGTTAGGAGCTTGTTGCTCTTCTTTTGATTCTTTGCAGATTACTATTCTCTTTGAAATGCAGCATCCCAAAGTATGTATGTTATTTCAAGTAGAGCCAAAGCAGCACTATTATACAGGTGTTACCAACAAGCTTGATTTACTGTGATAATCCTATTGATACAACCCAATACAGGAACTTCCTGTTTTATGATTGCTGATTTATCCCTAATTTATGTTTACTTTAATCTTTACATACTCCTTGATGAACCCAAGTTAACTGCGTGCTTGACTAGAGTGTTGGAATGGAAGGATACAGCCTCTTTAGGAAGGACATGCAGGGGACATGAGGAGGGAGTGTCGCCCTCCATGTCAATGACCAGCTGGAGTGCATGGAGCTCCACCTGGGGATGGATGAGGAGCTGACTGAGAGTTTACGGGTCAGGATTAAGGGGAGGGCAGGGACAGGTGACATTTTAGGAGCGGCAGAAACAACATGTGATGAACTGAACGCAACCCCCATTCCCTGTTCCCCTGGACAGTTCGGGGTTGGGGGAGGAGGTGGAGAACTTAGGAGTGAAGCTGAGCCTGGGAAGAAGGGACTGGTGGGGGAAAGGTGTTTTAAATTTGGTTTTACTTCTCATTACCCTACTCTGATTTGACTGGTAAGAAATTAAACTAATCTCCCCCAGTCAAATCTGTTTTGCCCATGACAGTAATTAGTGAAGGATCTCTCACTGTCCTTACCTCAACCCACAAGCCTTTTGTTATATTTTCTCTCCCCTGTCCAGCTGAGGAAGGGAGTGATAGAGTGGCTTTGGTGGGCACCTCGTGGTCAGCTAGCGTCAACCCACCACACAGTGCAAAACTGACAGACTTATCCCTCTGAACACCTGGAATTAACTTATCAAAATGCCCCTGCTGTACTAACATCTCCTGTATTACTACTTCCCTTTCCTCACAGTGCGCTAAGGTTCACATTCAGTTTCTTGTTCCCTGCACACACTTAAAGACAAAATTATATAATAAAACTTTTCTCTGCCTAAAAATGTTTCTCATTCCTCTCATTGTTTCTGCCTTATTGAATAGTCAACCGATTCAAATAAAAAAAAAAGAATTAAAAAAAAAAGAAAAGGGCCCTGTGCTAGATTCTTCTTTTTCAGCTTCCTCCAAAATTACTTCTGAAACCCACTTAGACAGCAACTGGCTTCACACAGAGTTTCTTAGCTGCATGTTCATTTCATGAGTATCTCTTCCTCTTATCTATTCTAACATATAGACTGAGGTGTAATGCCAATCTTCCAAAAATCATTTCTTAATCATCTTTTTAACTCTAGTTTTATTATGAGTCTTCTCAGGGAGTGTTGCTCAAATATTAAGTATTTCTGAAGTCAGAAGTGTTCAGGGTTGCAGGGGAAGGTTCTATTTACTGGATTTTGATTTACTGTTGGCCTCTGCAACCCACCTGACCAAAGTTCTTGTAGAGTGTTACTGCATCTATTAAGGCTCAGAGAAGCAAAGCACTTCCTTACTCCAGCTACGAGTAACAAAACAAGAAAACCCAACCAAACCAAAAAAATAAAAAAACCCAAACAAACCCCAACCAAACAAACCAAAACCACAACTCCCAAAAAAGAAGAAGGGAAGATGAAGAACATGAGCTCTCTGATTTATGCAGAAAGTGGTAAAACCAGAGGCTCTCCTCCCTGAGGAATGATACACAGTTGGTTGGCACACATAGCTGAGTAATTAGATCAGCGAAGAGCTGAAGTACATTACTGCTCTCAAAAAGCAAGGTGAAAACTGAATCCGTTTGTTCATTGACCAGAGCCTGCAGTAACCCTTTACACAAAGTGAATTGCACTATTAGAGCATATCCCTTCAGAAAGATTCCTAACATGACCATCACAAGTAAAGTCCACAGGAGTCTCCCAGAGGTAGCAAGGAAGTTTAGTGATGGGTACAATGTCAGATATGGGCATCTAAGACAAACATAAGATTCTCCAAAGAACAAAGGAATCGTCAAAGCAGAACAGAAGAATGGTCTGGTTCAGTCCATATAACCAATCCGGCTGTCAGCAGAACAAGCAATACCAAAGAATAACAGAAGAAACCACATGCACAAAAATCACCTAATAGTATGCCAGCTGATGGTTGTCTTATCTCCTGAAGCACAAAATTTTATATTTCAGGATTTCTGCCCCATGAATTTTGGGAAATATGTTCCCTTAGTTCTGGAACCAGCTGTTGCTTAGACAATATGGCACCTGGGAAATGCATAATTTTATAAAATTATAAGAATGCATGAGATCATCATAATTATATTTTATATTTATTCAAGTGCATCTCTGAGGATGGATTTTTTGTTTTGAATTATCTTTAATATTAAGTAGTGCCTTAAAATTGTTATTAAATAGTGACAGGAACAGGAAAACATCAACAACGGGTACTTTATTTGTTGAATGTTCTCTGAAGAAGATGTTGAAAAATAAAAAAGGCAACATTAAATTTAATTCATACATTGTTGTCAATTTAACACTAAATTTGTGCAGTTGAATTCCAGGTGCCAATGGTAGAATGACACTATATATTAACTAATGAACTTCTTTATCCTCAACAATAATGACATACTAAAAAGACTTTTAAAAAAGAAATTTATTGAAATTAATGAATTTGATGTTTAGCCTAAAAAGAATCACTAAAGCATGGTTCCAAGGCTCAATTAAAAATTTCATATTTGCAGTCACAGTTATTTTTGCCTTACTTTTAAAACAAGTGCCAATGCCTCTATTCTGTTCACTGTATATAAGGGCATGAGGATCTAGCTCCGAGTGACATTTTGCTAATATAAAGATATTGCAATACTAAACCTAACTATATTAAATGCAGGGGAAAATTCAGCTGTAAATATTACAGCACAAATTGTACCTTGACATATACCTATGGTGACCCTACCAAAGTCAAAGCACAAAGATTTCCCAGCAAAGTTTCACCTTATGAATAAGTTACTTGATGTGACATACAGCTATTTTTATAATAATTGGGACCATGAAATATGGGAAAAGCACTTTTTATTCTTTGCAGGGAACTTCGACATGATCTAGTCCTCTTTGTTTCCAGTGATTCTCTTGAAATCCTATTCAAAATCAGTTGGGCTTTTGCCCAATAAATAATATACTCATGATTCATGAAATGCATATTTAAGATCAAAATTGCACTGTACAGGAGAGTACCAAGTCTTCTTTGAAATCAGTGGGACTGTTCCTGGTAAATTATTCTTCATCTAATACATTCTATCATTTTACAGAATTTTTAATCAGATTGAGAGATTAAAGGTAGAAAGTATGATAGTCAATAGGTATTCAGGTCTGAGTAAGAAGTGATTGAGAATACTGACATATTTTTCTTCTTCTCAAAGTTCTTGCCAGCTCTATAAAACTTTGAACCTAACATTGCAAAAAATAGCACTTCTGCTGCTACTCTAAGTGCTAGAAAAAGAAAAGATATTTTGAAGTGGGCTGTCCCCTCATGTTTTCTTGAATTCTCAGCAAAATTGCTGTCTCTGGTTCATAAAGTTCAACTTATTTGACAGATAGATCTCAGCTTGGAAGGGCTGTATGTCCATTCTGTCCCTGTCTCCCTTGTGGTGCCCTTACCAAATTTCAAAAAGTTTCTGTGGTGATTGTTCTCCTTGGAGATATAGTGAACATGTCTCAAGCCTGAGATACCATCCCTTCCCAGGTCTGAACTGGACTTTTTAGTCCATGTGTGAAGGCAGAGCAGGAAACAAGGCTTGGTAAAGGGGCTGAGCCATGCCACTGTCCAAGCTGTGCCTGTGGCTTCTTGGCCTCACTGGTAATAGCAGCTTATTAGCATGTAACCCACTCCCAAATTCCATGTAAAAATTAGCTTGAGCCCACCCCCAGGTTGTAACGTGTTCTCTCCTCAGTGGCTTCTAGAAAATAAATGCCTTTGCTGGTTTCTTTGTTATCTGGTAACTATTGTTTAATGCCATCTGCTGCTTCAACCTTTCCCTGCAATTTCTGTGCAAGAGCAAAAGGAGAGCATCATGTAATAAGTCTTTTTGTAAAGCACTTTTCTGTGCTTCTGCTCTAATTTATAGGGTCTGACTGTGCAGCCTGTTACTCATTTATAGCAGTACTCATTTGGACCCAGCAGAGGAGCTGGTGTGAAGCAGTGTTCACAAGGATGACTAACGATCAGGTTCACAGACTGTGAAACTCCTTTTGCATGGCCATTCCCAGAAGCGAACCCAGAAGGCTCTTGAACCACATGGATTACAGAATTTCACACAGAAAAAATGGCATCGTAGCCATAACCCCTGCTTGAGCCGAAGCTATTTGCTCAGTGTCACAGCCTAAATTGTGCTGAAGCAGCTGACAATACACCAGTATGGCTAATGCCATACAGGAGACGTTTAGTGTCCTTTAGCCTTCATAATGGCACCGAAGGCAACCCTACTGAACTAATCATGGGGAAAAGAAGTGGGAACCTGGTGAGATGTGGCAGGCACAGGCACAGAATAATTAGCAGAGGTTTGAGCTGAAAAGAGTCCCTACTGTTAAGTATTTATTACTTGCATCTCAGGCAGTGCTGTGAATCTTACCTTTAACCACTAATATTTGCCTGGAAACAAAGTGATTCAAACTTGACAGCAGATGTTACTAAGTGAACAGTGAACCAGTGTCCTAATAATTATTTGCTCATGGAGTAACTCTATTGCTTTTCAGTAGCAGGCAAACACAGCATGGTACAACTAAATGATATGTTAATGACTACAATAATTTAAGATTAGGCAAGAGCTGGAGAACAGTATTCAAGCAGGCTGGGTTGTGTTTCTGTTACCAGTTTTATGCCTGAAGGATATATTTATCTGTTGGCCTATCTTAAGGATATACTATAGTGCTTTTCTTAGTATCTTTAAATGGCCTCATGCAAATATACATGAGTTTCAGATTGTCAAGTTGTTATAAGAAAATAATAAAGGTATGGCAGTTTTATATCACAGCCTGTAGATTTATGTGAATAATTTTATTTGACCTACAGAGAGGAATTAAAACAATACTTTGTTTGACTTTGTTATTTAGAAATGATGTGAGAACTGGGGATCTGATACTCTCTAGGACTGATCATAGTCTACTGAACTGCACTTCATTTCTAACACATAACAGACCTAAGTAAATAATTTCCCTCCCTCTCCTGAATGAATTGTTAGTAATACTTAATAGGTAAAACCATGAGATAGAAGACACTATCCCAATATAATAATTACTGCATTATTGCAATCTATTTGGACCATCTGTTCTGCTACACTCTCCACTTTAAACATTTAAAGATGGGCTTTTTTAAACAAAGCTGATAAACCAGTGAGAACTTGTTGGACAAGGTAGGTCAGATTAGATCTTTCATCAACACTATGCATCTGCGGTATCTTTTAAAGTCTGTGGATAAAGACACATATATATGGTGGTTCTTACTGAGAAGTTGTAAGAACATTATTTTTAATTCCTTTCAAGTATTTTTAAAATTCTTTCCAAAGTTCATTATTTTCATCCTATATTCTTCCTTCACATTTGTCCCTCAAAATCTCTCATATATATTAGGGGCCATGTAATTTGTCTGTACCATGTTAACACCTGGCAAAATAATGTGTGGCATATGGCCTAATAGCTTAT
Organism: Phalacrocorax aristotelis; assembly: GCF_949628215.1. NCBI lineage: Eukaryota > Metazoa > Chordata > Aves > Suliformes > Phalacrocoracidae > Phalacrocorax > Phalacrocorax aristotelis. The sequence continues at coordinate 194,687,816 of NC_134276.1, forward strand.
AAACACACAAAGGCATTTGGCATTGCATAAAAAATTAATTTTAAATTCCTGTGTAAATTAGTGGCAAGGGGCTGCGATTTTCCAGTTCTTACACACATCTCCAATAACAAATTGCAGTTTAAGGCCAATGAAGTACCTACTATAACAGAAAACTCTCTTACTCACTCTGCATCTGCTGATAATTTCTTAGCAAGCTCACTAATGTAGGTAAATTTTTGATCTATAATTTACAGGAAAAAAAAGCTGACATCATATTAAAGCATGTTAGTGATAAGCATCAAATTTTAAACCAATTTTTCCACCTTACATGATACATTTGCTGTGTAAAATAGCGGTGTCTAGCTAGTGTGTGACTTGGTCTAACAGTCACATTTAATCCAAAAGTTCCTGTTAGTGAAGGGAAGTTTAAAAAATGAGAGGGATGCGTTGTTTCTGTCTAGACTGCTTTCCTAGGACATTTGAAAAAACTTTGTGTGTGGTCATTGTTTCCCTTCTAAATTCCTCCAGGTCACCTTTATTATGCAAATCATTAACAGTATATGCCAATTTGAACCCAGGATGAATCCTATTCTGTTTTGAAAAGGCTATGGCAAAGCAATGTTGTACTTTCTGTTTTCTTTTTACTTTTAAAATATTCAAATTGAAAACGCAGTTAATTCTTTGTTAAAGTTAGACAATTTGAATATGACTCAAACAAGTGGACATCATCCCTCTAACAAGCTAAATACCACTGGCCTGATTGTCAGAGATGTAATGCTTCACCACCTTGGTTTTGCTTTGCAGCTTTGAAAAAAAAGAACCTAACTTCTTTTTTAGACATTAATTTGAGTCTCCTGAGTTGGAAATGCTGCTGTGTTCAAATTCCCCATACGAGATAGATTTTATAACCTGTACTCACCTCTGCCGGGGCGATCACACAAGGTTTAGATGAAAGGCTGACCCAGGACTCAGGCTGCTTCTCATTTTCTGGCCTGGCTTTCAAATACACTGAAGAAGTTACCTCACCACAGGTAGGAGATGAGAAATTTGAAGGGTTGTTACACACTGTCAATATTGATGGAAGGCTGGTGGAAAGCTATTGAGCACAGCAGGGCATAACTAGGAACTCACTCTCAGTTCGGTGATCTTTTTCATGCAGGCCACAGAGCTGCTACAACCTCACAGGCGGGGTCACATTTTTCAGAATTTCTCTCTTTGGTTTTGAAATAAAAAAGCCAATAAGACACATATTCTTTTTCAAATCATACAGTGGCACATCATTACATGAGGAATATAGCACTTAAAAAGGAAAGCATAAGAAAACTTCTTATTCCTGTAGTCCTTCCAGCTTCCACCCAATTCTTTTTCTGGCTTTTTTGTTTTAACATTTTCTGTAGTATTTTTTTCTGGTTTTTCTTCCTTTCCTACCAAGCTATTAGCTCACTGCAAAGATTTTGTTTCAACCAGATACTCTTGCTGTAATGTTGTGTCTGTTTTTTGCTTTGAATTCTTATCTTTTGTGTTTCTTCCCCAATTTAACGTTCAGCTTCACAAATTTTATTTTCCCACTCAGACCTAGACTTTAGCTGCAGCTCAGACCATCACAGTCCTCCATTCTGCTACGTGCCTCGTAGGTCGTCTTTCGTTATTAGCTTGAATACATCCATTAGGGCTGCGATAAAGACACCAGATTTGTGCCACTCTGCTGGCAGGAGATGGCAGGAGATTGGCTCCTGTAGGCACAGGAGCCAATGTGTTAATTGGGGAGATGAAGGAAGTTCACGGCCAGTGGAAGAGAGGCTGAGGTTGTCAAGGGAACAGGACAGCTTTGCTGGTGGATTCTTTTAAATTGGGGAAATTAAATCTTGCTTGCTTTGGTGGCAGATGCTTTATGATTTCTTTTACCAGATATTATCCACTTACTTAATAGAGAAAGATGTATTTCAAAGACCAGATGGGCATTTTCACCCATCCAGTACCATGGGAAACAGAACACTGGCAAACCTGTTCATCTCCCTTGTCCTTAATTTATGTCATATTTTCAGTTTCTGAAGATTATTTACTGAAATGTGTTTTGATAACAGAGTAATCAGTAGCCCTGCAGTTCCCTCCTTCCTGCTATGGCATGAATATCAGAACCAATCAATCCCATTTTAGAACCAGTCAATCCCAACAGAGGCATAGAAGTCAGGGCCCTATCCAACTTGCTTGGCCTGTCTGATCTAGTCAGTAGTCAATGTAGTCAGTGGTTCTCTGGAAAAAGTTTGCTCATTGCATAGACCTGGGCTAAGACAAAACCTGTCCTTTTTACCCAGGGATCTTTGACCACTCCTGTAGTACAAATCTTCATTATAAACTGCCCAGACACACATTTTCTTCCTTCTTTTGTCATTTCTGTCTCATTAGCAGTCTTGTTTCTCCAGACCCTCGAACAGAATGCTTAATGGTTCACATTCAGCCTTAGTTTTAAAGCAATGCATCTGTGAGTAGTTGCCTAAGAAGCTTCCTAAGCAGCTTTCAGGAGAGCTGGGGGTATCACCCTGAATTGTGGCTGATAGCAATGGGGAAGAGAGAGAGTTTTCCTTGGATTTATAACTGCACTAGCTAGGTTGTTTTCACTTTAAAAAAAAAGCACTTATTGACATGAAACCGCTTTCATAATTATATGAAAAATAAAGAATACTGACTGACTTTGAACTAAGATGCAACTTCAAAGGCATAGGGAACTTCTTATGGTATCAAAATGTCATTTTCCTCATGACATAGGAGCTGTTGTCTACTGCACTGCTGTAGACTGCCATTCTTACACCCCCAAAGGTATAATAATCAATTCTTAAACAGCCTTGCATCATCCACGTTTTAGATGTCTGAACTACTGAGTGATCTTTGTAGCAGACACATCTGAAAGAGCAGCATTCACAATACTTATGCATAATTTACAGTATAATTTTTTACACTTATCTAGCACCTTTCAGCTCAGAATTCCAAAGCTCTTTGTAAATATTAATTAATTTATCCTTCCAGTGCTCCTTGCAGATAGGGGATATTAGTATTCCTCAGGAGAGTCAGTGTTCAAAAAAAAAAAAGAATGTAACTTTAAGCAAGTCACTGTTGCTCTATATATCTATTTCTTCATGAGCAAAATGGAGATAAAATAATAAGGTAACTAACAAGAATGTTACTAAGAATCATTATTTTAGCTTTCAGGAGAAGTCTGAAGACTTTTAGTGCAAAATATTTTTTAACGTAGATAAGCAGAGACATAAACTTGTGAAGGGTGCAGCTCTTGCATTCGGCTATGAGCCTAATGCATACTGAAATAAGCAGGAGCCAGACACCTAGCCCCTAGTCACTTTTGAGGGTCTTGGCCAAAGTCTTACCAGTACAAAGAGGTATATAACAATCACTTCCAGTCCTGTGTTACTTACAGCAGGAATTCAAGGACCTCACTGGTTTTTTTTATTTTTAAATATAAGTGTTCCAACTTGTTCCTTACCCATTTTTTCTTTTGTCCTTTAAGACTATTGCCTGCTTTGGAAACCAAAAAACTAACATTAAAACTCTCAATTTTTTGAGTTTCTGAGAGCATTTTGACACTTAATCAAGTCTTGCTGCTCCCAGCTCCCTTTATTATGGTAATGTATTATATCAAATTGAAGATGGCAAGAAGAAAATTACTTGGATGATGTCTTAACACATTATACTGAGGCCTGCTCTCACTGAAGCCCATAGCAACACTCCCATTATTTGCTTAATGCTGATGTTGTATTCCCAGCCATGCCATACAGCAAAGAAAAACCAGTCACACAACACTGAATATATTAAAATATTAGCAGCATTAGGAACTTGAATTCCTTGGTGCTGTGGTGTTCTAATTCTGTATTTCATGCCTTGTTAAAATGGAATTGCCTTGTCTATTCCTAAGCAGAGTTATTCCTATTTCACCTTCCATTGACTCAAATATTTAGTTGGAACTTTTCATTTTAAAAGGATCCTATTTCCACACTTTCACAGGACTAGTGAATAAAGGAGAACAGGAGAACATTTTAACTTTAATATGAGGGGTCCCACTGTCCAATTCTCCCTCCTGGAATGCTCTGTTTCTGTAAGAGCCCCAGAGGGCAATACTTTTTTCCAGTGCAGATGCACATTGGTTAAATTTTCTTCTAATTTTGAGTTTTCAGTTCCAAGTGAATGTTTGTCTACTAAGGTACACTGTCACTTCTGTTTTAACAGATAAGTCAAATCACATGGAATTTGTCTCTTGTTGCCTTATAGTGGATCAAATTAAAAAAATCTAAGTTTCTTTTAGGATTTTTATTACTTGTAACTCAAGTTATCTATCTCCTAGTACATTAACCAATGATAACTTTGTAGACAAAATTTAAAACAATTCTGGCCTGGAATGCATAAGCTAAGTTTATCACTGAACCTAACTGGCAACATCACTGTAATTAAGCAAGGAAAGGAGAAACAAACCAGAAGCCTGAGTTGTTTCTGGAAGCTAACCCTGTTTTATTACTGCTGTTGAACGATTTTATAAAAATTATTATAATATGGAAATGATATATAAGATTTTTGCGTCATCAGTGTGATACTCAGTATAACTTATAAAAGAAGTCTAAATATGGGGCTATTCAGGATGCTGGCATTAAATCATAGCAGTATTAGCTAATTTCTTTGTTTAGCTCTATTTTCATTCAAATATAATGACATCTAATTTGTTAACAACAAGCACCATTTTTGTGACTTAGATGCTTGTATGGTTTATGACTTTTAGCATCTCACATTGTAAGAGGTCAGCATTTACAATTTTCCCCCAAACACATGTTCCTTTTGATAGATTCCACTTCCGTGCAAAACGGACTTCAAACTACATAATAAAAATAGGACTCATGGCCATCTGGGGCTTTCACTTTGTTTCTCTTACATTTGCTGTAGTGAGTCAGGCAACTCTGCTTGATTGAGTACTTCACCGAAGTCCAGGGAGATGGCTTGCAGCTTGTGCAGGCATACCCAGCCCTCTCTACACCAGCTCACTCAGTTACAGACAATCACACAGGTTGAGACTGCAAAGAGATATATTATGGGCCTGGGACACACACCAAGGCGGACAGAAATTTGGCTAACCTGCTCTTGGCATCCAAGCTGACCAGTTTGAGGCTTACTTGAGTTTGTGCTCAGGAGATATACAGTTTGAATTGTACAAGTCACTTGCTTGTCATGACAGAAAGGATCTCAAAACCTGAGTAACAAGGACGCTAAATAGGGGTTGGGCCCTTGGGGTGGATGTGTCTTTCCTCAGGCTCCCTGCGGCTTTACCACCTCCCTGGCTCCACTGGAGTCCTTCAGCGTTAATGGCTGTACCTTGTGGAGACTTCCAGATGGCATTTGTGGGGTCATGGTCCTATGCGTGTTAGAACTGGATCTACCCCACACAGCAATGCACATTTGGTCTGGATCATGGATGGGTAAATGTCCTCTCAGTGTAGGATTTATGCTGGCTAGGCAGTTTTATGGTGGTTTTGTGCCAATTAGAAAAGAAGAGGAAAAGCCTGATCTGGCATAAAGTTAGAGAGATGCAGACAGATAATACTTGATCTGGCAGGCAGCCTGGCAATATGAAGTTAACTTATTAATTTTTTAACATAAAATTGAGTCAGCAAAGTAAGTACATACCACATCAGCGGTATATATACATCAGTGGTATACATATGTCCTAGGAATGACATGCTTTTGATTCTACAGCAGGTATGTCATTATGGTGGATACAAAGGGCAACAAGGACCGTATGCATATGGTTCAGAAATAAGTCAGAGGCTATAAATTTTCCCTAACTGATCTTCCTAATTCTGTCACTAATATATGTCTTCCTAGGAGGCAGACTCCCGACGTGTCTTTCCAGAAACTTTCATAGATGCACACTGGAATTACTGAACTCAGTATGATCGCTTTGTCCTTCTAGTTGTACCAAATCAAAGTTTCCATTGTTGTCTTTTTCATTACTGTAGTACAATGAGTGAACACTATCTTAAAAGTCCTAATCTCCTCTAAAATGTAATTTTCTTCCTGCAAGGACAAAACTTGTTACTGATACTACTACTTCACACTGAATGAGACACACAGAATTTTTTATTTACTGTCTTTATCCTCAAACATTTTTAATCACCCTCCTGAATTCTAATGCTGATAATTCTTAATACAGAATATTTGCACACACAGGCAGATAAGAAGACACAGACATAAGCATGCTTTCATATTATTTAATCATAATGTGACTGTTGCCTTTGTTGTCTGTTTACTTGGCTTTTAAAGATTTAAAATCTATTCCAAGGTGCAAAGCTTTGCCAAAAGTGATTGTAACTTTCACAACGGGGAGAATCTGCAATTGTGTTCAGAAACTTTTCTGACTCACTCCTTAATATTACAACCTCTTTCTGTGAACCTCAGTGCCATCCGTCTCCCACATTGTTTGGCTGACAACACTGGATGAAGATGTTTTCAATTCAAAGTGTCTTGTAAGTTAGGTGCTAGGCACCTGACCTGAATTTTTCAGGTAATTAATGTTTAAAGTCACTTGCTAGGAGAGGGTAACCTAATAGAGGCAAGGTAAGTCCATTTATAAAACAAGCAAGAAAAGGGAGTGTACACATTAATTACTAGTCTTCTGAACCTTTGTGAATAGCTGTTTTTACTGTGCCGTTACAATTTATGTGGTTATCTTACTTTCCCACATGTAAGCTCTTTATTAGAGAACTGGGGAGGGAAGAGAAAAAAAATATTGAGTGTTTGTCTTCCAACAATTCAAATCTCTCTGAATTTGCTGATACCACAAAATGTCATCATGTTCTAAAAATGGTCTGCTATTAATATATTTTATGATATATATATACAAATCCTTTAGACTCTGGAATAAACATTAAAAGGAGTTCTTCTTCAAACTTTAGTCAGGGCCTCATTCTTTTCATGTTCTTACCCAGCTACATTATATTCATAGAAACTTGGAAAAACAGGGTTCAAAGAGACCTCAGATGATCAGTTGTCCAGTGGTTGGCCCAAGGCAGGTTCTGTTACACCTAGGTCAGTCCTGAGCAGGTGTTTTGTATACAACTAAGACTCCTAAGCCTCCCCAGGCTATCTATTAAGGTTGCTAGAATGAATCCAAGTGAATGTCAAACTAATCCAGATGTTGTGAAATTGGCTCTGGACTGAAACCTCCAGAGTGTTTCTGTGTGGAAGAACAACCAGCTGTGTCAGGCTCTGAGGAACTTTCTCTCCTTCGCTCTCGGATTATGTATGTGCAAGGCTGAGAGACATTCACATTCCCAGCAGCGAAAGCATTCTTATTCTCCCTCACTTTTACAAATACAGCCTCTCATGTTTCATTTCATAACCAGCATAACACCTCTCCTCCTCTATCTAATGATCTTCCCTTTGGATCCATCACAAATAGCTGGGGGGAGAAAATACAATGCCATCCCATAATTCCCTGTCAGGCTGCCAGGCATTGCTTTGTATGTGAAAAACAGAATGAGTCATAAGAAAAGGAAAAGCCACAGAAGATCCAACAGATATTTATTCCTTTTCTTCTGCACTTTTGTAAAAAACTTTGAAAGCTGGAGACAAAGATGTTTCTTATTCAGCTACAGTCCCATACATCATGAGCTGTGACCACAAAGCTGCATGTGTCTCACCAACCAAGAGCTTCGGTTCCTTCCAAGCCTCTGTTGACATGGCTGCCTCCTGAACAGCTCAACAAAATATGAATAAAATAAAGGCACCTAAGACGAGCACACCCCAGCAATGAGGCCAAGTGGTATGAAACAGCCTGAGTCCATGCTATTAACTGTCTTAATTTTCAGAGCAGAAATGTGTGCAAGACATCTGGGAATGGTATTCCCTAATCATCCCAGGGATAAGTTTGGAAGATAATTGTGACCAGGACTGTTCTGAAAATGTAGCAGTGTAGACATATGGGTACTAATGCCTGGAGTGCTCCTGGAGAAGGTATGTGTTACTCCTATAGGTATGGAAACGTTTACTTCGCCTCATCTGAGCCCACATTTCTAAGCTGTACCTTATGGCTGCCCTAATCATCTGGGATAGGCATAGAAAAAGTTAGATAGATCGATAGATCGATAGATAGATAGATAGACAGACAGACAGACAGACAGATAGATAGATCGATCATAAAAGCATATTTTCTCCCCCAGAACTGGAGCCAAGTTGCAACAAACCTAGTTTAGAAACTCTTGTGGTTTGTCTGAGATAGAGCTGACTCTCCAGGCTGACATACAAATGACAGGCAGTATTTCTGATTCATACCAGTGCTGTGGGCTTGGAAAACCTTCAGCCCCAGCTCTTGTAATCCAGGGATAAACTTTCCCCAAATTTTTGGACAGTTAAGATTTGGAGTTGTGGCTTGGGATTCTCTCTGTACTAGACTTCTTGGAGATAATTCAGCTTTAAGATTTTTCTCTTGGGGGTCCTCTGTAGGTTGTTAGAACACCACACAGCCCCAGTGATGAAGTGTTCATCTCATTTTTTTCCCCCCTCTCCAATGTGCAGGGGTCCTCCAGCTGCACATCCAGTGCCTACCGATACTGATGTATATTGCTTATTCCTAGTGCTCCCACGGGAGCTGACTGTAAAGATTCTTTTTAAGTTGAGCTCTGACTGACGTGAAGTAGAGAGCAGCTAATGACCTGAGCCAGGTACACCATCCTTTTCCCTTGCTTCTCCTCATGCAGCCGTTTTAATCAGCTATGCCAGGGAAAAGGAATCCTCCTCACATATTGTGCACATAAGAAATGTTAAATAGCAAACTTTAAGGTCAAACAGACTCATATGTCCACAATGCCATCAGCCCTTTATTACTGATTTTGATATTTGAGATCATCTACTCTACAAGATTAAAAAAAAAAAAAAAAAGAAAGATAGCTCAGATAGCTCTCGGCTGAGGTTTTCAAAGGAATGTACTATGAGGCAGGAGAAACCCAGGAGCTGTATTCACTTTAAATAATTTTAGTATTCCAATTAGGAAAGCTGTGAGCTTTTTGTTTCTTAGCTGCCTGGCAGAGTTTGGGAGGCTTTTTAAACATCCCTATATTTCTGATTAAGGGCTTTTATATTTACTCCTAAGGCAACACCTACATAAATAATAGTTTGCAGTTATCATTGGTAGCAAGGGATGATAAGACAGCAATCAGAGTTGTTCAGTAAGCCCAACAGGCTACCTGGTATAGAGAGGCTGAATAAAACCGTCAGTAATGGCTGAACAGGATAAACAAGTGCTCCAGAAAGGCTCTGAGGAACAAATTCTCTGTGGTGTGCTGCCTTATCCTCAGAGCAGGATTAATGCCATTTCTCAGGAAAAACAAACTACATAAGGATGAGAATAAGCAACAACATGCAGCATGTCAGAGATATTTTTTCCCTTAAGAATCCCGAGGTTAAAAAATGTACCATTCGCATTGATTAGGAATTCTATATATTGGCACGTTTTTCCCAGTCTCAAAAGAATTTACATATATGTTCTGTGGGAGAAAGACTGTGGCTTTCTAAGTGTTTCTGGAGGCTAATGAGACTTCACTTCTGATTGGAGGCTATTAATTATGTATCAGTTATCATTATTACCATTGCTGTTGATTTTTATATTACCATATATTACCACTCATTACTGCATATTAGGGTTATAATGTAGCATTATATCATAAATATAAGCAATAAAATAGTAATAATATGAACTATATTAATATTAATATTATTTATAATGATACTGGTAATACCATGCTCCAACTGTGACATAACAATAAGATTATCATCAATAAGATAATGCTTTATGTGCCAGGATTTCATCCTCAGAGTGGTGAATCAGGGTCACTGGATTTCTAACGCTGACAAAGTTCAAGCCACGTTATGAGAAATACAGTTTTAAGCGTACAAAGCTCAAATCAAAATAATCTGATGTGGCATATTATAGCAGAAAATATTCAGATGTCAGCCTAGAAATTACTATTAGGATTCAGATGTCAGTCTACAAATTACTGTTAGGAAAGAAATGAGGTTGTGTGATCAATGATAAGACATTTTTTTCTTCAAATCTCTTTTCAGAGTCAGAATTTTTTAAACAGAGGTCTGTTCTTCAAGATTGCTCCTGGAGCTTAAGTGTAAAATTTTGTTTCCATTGATGATGAAATCCCCCATGCAAGGCAATTCTATATTTTCAGTTATTTCCCCATTCAATGGTTTTCTCATGGAAATGGCATTGATGTGTAGTCCACGAGCCATTTTTAAAAAATTAATTATTCAAAATATGTGTACTGATATAATTTTTGTTTGCATATGTGCATGCATCTGGTGCAGCTTTTGTCTGAAAATAACAGACAATTTGGTTAAGTGTATCAAACTAGCAAAGTTGTAAGTATTCATATTTTGGGAGTACAGGATAATCTAGGTACAAAATAATTCTGATGTACAAAAATGTATTAATACACAATCTCTTTGTACAGCAGCCAATTGCTATCAGTTGTGACTTACAGGCCTGGGTGGGCTGGTCTTCGTTCTGAAATTCTGCAGATTCATTTTGAAAACTGTGTCCAACAGAGCACACGGATTTCTGGCAGTTTTCAGGGGATGAAAGGACTTTTCCATCAGCATTTTCATTTTGACATAACAACTGCTAAATATCAGTGGGTTTACTCATTTAAACTGGTATGCTTTTGTACATGGTAGGCAATGCAGGTACACTCGTAAGGAATGTGTTCAGAGTGGTAAAAATTACGGCCTTGATCTTGCCTCATTAAAGTGAGTGGCAGTTCTGCTGCTGATTTTGTGAGCAACGGATTCAGGCAATCAACAATCAGGAGAGAAACAAACATTCATACCACTGAGATGGTAATGTTTGAATTTTCTATCAAAGGTATATTTTTTTTTGGCTGGCTTTACTTAACAAAAACATTTAAACATATTTAACTTTAACTATGTATTTGGGGGCTATTGATTTTTAATGGTATTCTATCATATGCTTAAACAATTTGGGAATTATAATTTATATTAGGAATTATAAATGCAAAAATTAGTTGAACGAGGAAAAAATTAATAAATAGCTATGCCTGTATCAGGTAAAAGCAAATAGTTCTCTAACGTGCATTTATGTTCTTCCAGCATTATCAACACTTCACTTATCTAAGTATGGTTTGTTTTCTAACTCATAAAAAGAAAATCAAAATTAACTTTGCTGAGGCAAGAAATTTAAGGAAGAGTGATTTTCATTAGATATAGCTCTTCTGCATGGTTGGATCAGCATCTGATATATTTAGATACTACATGTTTTTTCTCTGCACAAAAGGTCTAACAAAAGAAAACAAACTATTATTTTGTTGCATGATGAAGCTTCCCATTTATTAAAATGTGAATTCTTTAGGATGTTGAATTTTATATATGCTTTAGTAAACATTGGAAATGGGAGAAGTAGAGTAGTTACAGTTCTGAAAGTGTACATGTGCTACAAAGTCATATCTACTATCTGAACTACCAGCTTTTAATGGATTAAAAATAAGCATATCAGCATAATTATTGCTGTTTATTTCAGTTTTAATGAGGAAACAAGCATAATAATACATTAGAAGAAAGAAGGTTGACAGGTGTAGGTGTACAAACAAATGGGCTTATAGAGAAACAGATGCAATTTTATTTTCAGTAGGGAGTTAGAATAACAAAAATAACAATTTTAACGCTTATTCAAAATAATCATAGAAACTTAGGTTCATAGAATGGTTTGGGTTGGAAGGGACCTTTAAAGATCATCTAGTCCAAGCCCCCTGCAGTGAGCAGGGATATCTTCAACTGCATCAGGTTGCTCAGAGCCACATCCAACCTCACCTTGAATCTTTCCAGGGGTGGGGCATCTACCACCTCTCTGGGCAACCTGGTCCAGTGCCTCACCACCCTCATTGTAAAAAATTTCTTCCATATATCTAGCCTGAATCTACCCTCTTTTAGTTTAAAACCATTAACCAGTGTCCTATCGCAACAGGCCCTACTAAAATGTCTGTCCCCATCTTTCTTACAAGCCCCCTTTAAGTACTGGAAGGCCACAATAAGGTCTCCTTGAAGCCTTCTCTTCTCCAGGCTGAACAACCCCAACTCTCTCAGCCTGTCCTCATAGCAGAGGTGCTCCAGTTCTTTGATCATTTTTGTGACCCTCCTCTGGACCCGCTCTAACAGGTCAATGTCTGTCTTGTGCTGAGGACCCCAGAGCTGGACGCAGCACTGCAGGTGGGGTCTCACCAGAGCAGAGCAGAGGGGCAGAATCACCTCCCTCGACCAGCTGGCCACATTTCTCTTGATGCAGCCCAGGACACGGTTGACCTTCTGGGTCTGAGTGCACATTGCCAGCTTCTGTCCAGTTTTACATTCACCAATACTCCCAAGTCCTTCTCTGCAGGGCTGCTCTCAATCCCTTCATCTCCCAGCCTGGATTGATACCAGGGGTCACCCTGACCCATGTGCAGGACCTTGCACTTAGTCTTGTTGAACCTCATGAGGTTCACATGTGTACACTTCTGGAGCTTGTCCAGGTCCCTCTGAGTGGCATCCTGTTCCTCAAGTGTGTCAACCACACCACTCAGCTTGGTGTCATCTGCAAATTTGGAAGGGTGAAGATCAAACATTCTTAGGCAATATTCAAATATCATAAAACTATCCTTCATCTGTCTGAAACCATCAAGAATAGCTACAGTACAAAATATCTTATGGGTTGGGGTTTTTTGTGTGTCATTCTTAGTAACTATTAAATATGCTATTTAAAAGGAAAACCTCCTGTGTAGCACAGTAGCCAGCTGAGTATTGTTGAAAGGCAGATAAGACCAGTTCTTCTCTGTCACACATTTGATTTTTCCTGTACAACAATCAGGTTATGGTATGCCCAGTCTATAGCCAGGGCATAGGATATTCCAGCTCTTTCACTTAGTGGTACTGTTGTCCAAAAAATAGATTCTTCACCCACTATGCAATGAGTCAATAATCCCACACTCATGGGAGACATTGCTTATTTATTTCAGGGTTGTGCAAGCCTGGGTGCTCAGTGGTTCTCCACAAATCAAGCACCCCAAAGCCAGTTCCTTTATTATATTTTTACAATAAATTCATACATATTCTGCCTATCTAATACATACTCATTTTAATCTACATAGGTTGTGTAACAGCATTAAGTCACTCCTCTTGGTTCCACTTTAGATCCTTCTGCACATGTCTTCCTCTCCTCAGGGGTCCTTGGTGGTCTCTGGTGCTCTTCATGAATGAAATACCCTAACCCTTTTTATCTGTATATATGGTTGCATGTCATCTAAGGACAACTCAAGGCTATTTTCTCTGGCCCACTCTCCCTTATTTTCTTCCAAAAAGAATGTTTGTCCTTGATTAAATGGATAACATTGATGGCCAAGATATTCTGTCTTTAAGCTTAGGTTAAATATTAAAACATCAAACACTACATAAGTACATAAGCAATGCTTGATCAAAAAGGAGTTTAGATTCACGCTAATTAAACATAGACAATACCTCTTTTTCCAAAATGGGGTTGTTCCCTTAGAGTACAGGAACTGTAGAAGACACATGTGTGATCATGTTTTAAGACCACAGGTAGGATTTGGATTGAACACGCAGGCTCTGCAATGTTGGAGACAGACTGTAACTAGAAAGGGAATGTGTTGCAGCTTTAGTTCACAAGACAGGAGGCCGTTATCACTCAGGTATGTCCCTGGGCATCCTGGAAATAAGGATTGAGCATGACACCTCTCAAATCTCCCAAATTTTTACCTAATCCTGTAGTTAGACATAGATTTAAGAGGCATTTCATCTCTGTTTATTTCACAAAATAGGTCAGCATAGATCTTCAAAGATAAGAGTGCAGAAGGTGCTTCATCACCAAAGAATGTGAATACATTGAATTATTGGAAGCACGATCAGGAAAGTTGCAGACATGTGTCCTGGTTTTGGCTGGGATAGAGTTAATTTTCCTCCTAGTAGCGGGTACAGTGCTGTGGTCTGGATTTAGTATGAGAATAATGGTGATAACACGCTGATATTTTAGTTGTCGCTAAGTAGTGCTTACACTAGTCAAGGACTTTTCCAGCTTCCCATGCTCTGGTGTACAAGAAGCCAGAGGGGAGGGGACACAGCCAGGACAGATGATCCAAACTGGCCAAAGGGATATTCCATATCATATGATGTCATGCCCAGTATATGAACTGGGGGGAGTTGGCTGGGGAGGAGCAGCGATCGTGGCTGGGGGACGGGATGGGCGTTGGTCAGCTGCGGGTGGTGAGCGGTTGCATCACTTATTTTTCCTGGGTTTTGTTTCTCTCTCTCTCTCTTCCTTTTCATTACAATTATGATGATGATGATTATTAGATCATTTTCATTATTAAACTGCTTTTATCTCAACCCACAAGTTTTCTTATGTTTGCCCTTCTGATTCTCTCCCCCTTCCTACTGGGGGCAGGGAGGGTGAGCGAGTGGCTGTGTGGTGCTTGACTGCTGACTGGAGCTAAACCACAACAACATGCATTTAAATAGTTTGCTTCAGTCCTTTTTCTCATTAACAGGAACTTGATCGATTGGATCTCTGTAGCTTCATTTGTTATGTTCAGTGAAAGAAAAAGGACAAAGAACCACACTTTTTATATAAAAAGCCAAAGTTTTCAGGCAGAATTTTCCATTTTCTGTCATCCAATGCCCATATCTGGATGCACAGAAGAAATGTGAGTATTTAGATAAAACTTTTTGTGAGAGTCAAAAATATGTGTGACATTTGAAGGGTCAACCAATGTCTTTCTCTACTGTTAAATGTATTTTTCATATGTATTTTGCTTCTCTTTATTATGGCTATTCAGGGAGCCAGGAATTTTTTTAAATAACCTAGATGGATTTAATAAATTATACAGAAAAGCTAAAGACCTATATTCTAGAAAGAGTATAGTGAGGAAATGATATATTTGGTTAAATAGAACTAAAGTATTCACAGTGTCTGCAGCTTGAAGAGACCTTTAGTGTCCTCAGCAATTTCCATGGCGGACATTCGTTATGATCTTTTCCTATGTGACTGTGCTGGAATATGTATACTTGTCCACATATTCACTCCACCCAACAGCCAATGTTCAATGTTTTAATCCATCTAATAATTTCAATCAAGTTTGACAGAGCAACAAAGCCATGAAAATAAGTTGTAAATGGGAGTGATCTTATTGATTGTGGCTGATAAAGGCACTCTCGTGTGAGTTCATCTTATTAGACACTAGAGAATCTACACTGGTTAGTTGACCTAATAAATGTTCTTCTCACAGGAAAAGCTTCAGCTGGATTTTGCAATCAACCAGGGACAGCTGTGGTTTCCACTTCTGGTTTCTTTTTACCTCTGCATTGGCTTGTCTCTCTCAGCGGCCACTACTGGCACTCCAGGTTCCTTGGCCATTCCTGGTCATCTGCTTTATCCACTGCCCAGTACCAGCAGGTCTAGAGTCTTCCTCTCCCACCATTCAGGAACTCCAGCAGCTTCAGTCATGTAGCTTGTCTCAGATATCCTCACTGAAAGGATGGTGGCAAGTAGCAAGAACAGCAATTAAGTGCCATGTAACCAATGGGATGAAGCCATTCAATAGCCCAATGACTGACTTATTCATGACTTCCTTATGCAATTGTCAGTTCTTTAGACACCATTCTAGGTGCACTAGGTTGGCACATGCGATGCTAAATTTAAGGAGACATAACATGACTAAATTTGTGACCAATCATGAAGACTTCATTAAAAGGTACCATCAAGAAACAAACAAAAAAGAAGCTTTATGTTGAAAGCTATGTGAAACACCTGGATGAATTCGTAGCTTCTGTTATGCCTTCAGTATAGCTTTCAAAAGGATTCAGAGAATTTTCTGATGCGTTTCATTAGATAAACATCAAGCAACTATGAATTATTGTCAATGGGGACTCTCCATTTTTCTGACTCTTATGAAATCAACATGAAGATGTCTGAAGACTAATTAGATGAAATCACAGAGAGTTGTGGAGCCTGACAGCATTGCTTACATACTGCTATCTACAATTCTGTTGTGATCTGTAAGGTCATTAATCAATACGAGGCTATTTTCTAGAGTCAGACAACTCAGATCTTTCTGACATTTTTAAGTGGCAGCCTCCTCTCTTGCAATTCAATAGATGGAAATGGTAAGATAAATACAGGTCACTGATACAGCACAGAGCTAGAACTTTTGCACGGGAAATGAAGCAGAAGAAATTAAACACAGAACTGAAGGTTGCATTTGTTTGGGCCACTTTTGCACTACATGCATTAAGAAATACCTAATAAATATAAAAATATTTTTATTATAAGAATTTATCATATATGTATATATAAATGTTTCTTTTATAAGTACTTGAAGATATTTGCAGCCACTGGCAATCAAAGACTTTTCAAGGAATGAAAATTAAACACGTGGGAATGTGTGCCATCCTATGATATGACACCTCGTATGACAGACCTTCCCCTTGAAACTGATGCTTAAAAATGTTGATTTGTTGATTGATATTTTTAAGAGCTGCAGGTTTTTTTATTTTCATTGTCAATACTAGATCACAGTAGTGACCTGCAGAACCTTAATATGCATGTTTCACTAGGCAGAAACACATAATTCAAGCATATATTCTCTCCCCACCTTTCAGCAAAGATGGAGCAATTCAACACTGTGGTAATGCTTTATACCATAAAAACACCACTACAGTGTCAGAAAATACTATACTGTGCTTTGATGAATTCTTTGAAGAATTAATTTTTCTGTGAATTACTACTGATGGTATGCAACCAAGAGCGTTTCAAATCCATAATAAGATGCAAGGGCATGGACATATTCCTACATCTTCAGAGAATGCCAAGGAACAGAAATAATTCTTCATTGTGGCGTTAATTTTTCAGCACTCCTATGCGTAGCAAACATCTTTTGCAACAGAAGAATCCCTTTGCATGGGTGCAGGTTTCTTCTCCATTTAAATGAATGCCCAAACCACACCTACTGAGTGTTTTCTGTAGGGGAGGAGGGAGGATGGCAGGCAGTGGACAGTCTCTCCTACTGCAGTTCTTCTACTTGATCAATGCCATCTGATAAAAAAACTGAACCTCAGTTTTTTATTTCCCAGATTAATACCCTTGCCATCAGGCTCCGAAATTATCCACTTTGTGTTCATTGTGTGTGCCTACAGGGTCTTTGTAGACTGTGGAGGGATGAGCCTTGTTTCCTAAGCCACCTGGTGTGCCTGTGCCCACGTTCTTACTGTTCAAAGCTAGCAGCTCCAGCAGAAGGCTGACTTCAGCCACACTCTCTGTGGATCCAGAAGAAAACTAGCCTGTGTTAGTAAGGAACTAATTCAATCCAGAACAGAGTTATCTAAGCACAGCACAAATGACCAGGAAACTAGCAGTTATGCAGCAAATTGGATATAAAAGTGAAATGGCAGAGTAGAGGCATTTAGTGGATTTTTATACCAAGTAACAGCTTCAACAAGTGAGAATGTGAGGAGATCCTCAAACTCCCCTAGTTCTTTGTTTAGATCGGTCACCTAATGTTCAGGATAATAGCCCAGAATTTGCACACTTACCTCTTGAGGTGTTTTTAAATAATATGCTGCTTGCATAAAAAGGCACCTGCCTGATCAGTTATAAGCATTTTTAAGCAGAAAGACAGGATCTGTCATATTCAGTGATGCAAAAGAACTTGTGTGGACTTTGCCCAAGGTAATATCTTTGACCTAGATTTGTTGCCTTTGGTTTTTAGACAAATTATAATTTAATATTCATCAGCTCTTGCATGCTGAGTTGTTAGCTGGGGACAGTATCACCTATAAATAACTTCAAATAAATAAACACAACCAGATAGGAACAACTGTGGTCAAAATGGAAATGGGGTATGTTTGAACTGCAGAAATAAATAAAAAGAGGTATCTACCTAGTAGGCCGCTGCAGAAATTTAATAGCTTGCAATGACTGATGCCATGATAGACCTGAGCTGACAACTTTCTGTCAGGGAGATATTAGTCTGCCTTAAATTATTCCAGACTAATAAGCACATTAATATTGTGTTGCTCATTTATCTATGTCTACAGGTTAACAGAAAAAGGAAAGAAAGAAGAAAATTATTGAAAGGTGAAGCCAAAATACTCACCCAAGTATTTCGATTCAGCTGGAAGAATACCATCTCCTGTCTCTTTTTACTTTAGAAAATAATTATTACAATCAGTAATTCAAAAGGCACCCTCCTTTGTATTTCACTGGCACCACATCTTTGTAGCTTTGAGGTCAAAGAGGTAAACAGCTGTGGCAAATGAATCCAAGCAACTAGCCTGGTAGCTCATCACGGGGAAGAAATGGATTGTGGCAAGGCATCTGTAGAATTTCCCTAAGGCCATCATGATACAGTAGCTTAAAAACGACATACAGTTTTTGCAGCCTCCAAGTGATCAGTTAGATTAGGTTAACAGAAAGATTGTTCTTTGCAACAATAAGAACCACCAATGGCAACCAAAATATATTGGTGCTTCAGCAGAAACACAATTACTTAAATTGTGTTTGGCCACCCCCCACAGAGAGGAGAGAAAAGCTTTTAGCACTCTTAAAAGTGAGAGACGAACAGCACTGTCAAGAGCCAAGTGTTTCAGAAATGAAGGCAATGTGTGAAACATCCCTCACCAGCTCAGCCAGTGCTCGTGATTCCCAACCTGTGCCATGCCTATTGCTGTGGGGCTGAGCGGCTGCCAGCCCTGCTGTTTCTTTGTGCTCAGGAAGATGATGGTTTTATGATGCAAATGAAGGTCGACTGAAAACCACTGCACCGATCTGATCTTGCTCCTGACCACCTGCACCACTTTTTCCTCCTCTGAGACCTCGGATCTCCTTGATGGAAAATGTATTCATTTTTACTATGGCTGCTTTTGGTGACTATGACAAGGCACCTGCTTCTCTGCAGAGATCTCCCGTATAGATCAGTATAGCCTAAAGAGATTAGAGGAGTCAAAGACAAAGAGGATTGAGTGCCTATTTCCACCAAGGCCCTAAGATATCTGAAGTATAGCAACTGCAGAACTACTCAGCTTGTTCAGTCAGAAGTATTCTCTTTCTTTCCCCAGAAATAAATCTCCATAGGCTGGGGGCTGGACTTGGTCCTAAGCAGAGAACCTGAATGGTGATGCAGACTGAACGGCACAATCTTGTTTTTTTGCCCTTGCTGTGGTTCAGCATATTCTCGCCACAGAAATATAATATTTCTGTTTTTGACAGAAGTGCTTTACTGCACCTGCATGCGGTACTGCCATCGGCAGGAGCCGCATTCTGTGCTGCCTGGAAAGTACTGGGTGTGCAGGGCAACACCCCGTACTGCCAGGGGATGCAGCAGGGGCTTTGCCAGATGCCACAAAGAGAACCGGTCTCAACATAGAGATGTGGTTGCAGCCACTTAGGCACTCTGCAAAGGGCTTTTGGTGCTGACCTTTCAGTATATGAAGGTTCTTTGACATCAGAACAATCTTGGAGTAATACCCCTACAGCATACATCCGTGCAACTGAAATCAGCCTATGATACTAAACCCTGGGCACTGAAACATATTATTAGCATAAATAATAGCTGAAATGTAGTAAATTTTATCTTTAAGAGAGCAGACTACAGATTATGTAGTGTTCCAAAAAGCGTAAATACCGCCAATGAATTTATATTAACTTGCTTGTTGACAGCTAAAACTTTTTTGCTATTTACCAGGTGTTGCCTTTCAGCAATCTCCTATACCAGACTGAAGGAAAGTTACTGTTGAACTTCATCTTAAAAATAAACATTGGAAGTAGGAAAAAATTATACACAGAAAATGGGTGAAGAAAAAAACTAGGACTATCATTAGTTGATAACTTTAAAGTCAGAAGGAATACTTTGCCAAAATGACAACTCTGTGCTGTCCTGAGGTCACATAAGAGGCACGTGCCGAATGGAGCCATGTGCTCAAGACTTTTTAAATGCATTTGTAAGAGGATTGGCTGTGTGGGAAGAGGAGGAAACACTAACAGAGTTGCAGCTGAGAAAGGAACTACTGGTAATTATCTTTCCTTGTCATCAAAACCTGTATGTAACTATCCAGATCTAACCTTGTGTTTGGTTATTCCAGTGTAACCTGAGCCAACTCCATTTAAATAACTAGATTTATTTGAACATGTACTATCAAAATTATGAAAGGTTTGTTGATGTTATAGGGTGGTTGTTTTCTTAATAAGCACAATTATCACTAGAAGCAAATGGAAGTGCAGAAGTCTCCACCTTGACTGAACTACTAGATTTGCTTCCGGTATCCAAAACTGAACCAGGACTTCTGCATTGGAATAACTGGATGAAGCTGTGGTGGGTTGTTATGCAAGACTTAGCCTAGTTTATTTCTTTTCTGTCCTTACATTTTTGTGTCACTGAATATTTAGTTTTAACGTAAAGCAAGAGACGTTCCTATTTGATATATAACATAAATTAGTTAGCATATATATTATTGCATATACAAAAAAGTTCAAACTTTGCTTCAAATTCATTGTTCTTCTTAATTTGAATAAAGAAGCTTTCTCTAGAAGCAAACGTAAATCTTACCTCATAATGTCCTTCCTGAGCTAGTGATTGTTAGGAATGTGTCAAAATGGAATTAGTTTTGCCCATAAGGAATTTCATCTTTTAATACTTTTATGTTGACACTAACATTTGGTTTAGATGCCAGAATCAACAGAACAGTTTTTCTCTTCCAGCAGGGCCAAAAGCTTGACAGCCTGCCAGTGGCTTGGGTGTAGAGCAGGTCAGGTGACACTCTGATGAAACAGACCTTGGTGTTTCAGGTGCCACTCTGCTGAACACAGCATATTTCTTTTAAAATACTTCATATTTTAATTTTCACTGTGTTCAAGATTAGTTCCAAGGGACTCCATCTGTGTTTCTGACAGGTCCATCCCAAAGCAGACTTTTGCATCTGGCTGCTGAACGAGAGCAGAGAAGCCCACAGTAATACTTCTTTCACTGGCCTCCAGGTTCTGATAGCTTTTGGTTTACTCACAAACTGCTTTAATTTTTGGCTTTTATATTGAGTTATTTTCAGTTAAGACCAAAACCACATATGTCCATGGTAATGTAGTGAGCTGGAAGTGCTTATTGGCTGCTTTAACTCACATTTTACTCACTGAACTCAAACTCTGATTAAACAGGGGTTAAAGTAGAGGTGTATAGAAGACAGCACAAAGAATTAAAATTTTCCAGGTGACAAGAAAAACAGAGGTGAAAAATAGAATGAAAGAAGACAACAAAGGAAAATAAAACAAACAGAAAAGAAGACTAAGAAACTTTAAGAATTCTTAAGCAGCAATATTGTGATTGACAGTAAAACAAATATTGTTCTGTAATTAGGGAGTGGTGCATTGAAAGCAGAAGGAGGTAGATTTTGGGTGTGTTTTCACTTGGCTGACTACCTTCTGCAGATTCAATGTAAACCCACAATTTTGCATTCCTCTATATGATTTGTAGTGTTCAAAACTCTATAGTTGCTTCTGAGTGTAGTTGCTAGCCGTGGACATATTTGCAAATTCTGATTTATGCTGCAGTGGTACTCTGGGAGGAAGACGGTATCCAAAACTAAGTCCTTAAACCTCAAAGAGGTAACAATGACTTTTTTTCTTTGCTTTTATTTACCAAAAAAAGGTTAAGAAAAGTCAAGCCCCGCAGGCAGTGGAACTTTCAGGATCTGAACGCATACAGTGTTGCCTTGTGCAGGATGAGGACAGCCTGAAACAGGCACTGAGAAGGCACAAACTGCCCCTATTCATCGGAAACCAGGCCCTGCTACAGTAAATGCTAACATTGTTAACCCTTTCAACACCAAGTGGAGACGTCAGGAAAAGCAGGCTAACCTGCACGCTCTCCATGCTCTGTGTATCAGAACGGGCTTGTCACTCAAACAGGACAGTGTGTTTGGGGAAAAAAAGTCCAGTGTTCTCTCTACCAGAGTCCAGCCCCAGTAATGGGCTTTGGGGCTCCATTAGCAGGGCTGCTGGCTCCACCCTTAGCAGCAGTGCTGAGGTCTGTGTTAGAGTCAAGGATTCTGTGTCCAACCTGCTTTAACCCTGGGAAGCTAACAAACAGTTACAGTTAGAGAATTCTATCCCAAAAGGTAGAAGTCAAGCTAATCCACCTCTGATCCTCTCTTCCTTTCTTTTATCTCCTTTATTCTTCTCCTGTTGTCAAAAGGCAAAGGCAAGTCTTCCTCCATGTGAAACAAGGATGTCTTAAGGAAGACCGAATAGTTTAAGAGATTGGCTACCCCTTAAACTTTTTTAAAAACAATGCCATGCAGACCTCTGAAAACTGGCTCCAGCATGACAGACTTGTCACCAAGTTGTCACCAACTACCAGGAGGCTGGATGCAGGTGTACTGCAGCATCATGTGGTAGCACTGCCTATAAGAGACCCCTGTCCTTTCAACTTGGAGATGCAGCTTCAAACAGTGCCATCCACACAAAAGCATATCTTATATAATTGATAGATCAACAACTAATGTTAAGCCCCAGCTTAATCATACAAGTCTTAATCTAAGCTCATGACTGACATCTGTTAAATGAAGATCTGAATGAGAACTAGTTTACTCAGTGGTCATGAGGGCATCTAACAATCTGCAAGAGGATGCTTTAAATATTAAAATAATCAGTAGACAATCACCATATGAAATAAAGATACCTGAGCCAGCATTACCTCAGGTAGGAACCTCCTGTGTTTTGGCAAGGGGACAGTGCTGTTGTCTGTTGGCAGACCCTCATGATTTGCATGTAGGTGAGCCAGCTTTAAGTCAGAAATTCATGCTGAAGTGATGATACTCTGTCCACGGGCCTCATGCAGATTGATGAGATTTCTTCTTAGTTCTGCTAGCTTAGAGAAAGAAAGACTACAGCTTCCTTATTTGTAAATACTTTCTAGAGGGAGAAGGACTGTTCACCTTCAAGTTCTCCAGTGGAGAGATTGTACAAAATGAATGAGACTTACTTACAAGCTCAATTTAAAAGAACTGATCAGCAGAAAAACAAAAGAGGATTTTCCTTTGCTCAGGGGAGAGTTAGTAAGTGGAATAAGACATTGAAAGGACTGATAAGAACAGCCAGCAGAAATTGTTTCAAAACAGAGGAAGGAAAGAATTTAGAAAAAAAATGTGAAGTATAACTGCTGGCTCCAGTTACAGGTGGGACAACTTCTTTCTCTAAGCTTTTGTGTTCCCTGTACAACACTGAAAACACTAAATAGATTTTTCTTCTACCACACATATATATATATTAAATCAAATTGGAAGCACATCTTAGGGAAGAATTTAGTTCTCTGGTATAATAGCTAACAGGCTAAAATCTATTTCTTCACATAAATAGCTGTATTGTCTTCAGTCAGAATTATCACATGCATATCCAGCTGCTATTAGATCATTTTATTCTAATCTATATGTATTCTGGAGTCCCTTGTGACAGTTATGAAATTCAACCACAAGCTATTGTTGAACTGTATGTAACTCCCATCTCTTTAAAGAGATTGGGCTGGAAAGTCCGTAATTATTTTTTTAAAAAATAGTTCTCTTTACTATCCCAATGTTCAAAGCTTGTTCAAATTGAATCTCTTCAAGATCAAGTTAGTCATGACCATGTTTCTAATGTGAGTATTTTGTCTTCTTTCTCAAAGAACAATGGCCTTAATTCACTATGGATACAAATGAAGATGCTTGATGTAAGCCAAGGATGGAATTTCTCTAACTAGACAAAAGAATGAGTGCTTGTGGGTTTTTTGCATTTTTTGTCAGAAAAAAAGCCCCAAAACATTAACTTTGTAATCACACACACAAAAAAAGGATAAAATATAAAAAGCCAGGAAGGAAAATGAAAGCTTTCCCTCTAGCTGTAATTGATCTACTATCTTAATAATGCTGCCACAAGCACTTTTATTAAACACTCTAAACTGCGAGTTCTGTAACTCAGACAGGCCAAGCTTCTAGTAAAAGAAAAACCCCACAAACATTTCAGATAGGATAAAGTCTTCTACTTTTTGGTAGTAAAATACTGTGATGCAATACTAAAGATAAAGTGCACAAGGACAGAAATCTTTGTCCTCTTTTTTGCAAGAGGCTGGGACAGCCCCAGGCATATGGATCCTGGGACTCCAGGTGACATGACATAGGGAATGCATCACCAGCAGGAGGCACTGGCTCGCGGTGCTGTCATGGACATGTTGAAAATGCCTGAGAGTCTTTGGCCCAACTTCTGCTGTCTGAAAACCAAACCCTGAACCCACCAAACTGGAAAGCAAGTCGCCTGGATTTCAGGGGTTAAATGCAGTACATGGTTAAATACAGCTCTCCTCCCAGTTGTTTGATGAACCTTTAGCCCTCAGCATGAGTCAGTGTTTCTATAGCAGACATGCCTGGGTGTCCTGGAGCGTCTCAGTCCATCTCTCTTTCATTGTTTCTTTATTCACTACAAAACATAGCCAGCTTTTGAAAATCTGACATCTGCTAAGCATAGGTGTTAAATGACTCCATCAAATACAAAACAGTAGTGAAAACATACAGTTCCTGAAGCATGAGAAAGTGCATGTAGGACACCATTAAATTTTAATGATTCACATCATCTGCTCACATTGACTTTGGCTGAGCTTTTCAGGGAAAAAGAAAGGTTGGAAAGAAGAAAAGGAAAAAAAGGAAAAGAGGCATTATCAGAGAAAATGCCTGGTGTAACTCCTCCTAATCACATTTCTTAGTGTTATTAGGAAAACTGACCTTACCTGTGACTTATTATCTTTCCAGCCTGCAAAAGAATATTCTCAGGATGAAGACATAAGAAGTTAGGACATGGAAAATCTACTTCAAGATCCCAGTTTGCCTTTGTAATCCGGGCAAATCATTAGGCCTAGGATCTTATGGAGCTGAGGTGAGGCAGCTTCCTGCTGGCAGTTTACTTAATAGGCTCTCCCCTCTAGAATAAAGTTAATGTACAACCTCATCCGTACATGCTATAATCTTCCCGAGGCAGAGGGATTGCTGCCTAGAGTCTCAAAGTTGTGTATGTGGGCATCTGCCCAGCATTGCCCTGCTTAGCTTACAGGAGTGCTGCACAGTGCCTGCAAAATATCCTTATCTGAGGAAAGACCCTCAGAAACCAACAAGAGAGAAATGCATATGAAAAAGGCATCAGACTTCCTTCTGCTTAAGCTCACCCACTGTGACTACTCTCCCATTAGTCACCTGAAATGGACAATTTGCTTGGGTAGGTGGGGAGTTCCCCATCCAGGAGACACAAAAATCCACAACTTTCTACCACAGAAGAGCCAATAAGGCCATGGGTAGCATACGTATTACAAAACAGGCTTGGGTTCAAATGTCAGTGCAGGTGCTTGAAAACTACTAATTTTTTACCTTTGTACTTTACCAACCAACCTGCCTGCTACTCCTGAGTCACAGTTTCTCCACTTCTTTGACACTAGCTGTTCCCCTTAGAAACATTCCATGGACCAGAGAATGAACAAAAGAAGTTATTTATACAGCACAGTGGCTTAGGTCAGTGGTATTGGTACTGAGGCTGAAGTCTCTACTTCAATATTTAATTACCAAAAAAGCTGGAACAACTCCAACAGGAGAGGTAAAAACCTTTTCACCAGCCTATCTATTACCACAGTGGTTATCCTTTTCTGATGGGATCCTGAATGACCACATTCACGTCTCAGCTACAAACTAACCAAAGCAGAACGCTGAATCTAGTGCTTCCATCCTAGAAATAACAGAACCTATATTTTTGATTCACCAGAACATGCACAAACATATATATGCTTATGCTGCTGTGCTAAGCCTGCATCTACTGGCAGCCTGCAGCCACCATAGATGTGCTCTCCACACACACAAGGCTGGGACCAGCTAAGGAGACAGACTCATTTTGCATCACAGAGTCACAGAATCACAGAATCATAAAGGTTGGAAAAGACCTCTAAGATCAAGTCCAACCATTAACCCAACACCACCAAGCCTCCTAAGCCATGTCCCAAGTGCCACGTCTACACATTCTTTGAACACCTCCAGGGATGGTGACTCCACCGCCTCTCTGGGCAGCCTGTTCCAATGCCTGACCACAATTTCAGCAAAGAAGTTTTTCCTAATACCTAATCTAAACCTCCCTTGATGCAGCTTGAGGCCATTTCCTCTCGTCCTTTCACTAGTTACTTAGGAGAAGAGGCCAACACCCAGCTCACTACAACCTCCTTTCAGGTAGTTGTAGAGAGCAATAAGGCCTCCCTGCAAACTCAGTTCCCTCAGCCGCTCCTCATAAGACTTGTTCTCCAGATCCTTCACCAGCTTCATTGCCCTCCTCTGGACACGCTCCAACAACTTAATGTCCTTTTGAGCAGGTTTTGCCTTCAGTCTTAATTCCCACACAGTAACAAGGAGAGGATGTGTTTTGTGAGTTTTGCTAATGTCACCTGGAAAAAAAAAAAAGCCCAGAAGCAGCTCAATGATGTATTTGAGAACATAAACAGCAGTTAGGTGCACATAGGGCAAACCACATGTATTTGTACTGTGCCTAAGATAATGGCTCACAGATCCTAACAGAGGTTTTGAATACTCTAGTTGTTCAATAAATTTGGAGAAGCTTCTCAGAGTTTCAGTAGCAACTCACATTTCATAGAATCTCATTTGCCTCTGAGTGCCATGAGTACAATATGACAGTCTTGCTATGTAGCCTAACATCATACAATTTGTTATGAAGAGATCTGCAACAACATGCTTGGAAACCTCTACATTGTCTTTAGGAGCCATTCACAGAGCTGCTGGAGCAGCAGATGTGGAAGCTTACATCTGGGTCCCAGTGACAGAACAGGAGCTGAGCAAGTCACTGAGGTCATTAAAGGGCAGGAGTTATTTAAGGCTGGATGCAGGAATTTATCTTGGAAGGGCTAAAATAAGAGATTTCTTCTAACTGAGCACTATTTTGCAATAATTTACCACTTGTACTTTGGTCTGCCCAAAGATATTTTTGTTACAGTTTCTGATGTTTTTGATTGAGTTTCATGGTTTTTAATTGCTTAATGGGATCAGGGCTGGGATGGTCAGTGTTAATGTATTAAAGGTTTACATACCTGAGAGGTATAAGGCTTTCCTACACAATCTGATTTTCCATTCCATCACTATTCTATTATGTTGATCACCATGCTCTGCATGTTTCTCCATTTTATGTAAAAGAATTAAAACCTTGCCATAAACATTTCCAAACCTTCATTCATTAGTCCATTAAATGCCCTCTTAGTAATAGACAAATGCCTTACAGAACTGGATTCAAAACCGACAGAAATGGCTTCTAAGAATATTAAAGAAAGTATGAAAAGCAAACACCAGGAAAACTTCAAGTGTTCAGGGCATCAATCCCAAAAGTAGGAAGAAAAGCAATGCAGTACCCCCATCCTTAAGAAAAGGAATCATTTATCATGACGCTTAAATGCATTAACAAGCCATGCCTGCATCAGAATGGCTGTGACAATGCAAACCTACTAATGTGGGATTAGTTTAACCAATTTAGAGAACAAATTAGAATAAAAGGGTGCCTTGCATGTCCAATTGCTATGGAGGTCAAAGGCAGGGGGGAGAAATAGCTGTGAAAAGTGCTCTTTCAGCAGCAGAAAAGGCAAGGTTACACTGGGTACAAAGAAGCCCCACTGAATACAAGGCTGGAGAATGGTCCACCACACAAACAGGAGGGTTATTTCCAAACACAGCATTATTGATCTTCAAATTCTACCTTCTTCAATGACTTGTTAAATCTCTTTTTTGCTGGTATTTTTTCCCCAGTGGGATTAGCATACACATATTGCGGAAATATTTCAACAGAGAAGCAAACTGCACCCCTCTGGGACACAGAGCATTTAACCTGGGAGTGAGCAGCATTCCTAGGCAGAGCTTACACGGATCCACTGCAGACTGGAAAGCTGGAGGCACCTAACATCCAAGGCAGCTGGGGACTTTTCCTGCCCCAGTGCAGTCTTGCACCCAAATTAGCAAAATGTCATAATTTGATATTCTAAAATAATGTCTAGATTTTCTTCTTCAAAAAAAGGTGCTTCCTCCCATTCTGTTGTTCCTGTCTCAGGTCCCTCAGACACTGCTCATGCTGGGACTGAAAAGGCAGCTGAGAGAAACAATTCAGCAAGCAACACCATGAAGGAACAAAAAGGGAGGTTTTATTTTGATTTTTTTATAGATATTGGCACCTAAAAAAGAAGAATAGTACAAATCAAAATGTAGTGATGAGAATATGTACTTGAGGACACACAGGCACCACAGTGAGGAGATTTTGTTTTTATCTTTTCTCTTTAATACCTTTCATAGTTTATTGAATGTAATCAAGCAATGTGAAGTCAATGAAGGGTTTAGAAAGACGGGAAAGTTTCTCTATCTTCAGAAGTGATTGACCATCTTACATAATTATTTTAAAAATCTCGGTACTTTAGCAAGTCCTAAACAGAAACACATATTTAAATTTAGGCCTGTGCTTAAAGTAGACTGTTTTGCTAGGGTCCAACGTCTGAATCAAAAATCAGAAAAAGAACTCAAGTGCATATATATGTTGGGATTGATATTCAGATTAATTTCAACTGCTTTTTATACGTTAAAATGGTAAAGAAAAAGAAGAAATACTGCTTGCCCAAGCAGATAAAAAGATTAAACATATTAATTCCAGAATCTGCAAATAAACTCCTTTCCAGAATTTACAGCAAGTTCTTTAACATATTTAGAGGCAGGTATCGGGAAGCAAGACTACATCAGTTACAGCCACTGTTAATTTCAAAGGACAAATGCATGGGATTTTACTTCTGCACGTACTATGGCAATCGTATTATTTAATTAGTATTAAAATATAAGCTAATTATAACAACTTCAGTTCCTTAGCATGTCTCTACACTTCAGCATGCTGTCCAGTGTAAATAGGATCCAGCTTGCCTGCCAAGAACAGTCTGTCTACTTCAGCCAAGGAGTGGGGCAAATAAGCTCTGCTGGTACAGATAGGCACTTTCCAGTCTCCGACCTGGCTTACTTACAACAACTTTAGATTTTACTATATTGCACTGTTGCTGGCAGTGTTGACATACCCTCATTTTAATAACTCTGTGGACAGCAAAAAGCCATCAGCAAAACACACCATGGTTCTCAAAAACAGCTTCAGAGCTGTGAGCTGCTAGTGAATAGCAGTCTCTGTGAGAGCGGCATGATTTATAATCGGTATACAGAGCCCCTCTGATTAATATTCATGCAACATATCCTGGAATAAATAGGAGATGCCAGTCTGATCCAGAGCCCTCTGAAATTGATGGAAACCTTTCCATTGACTGCATTGGGCTCTGGGTCAAGCCCCAAGCGTCCAAGTGTGTTTATACCTTTTAAAACAGAAGGAATTCACTCTCCACATGTTTCAGGCCCTCACGTTTATTGTCAGCAAACCTCTGGCAAAAGAATGCCTTCCTCTGCAATGGGACTCTCACCGAAGCCAGTAGGAGCTATATACACAGAGACTGAGGATGCAATCTCAAGGTAAAACCAATAACAAATTGAAAAGAAACTTGATTTTGAAACCACAGAAGACAAAATTTAGTGAGAAAGCAAATCTTTCTTTGTAAGAAGTACAGAATAACTCAGGTTTTGTATACCTGCAGGTTAAGAAGGAAATTTTCAATCAGGCACACTGAACCTTCGTAATATACATTAAAAAAAAAAAAACCACTCATGTAAACCTAACACCATTATAACCATCTTTCTTAAACACTGTAACTATAGCCTCCAAGGGTAAGGACACGAATGGCAAATTAAATATGACCATTTAAATTATTTTATGCAAAACTTAGATTTTTTTTTTTTACTTATTAATTTAATACTACTTGTAGGTGTCATTGTTAAATGCAGATTGACAATGAAGTTAAAGAATAAAATCTCGTTTATTTTTATGCTACTTTATAAATTTTCTGAAGTCCATGTCCTCTCACAATAGTGTACAGTAATTGGATTAAAACTACCTTCAAATACTTTCCACCACATCTTTCACATGAAACATCTTGCAAAACCCACAATGCCTATATAATCATTTTACAGTGATTATCAAAAAAAATGCTACGGAATTAAATAAAATGGATTGATATGGATTCTCCTCCCCAGACAACAAAATCCTAGCACCATACAAAATATCATGATTTAAAACTAAGTGCTGGCTCTCCTTCTCTCTCTCTCTTTCATTTTAATAACCAAACAAATTATTTTCCAAAGCACAACTGTTAATATGCAGATTGGTTTCCAGAGTAGTTTCCAATGATTTTTTTTTTTTCCTCGCATTTTGCCTCAAGAAGAAAAATATGAAGTAAAAAAAAAGAAGGAAAAGGAAAAAGATACAGAAAATAAAGACCTAAGGTCAATTAGCAGTGAGTCCCCACAGAGGCGAACGTGGACATTTCGCGACGGATGGTACTGAAAGGGGAGAGCTCCAGCTCTGTGGTGTACTCATTGTCATTGTCATCACTTGTCACTGTTGAAGACTTCTGGATGCATTCATCACAGCAGCAACAGCAACACTCCATAAAGGCCCGGCTGAAAGGTTTACAGAGACAGAAAAGGAGAACGGGGGTAACACAGGACTTAAAGAACAAAAGGAACTGACTAATGAGATGCAGGAGGTCCATAGTCTGCCGAGAGACCCCTGTGGACATGTAGGCAGTCACAATGTTGCAAATGTTTTCAGGAATGATGCAAAACCCATATAAAATGGTCAAAGCCACCACCGTGCAGTTCATCTGACTTTCCAGCTGAATTTGTCGCTTGTTCCCCCTTGTGCAAGCCTTTTCTGCCCTCCTGATTTTCCTCGCTGTTACCAGGGAGCAGGTAATAGTGAAAAGGGTAGGCAAACAAAAATAGCAGCCAAAGTACCACCAGAGTCTTGCCCCATCGTAAGTGAGAGCTAACACATAGATGGTGTCAGGTAGCGCGGTGGATATCTTCACCACGCACCGCTCCCCCGGCGGGCTGCCGCTGTATTCGGGGTCCTCCTTTGCCAGCTGGCGCAGCACAACCTCCGGCAGGGCCAGCAGCAGCGCGCCCACCCAGATGACGGCCAGCTTGGCGGTCGTCGAGGTGCAGTTTTCGATCATCTCGTAATACATCTGCACGTTGGTGGCGGCACGAAATCGGTCGATGCAGAGGGCACACAGTGTGAATGTGGTGACTCCGAGAGAGGCCACCTGGGAAGGAGGAAAGGTAATGCAAGTTAATACAGGTGCTGTCTAGGAAAAGAAAAAAAAAAAGGGAAAGATAAAAAAAAAAAAAGACAGCAAGACAGCTACAAGTCTACAGTCCAGTATTCAGCGGCGAGTGGGAAAACTTCATCTCCTTCAGAAGTCCCCTGGTCCCCTGTTGATGGCAGTCTGGTTGGAGACGGAAAATGAAGGCCTGAACTCACCCAAACAGAAGTGGGAATTAATTTATTTTACATTGATTAAAGGCTTTTACCATTGAGCTCTTCTCTGGAAGAGATTTATACTCTTTTCATAGTAAAGAGAGCTCAATTTTTACCCTGAAACACCAGTTAAGTCTAGCCCCTTGCCTGACAAATGCAAAGCAAAACCTAGTTTAGGAGTATCAGTGTAGGAGACAGTTAAGCACCACGGTGCTGGGCATCATCGAAAGAAGCATCACAGACAGGACCTAGCTTCCAGTGTTTGCTGAAGTATCATCCAGCATGCCTCCCAAAAGAGTATATCCTTCTGATTTTCTGCTTAAAAATACTTATTTCAGCTTGGTGCCATCCTCTCCTGGAGGCCCATGCAAGCATCTGTGCAACAGTGAGTGGAAAAGAAAACTGAGGAACTGACCAATACACAAAACTAAAATCCTTTCTCCCAGCCCCACCCCCAAATTTTTCTAAAGCATGTTTTTTTCAGAAAGATCAGTTCCACCACAGGGGTTAGAATTTAAGCCAAAAGGGAAGAGATGGGAGAGTCTTCCTTCAGCATAAGTATGAAGTTACACCCACGTCACATGTTCATCAAGCTTGCAGGGGATCATAATATTGAAACTTTCCATATCTACAAAATTTAGGAACCCTGTGGATTAGGCATCTATTGAATAGAGTAGGGTCCAACTGTTTTTGTGGATTTAGGCTTTTAGGTGAAATTTTGATGGGATGTAGGCACATAAAAGCCATTCCATTCTGTGAGTTCAAAGAGACTGTATCTGAAATCTTCAGACTTCTGGGGCCTGTGCAAAAACCAACCTTCCCTATAACAGTTAGGCTTTAACAATCTATCTTCAACATGTCATTTAGAAAAAATTCACAGGAAAATCTAGGCTTAATTTACTGGGGAACATCCTGTGAGAGAGTGTACGGCAGGCCAGGAGAAATGGCAAAAGTTTCGTTGTTTAAATGATTTAAAGATTGATTGGACAGAGCTCTCAATTATATACTGTAAGGAGAAAGTACAGAGCAATGCATATGTTCTCTAGCTTTAATAACCATCATCCTATGCATGAATAGAAAACTTGCACTCTCATGAAACATAATTTCCTCTCATTTTATCCTGTTTATAATTAGATTTCTTAAAAAAAAATTTGCATGACAACTATATACGTTTTTGCCTAATCCTATTTCCAATAAATTCAAGTTCAGTTCAAATTCAAAGCAGAACTCTCATTAACTTCAGTTGGAGAAAGATTAGGTGCCCTGTTGCATTCTAATTAATTTATTTTCTTGGGTTTGCATGCTTGTGTTATGCAGAAAATGGGTTGATGTTAAAGAAACTGTTAAATAATATTCCTAATAAATGTAAAGAATGCTTTCTTTTATCATGAATAAACCACGTGTCTGTGCAATTAACTGGGAAATCTAGGGCAATATTAAGCAGGTCACTATAGTTTTGCTTACTCCAATTTGATGTGCAACGATATATTTAAATTTCATATAGGCAGACTGAAAAAAAATACTTTCCGATTTCCACTATAATTTTGAAATATTCCTGTTTATGTATCTCTTGTAAGAAGTTCTGCAAAGACAGATAGTACAATTATGCACAATTATATAAATGTATCATTAATTTTGGCCTTCAATATTTAATGGCTATATCAAACTGCTAAAATTGAATATCACTGAAAAATATTAGGCACTTGGGATTAGAACTGTTAGGCATTGGCTTAGTTGGAGAATTCTTTGAAGCATCTTCCTAAAAGATGGAACGAGTAAGATGCAATCTCTTATAATTAACTTGCAGGAATATTTAATGATGACAAAGCCATACCGTAAACATTTTTAATAAGTAAACCTATTGATTTAGGAAGTTAAACTGTCTGACAAGGTTCAAATAAAGCTTGGTAAATACTGCAAAAAGTAAAAAAAATTAAAGAAAAATTACAGTTACAGGGAAGTCTTAATGAACAGTGATAAACTTAGCTAATGAAAGATAATTTTCATGTATTACTGCTGAGAACCAGGTTTTTAAATTCAAGACTAGCAACTTTGTTTCCGTAACATTCAAATGTGTGTGCAGTCTTCAAATTCCTTAGAGTGACAGCAAAACCTTTAGCCAGAACATCCAACATGAATAACAAAAGGGTCAGAACTCAGGTCTCTACAATTATGGGAGACAGGGAAATAACTGAGATTCAGGAATGAATAGGGATTGAAATAAAAATCAGCAGAACAGAAGAAAATCTGAAGCTCTGTACATAAACATTTTCCCTCTCAGCCTCTTCCCCTGCCCCCGATGCACACGGTTTTATTGCTTTAGCATTTCACTGCAAACAGGCTGTTATACAGTGGCTGAGACATTAAAACTCTATAGCTGCTAAGGCCGGACTAATGAAAGAAGACATGCCTACCATGAACAAACATAACCTACGGGGTTCCTGTCACATTAATTGACCCACAACTTGGAGGCTTAAGACAGTGAAATAGAGCAAGAGAAAACATCTAAGAACAGTGGAAGTTGGCTTTGAAAACTCTCCTGTGGATTTACTGATGAAACAAGCTAAACAAAACTGGTGTTTCTCTGGAACAGGCACTGGCTTCCTATTTTCCATAGATTAACGGAGTTAGCGATGCCATGGGAAAACCTGCAAAAAATGAACAAACGCTCCCAAGCAGATGAACAGGGATTCACTCCAGCTGACTTGCTTAAAGGCAGGATAGCAATTTAAGGGTCTGATTACTTACCCCACATTGCAGGCTATGAGTAATAGCCAGCAAAATCAATGGGTGCTGCTCACAACCTGTGTGGGCAAGAACTGGGACCTTCATTCTGCATGTTCACACAATTTCAGTTAAGGGGTGTTTCTTCATACCAGTTATACTAATAATTAGGGTTAAGCTGAAAACGTGGGAGGAGCCAGAGAAGTTTCCTTTTTAATCTGTTACACTACCCTGAAATAACCACAGAACAAAAGTAATTCATTTGATGGGGAGTAGGCAAAGGACAAATTAACAAATCCTAAAGTGGCGCGAAGCTGCGTGGAGTTTAATGGTGCTCTTGTTGTAACAGCTGAGTTTCTGATACGATGATATGCTGTTGCAGTCTTAATTCCAATAACATGGCAGGAAATGAGGCAAGGCAAGGGCAAGTCAGGCTCAGTAGTTTTTGATGATCACTTAGTTGTCTGATTTATTTCCATACAATCCCTATGAAGATTCTCCTTCAGTCTCTAGACATTCGGGATGACATCAGTTTACATCTTTCTCTTACTAGACGATATCAGAAAAGTTCTCAAGTTTCTAACTGGGCAACCGCTGACCTGCTCTGAGGAGGTGGTGAAGTAACCCCTGCTTTGAGGAGGTGCCCACACTATTTGGGCAGAGAACCGCTTTTGAAGGGATTAGCAGCTACAGTATACACACACAACAGAAGACATTATTGTTACAGGAGAGTCTCTTAATACTGTTGCGCCTTTAAAAGCATTGACAGGGATGTTAGTGGGCACCGTGATACTCCTTTGAGACACTGCATAAACCTTTCATCATTAGCTCACCAGCTGTTAGTCATCTGTGGCAAAAACTCATTTGGGGAACTGAGGCCAGGGAGAACAACAGTAAACTCATGAAATGCTCAGCTTAATTACATCAGTTCTCCCCTCTGTCCCTCCAACATACCCATTCCCTTTCACGAACTTTAACAATTACCAAAGTGTTCCCAGGCCTTCCCTGGCCTGTCCTACTTCTTCTCCTGGCTGTGGTCCCACAGCTCTTGGCCCTGGCCTCTAGGAGCAGAGCCTCTGGCCGACCAGGGAAGCAGTGCAGATGTAGTACAGCGAGCAATGCCAGTGGAAATAAGACTGTGAATTCTCTCTCACTAATATCTGCTTGACTGGATGCAGGTAACGAAAACAAAAACAGAAATGAGATCAGAAAAGGTAACTTGGGTGAAAAGGCCAATGAAGGCCAAATTCTGTGAGTATAAAAGAGAGGTTGGGTCACTCAGTCCAGTAAGATGAAGACCAAGAAGTGATATTGCTGCTATCTACAGATAAGTCTATCTTGAGATATAAAAGTTACTTAAGCCAAAGGACAGTGAATATAACAGAATGGGAATCAACCAGCCATGAGCAACTCGAGGCTGGAAATGAGAAGGACCATTAATCATCTCAGGCATCATGTTCTCGACCACTCCTTCTGACAGAGAGGTGAGGGGAAACAATGTAGGCTGAATTTATATGCAACAAGATAAAGGAGTTATAATAAGTGGCTGCTTCTACCAGCTGAACCTGGATTTTCTAAAACAGAATATATTTTATGTTGATAACACAGTTTCTTAAACTACATGGCACTCTTCCTTCATTACAAGGCAGGATGGGTATTCGAAAGATTTTCCGGTTGTAATAGGAATGCTGAACTGCAGAAAAGGTTGACGACTACTAGCCAAGTCATATCTGCGCTCTCAGTGACACCCTGTAGACTCTTTATATTGATTTATATTTATATTTTTATATATATTGATATATCATATCATATAAACATCATATAAACAAGTACATTTTCCGCTAAGTCATTATAGCCTTATTATGGCTGTTCTATATCCACATCAAACTTCACAGCTTCAGAGCATGTTAATGCAACATACCATGGTGGCTCTTGCAGACTTGTCAGTTTTGCCTAAGATAAATAAACAAAATTAGTACAGACTGCAATACTTTCTTTGTGCTGCTCCACACTTACAGTAGAGTTCAGCGATAAGACTGGATGACTGCAAAATAAAAGGTCATCTCTTTGCAAACAGTAATTTAATTGTTTAAGTTTATCTAGATTTCTGGTTTCTGTTCTTTCAATTTAAAAAATCCAGCCCCCTTCCCCCCCAAAGAACAACAGTCCTTACTGTTACTGTATACTGTTGTATAAAAGAACAAAATTAAATATCTCTATTTCTTACATGAAGTACTATTAAACATTAATGGCTTTATGCTTTAAAATAGGTAAGGGTCACTCAGTTAAAACACTACTGTGGTGTGGCAGAAGTCATTCAGTTGGTGAGGAGTACTGGGGCCAGGGTATACCTCTGACATCAGCAATTAGCTTAAGCATCCTGGATGAAAATCTATGTCACCTTAATCATCTAAAAGACAAGATGGTAATTCTGGAAACTACTGTCACAGAGATGTCCTACACATATGGAACAACAGGTACAATACGGTTGTTTCCTTTGTAGTACTATCAACATTCACATCAGGGAGACATAGAGCACATGTGCTTTGTGTGTTTCGTATCCTTCTGTATATCCTAAGAGTAATAGTGTTCAGACTCAGAATCCACTTGGAAGAGCTGCTCTTGAATTCTGTTGGAAGCAAAAGCCAACCAGACTGTCATGGCTCTGGAAATACTCATTAGTACACCACATGCTTATCCAGAGGGTTGGAAAAATTGCAAAACACAAAGAGATTTAATTTTTGTTCATTTTCCTGTTTGCAATCTACCATGCTACCATATAAGTAAATGTAATTTACTTTTTTTTAATTAAAAAAAAGATTACCATTCTCCACTGAGGATCATATCCTCATCACGCTACACACTGGGCTCATGCACCAATTATTAATATTAACAACATATTATTAATATTAACAACAACTACTGCTAAAAATCTGCCTCTTCCTCCTTTGCAGGAAAAATCCTGTCATATGGAGAAATGACATCCCAGTGCTCAGAGTAGTCAGTGGTGCTGGAATAGCAGATGCTGCCTTTTTTTCTCCACACATACATAACTTAAATATTACTGACCCAATTTTAAACCTAGCCTGACACAAATTCATCCCCATGCTGAAATGCCACATGCAAAGTTTCAGCCAAATGCAAATTTTGATGGACAACTTATAAGCCCCTAAGGACATGGTTTGCAGAGGAAAAAAGGGTTGACAGAACAGCCAACATGGCAGCTACTATCATCGTGCCATTAATATCTAAAGGGCAAAGATATATTAACAGTTCTGTTTTAAACAATTATTTATTGAATAAGTGCTGAAGCTATTCTGCTCAGTAGAAGACACGTGTAGCCATTGCCCTAGGAAACAGTATGAAGCTTTGAAACCGCAAACCTCACTGAGGATTTTTGTCTGCCACCCAGAGGACTTACTGGAGGTTCAGGAGCCTAGCTCTGACTAGAGTCAAAGAAGAGACATAAAGAAGATGACACACAACAAAAGACAGAAAAGACAGATAATACACAGCTTTTATAAACTCCTATAAAAAATGTATTTGCTTTCCTAAAGTTAAACTTAAAATAAGAATCTCTTCTGACAGCTTCGGAACAGGCAGAGAACAGCCACTTTCTTCATGCCTCTCACTTGCCTCTACCAAGTAAAAGAGAGAAAGGGGAAAAAGCCTCACCTCAGATTGCCCTGGAG
Organism: Phalacrocorax aristotelis; assembly: GCF_949628215.1. Taxonomy (NCBI): domain Eukaryota; kingdom Metazoa; phylum Chordata; class Aves; order Suliformes; family Phalacrocoracidae; genus Phalacrocorax; species Phalacrocorax aristotelis. The sequence continues at coordinate 194,725,763 of NC_134276.1, forward strand.
GGTCAGCTCCAGGCAAAGAAAGTAATTTGTATTCCAGGCCAAATCAATCCTTATGCTTTCTGCTAAGACTACTAATTGTGATAGCTTTCCTGAGCTGGAAGTTACCCACCAGAAACATGAGTGATGCCACAAATTGATTGCCAAAAGCACATGCAGAGACTCGGCATCAGATTTCAGAGCTTTCACTATCAGCCTCCTCCAGAGTCAAGCCAGTCTCACATGCATGATAGGGTCCAGATGAGGACACCACAAATGTTGTCCTTCTCTTCTTTGTAGGGGGCATCAGAAAGGCAGAGGCGCCCATGTTTATCAGCACTTAGCAGGGCCCAGTACCATCATTGGCCTCAGCAACTTCTTGCTCTGCTCCGGACTGCACAAGACGGTAAATCAACCTCTGCAAACCCCTGTTCTAGACAGTTCTGCAGTTCTAAATCCTCACTCCACTGTAAGTAGCTTGTCTCAATCTGCCAGCATAGAAAGTGATGTTTACTTCCAATGACCTCTCTCAAACTCATCAAGCTTCTAGGTAACCTCCAAGAGCAGAATGCGCACAACTCAAGCAACCTTCCTTTTAAAGCCCAAAAGATAGTTCCTAGTCCTAGTCGACACAACCCATTTGTCATCTTGTGCAAGCTGCTCTCAGTCTGAAACAACTTACTTAACCTCTTCACTACTGGCTTCTAGCATTAAAATGAAAAATAAAACTGTTACTTCACAAGGCTGTTGTATTTAACATCTGTGAAATATTCAGAAGCACAGTAAAACTACTGATTTTGTCTACATCCACACTCCTTTCTATTAAGGCCTAGCATAAATCTATAAGTAGGGGAATTGGAACTATATTGTTCTGTACTCCTTCCCCCCACCCCTTAGTCATTTTGCTAAAAAGACTGGGTGTGCTTAAACAAAAAGAAAAGGGTTCCACATTGGCAGGGCTTGTGGAACAGGAATTAGCCAAAGCCATTTTCTTCGTATTGTTATTTACCCAGTACCTCCTGATTCTGAGCAATACTGAGAAAAGTATATGGCAGACAACATAAAGACAGTGTGCAGATAAACACTTCAGGTACGCATGCCTAAATTAGGCTTCTGCACCATCTGTGGAAAAGTGGCAAAATTTTAATAACTGCTGAGCAGAGGATGAAAACTCCAAAGGAGAAGCACATCTCCACACGTCCTTACGGGCAGACTAGCTGACCCAGTAGTTCTAATTCCCATCTCAATTACCTCTCAGGGCATTCAAAACTGCTCCTCTAGGATAGTGCCATCATCAGGGTCAAGTAAAGTTCTCAGTGGAGATAATTTCATCCACTTCCACTAAATATCTGTCTTTCTAGCTTTGTCCTTTAGCAGTTGTACTCTCATCACCTAAAGACCTCGTGAGCAGGTCTCGCTTCTGCTTCTCAAAAGAATTTACTCAGTTTCTTCCTCAGTCATGTGCACAGCATTACTTATGCAAGATGCAAGCATAGCCATGACATAGTTTTAAAAGGTAGTTAGAAGTGACCAAACTGTCACACAAGACATCGCTGAAATGACCGCTTAATGGTCACAGCAGATCTTTACGAGGTATGGGAAAAACTGCCCTTTAAATTAGATACTGCGGAGACCTTCCACTCCTGGAAGCTCAACATTTACCTATACAAATGTGCTTGAAGATATCATAGAACATTTTCCCCAGACTGTGTGCATGTGTGTTATCACTGGCAACAGATGCTTTGCTGAAATTCTGCACAATACCCATTAAGCAGCACAAATAACAAACAATTGGCCACAGGAGGCTAAACTAAGAAAACTCAGGGTTCCTCACTGGGATCACTTGAAACCTTCAAACACAATACAAAGCATGCTTGAGTTATGTTAAAATGCTGTGATCACCACATCACTTGCTCTGTACAACCAGACATCCCCTGTTCCTTAGTTCTGAAAGTACAAGCTGGTATGACACAGAGCTCAGTCCAACAAGTCTTTGATACTTGAAAGTGAGATATTTCTGGATCTACAACTCTGGGTGAGGCACGTAGCTCCCTAAACAGAATATGAGGAGAACTGGCATGCAAAACAGAGATGCAAAGCATGGAACAGAGACACTTACAAGAACAAAACACTGGGCTGACATATTGAAAACATGAACAACAGCTTAAAATTTCTCCATCTTCAAGAAGATGCTTCTATTTGTATTCCATGAAGGTCTGGAACCCTCTCCTGAAGATAGCTGTCTACAGCTTTCCTCTCAAGCAGCTAAGACTTCATCCTTCTCCCATTGTGTGAGAAGGGGATAAGCCTGCCCAGGTGAGTTACCACATGGGAGAAGACACTGCTGTTCAGCTGTCAGATGAGAGCACTGCTGTGAATGATCCTTGACAGAGCATGGAGCAGCAGCTGCTCACAGGGCAGATTTCATGACGTGCTCCACATCTGCATTGCTCCTGGTGGTGTCAGTGTCACTGTACAACGCCTGTGAGGTTAGAACAACACTTGGAAAGTGGTGAACCTTTGCTCTAACTGCCTTCGCCCTCTCAGCAGGGTCAAATGCTGATTTGCAGGACAGTGTCCTTCTTGCCAAGCCCAAGGCAAGCTGTGGAGAGTCACAATCCACTAGCAGTGATCAGTATCTGCCACTCATGTGTACGGTTTACAGGGGGGGAAATCCAGCCTTTTACGTATGGTTCCCAGGGTGCTGAATATACTTTATATACATGAGCAGTATATATAATGACTATTGACTGAAAAAATACAAAATTCTGGGAGCAGCACAGAACTCTAAGGCTATATCTTTTTAGATCTGTATCTTAGATATAAATTAATTAAATTACCTAAGGGACAAGGAGGATGTTTCACTTTTAGACCCCGGTAATAATTAAGCCTAAGACAGGCACCATGCTACTGGTCCATCACAACTGGATTGGTGCCAGTTTTTGAGTAAGACTTCAACTCTAAACATCTACAGAACTCTAAAGTGAAAAAAAAAAAAGTGTCATTAGAGTACAAAGGGGGGATAGCAGCAGCTGAATGTTTTTCAGGATTACGATTTTGAATTTTAGCAACTACATTTCAGCTAAACTACTTTCAGTTTGGCAAACTCTTTAGTACCCAAAGATGCACAGCACAAGCAACTAATTTTAAAGAACAGCATGGCCATGCAGATCATCTCAATGACTGATCTTTAATTAGAATCAGCATTACAAAGAATGACTTCTATTTTGAATGTGGATGCACCCAAAAAAAGGTTAGGAATTGTGTAATGTCACTATAGGAAAGTCCTGAAAACACGTAAGCTACACTGCCTACTTTAATTGTTACACTTAAATGAAACAGTCCAACTTACTTCACTGGTTAACACAGTAGCCTCAGAATCCAATTCGGAAATTTTAAAAGCTCCTAGTACTATCAGTTTCTCAACAAATACTTATTTACTCCTTCACATCTTCTTAAATGCAAAATAATTACATGTACTTGAGTTTTTCAAATGTAGTGGTATACTACTGGCCTTGAATTCATCTAAGCATGGTACAGCTCCACCCTTTGTCAAAAACCCCCTGTAACAGAGTGTATCATGTATAAAAGAAGTAATGACAATTTAGTGGCTACACACGTCACACCTTTCTAAACACTTTCTTAAATATATTGGTTGACAGTTAATTATGTATTACTGTGTAGCAATGTGCTGTGAAAACTGATATTCTGTGTATTAATAACAATTGGGTTTTGGTTTGGAGTGGGTTGTTTTTTGTTTGGGGCTTTTTTTTTTTTTTCCTAATCTCTCATTCTTAGGACGGGATAATCAACAGTTATTCCCTCAGCTTTCAGTTACAGAAGAATGTTGAACATAAGGTTTTGGGAATACAGCAGAGCCAGCCAGAATTACAGGCTACCACCCTACCAACAAGCCTCAGTGTTCGGCTCCAATAAATAAATAAAGCGGACAACCTGAACGCTGCCGGCAGGACTCAGGCCAGCTGGCTGAGAGCTTCTTTGACAGAGCCTCTGAACAGCTGCCAAGAAGCTGCGATTTAAATGGAGCTGGGGTCACTTCTTTTTAAAGATAAACTAAATGAATAAGTGTGAGATTTGAATGCTGAAGTACAAATGAAGCACACATACGTCCCACTGATGGTCCTTCTTGCAATCACCTTCTTACAGCCCGCCCCCAGCCACCCGGCTCCAGCCGCTTTCCTGACTCACTTGAGGAAAACATCAAATACAAGCAACAAAACTTGAACTCTAATTCTGAGGGGAATCTTCGCCTTTCGGCATCGCAAGGAGCAAGGAAAGTTTGGCAGAACTCGCGCGAGCGGCAGGACGAGCTGGGCGCGCTCAGCCTCAGGCTGCAGAGATCCCGATGCTGCCGGACCCGGCGCGGCCACAGCCGCCTCCTCCTCCTCCTCCACCCCAGCGCTGCCGGGGCCGGGGACCCACTCTGCCTCAGGAGCGGCCGGGAAACCCGGACCACGCCGTGGCCGGACGTCCCCGGCCCGGGGGGGCACGAACGCGGGCAGCGGAGGCCGGCGGCGGAGCCCCGGGAGGGGTGCGCGGGGACCGCGTCCCCTCGGGCGGGCGGGCCGGGACCGGGCGGGGGCGGCCGGGCCCGCGCATCCCTACCCACCGCCATTACCTCGATGTACGGGACGATTTTGCAGGAGAAGTCTTCTAGGAGCCACTTCTTGGTGAGCTCCTGGAAGATGACCAGCGGCAGGCAGAAGAAGACGATGAGGAAGTCCCAGAAGGCCAGGTTGGCCAGCAGGGAGTTGGAGATGCTCCGCATGTAGTAGTTGTGGCAGACGATGCACATCACTGCCATGTTGCCCATGATGCCGATGCCGAAGATCACCACGGAGAGGCACATGACGGCGTAGGCGCCGTACGACTCCTCGGTCAGCGGGTAGAAGGGGTTGCGGAGGCGGGCGCGGCGCCCCGTGGCGTTGCCGCGGCCCCCGGCGCTGCCCTCGCCGCCGGCCGAGCCGTTCAGGGGCAGCCAGCGGGGACCGCCCGCCGCCACACCGGCTCCGCGCCCGCTGCTCCGCGCCCGCCGCCGCCCGGCCCCCGCCGCCCCGCGGGAGCTGCCGCCGGGCCCCGCCGCCCCGCCGGCTGCGGCGGCCCCGGCCCCGCCGGGGAGGGCTCCGCGCCCGGGCAGAGCCGCGGCCGCCCGCCGGCCCGGGGCGAGGGGCGTCGGGGCTGGCGGCTGGCGGGCGCGCTCCGGGGGCGCCGGCAGCCCGGCGGCTGCGGCGGGGACGAGAGCGCAGGCGGCCCAGGCACTCAGCACCTGGCAGAGCAGGGCGACGGGGGCGCGGAGGGGCTGCATGGCAGGGAGGCGGCGGAGCTCGCCCGGCTCCCCTCAGAGGCGACGGCCGCCCCGCTCGGCGGGGCTGGGAGCGGGAGGCATGCCCGCCGGGCTCCCGCCGACAGCCTGCCTCGCCGGGGCGGGGGCAGCCGCCACGCCGCTGCCGCCGGCGCCCGCCGCGGGGAGGGAGGGAGGGGAGCGCAGTGGAGCGGCGGGGAGGCTCTTCCTACCGCCTCCCGGGGCAAACCCGCAAAGTTGTGTCGCCGTCTCCGACGCGCCGAGTTAATGTAGCAAGTGCAGCGCCGGGAGGACCCCCCTCCGGCGCTCCGCCCTTTCCCGGGACCGCTGCCTCCTCCCCAGCATCGCACCGGCCTCGTGCTGCCTATTTACATCCTCCCGCCGCTGCGGGCAGTTGGTGGCGAGGAAAGGTCCCTTGTGGAAAACACCTCCCCTCTCCGGATAAGCGCAAACACTAATTCCTCCTCTCCAGCAACCCCGGAGAAAGGCGGTCGCTGCGCGCAGGTTTAGAGTGCTTAAGAGCTTTGCAAAACTCTTGCAGGGATTAATCACCGCGCCGCCTAAGCGCTCGCACCGCGGCGGAGCGCGGCGAGGACGGCCGGGGCGGCAAAGTTGCTGCCGGTGTCGGGCGGGCGCGGCCCCGGGACCGACCCCTCGGGGCCGCTCCCGTCTCCCGAGCCGTGCGGGCACCAGAGGAAGCAGGGCGGAGGGTCTGGGCGGGGAGCAGCGCGGGCGGTCTGCGGTGGGCTCTGCTCCTGCTCCCAGCTCAGCCCGGCTCGGCTCGGCTCCCGGGGGCGCGACAGGGAGGCGGGCGAGGAGCGCGGCGGCCCGCAGTGCGCAAGCGCCGCCCGGCGGCGCCGACCCGCCGCACGGCCCAGGCCCAGGCCGCGGCGCCGCCCGCCCGCCGCGGGAGCCGGGCTGCGGGGCGAGGGGAGGCTGCGGCGGGGCGGGCGGGGCTGGCCCGGCCCCGCAGCCTCCGCGTGCGGGGATCCGCCGGCAGAAGCCACCGCTGCGGGGGCCCGGGGCCGCCCGCTGCTGCCGGCTCTTCCCCCGCTGCTGCCGGCGCCCCGGTGTCGGGGTCCGGCTGCCTGCCTGGGCTGGCAGCGGGGCTCGGTGGAGCGACAGGCGAGCGAAGCGCCTTGCTGCGGGGCGCGGAGCCTCGCACCGCGGCGCGAATCGCGGGCGGTGGGAGGAGAGGGCGAGAGGTGGCGGGGGAAGCGGTCGGCGGCGGGAGGGGAGATGGAGAGAGGTTCGGCCAGCCCCTGAGGGCGCCGTGCTGTCGGGGCAGGGGCGCAGCGGGGGGAGAAAGGCGCGCTCCCGAGCGAGAGCGCAGGGCGAAGCAGGAGGGTGCCGCTGGAGGCGATGGGGTGCGGAGCGTCACCCCCGCAGCGGAACAGCGTCGGAAGCGTGTCCGCATATTTTCAGTGCCTGGAGCGGCGCGTCTGCGTTTGCATCCTGTTTTGAACACCTGTGTATGGTTTTTGGGGTTTTTTTTTTGGCTTTGTACAGTCAGATAAACTTCACAGCTCTTTCTCCTTGTTTCTCTGATTTTTATTTAATTCAGGTGACTTCTTACCTTGCCAAAGCTGGATAAAACAAATATTCCACTGTAAGTAGCCTTAGGGATTCTCTATTGCCCTTGTTTCCATTTCTAAGAGTTTTAGTGTAGCTTATTCCCAATGGGTTTAAAAGCTTTAAACTTTTCCCATAAAGCAGTTTAAGCAGCGTTCTTGCCCCCCTTAGACTTAACCCATTTGATATAAAGATCAGAAATTTAGTCAAAGCTACCAGAGCTCCCTGTTTTAGGGACTGAAATCAGGACTGTGGATCTAACATGCCTGTAATACTTTTCTTGTGGGCCAGTTTTTGAAGTCTTGAGATCCCAAGTATGTGGGGTGTGCTTGCGGGTTGGGGCCTCGTCTTCACTGTATTAATGATCAACAAAGAAAACCATGTATACCTACAGTAATAGAAAATACAAATCACATGCATAAAACCAATCTATCAGCTGCAATAACAGAGACAAGATTAGTAACACTTTTTCTCAGTGAGGTTGAATCAAGCTATCGTGTCGAAAGGATCCTTTCGTATGAATTGTTAATTATTGTTTATATGTAAAAACACAGCTGCACAAATTCTCCTCGCTGGCAGAAAGGTGGGCTTTACGTGAAGGTGCTTGCTAGGCTGACCTTGTCGTCAACAGAGGGAGAAAAGTGCCTTCCTGAGGTCAATTGTCTGATACTTCTGTCCAATGTGTGCGGTATGAATTGCTGTCTGGAGGTGCCGCTCGCACATGTCTGCCCTAGAAGGAGCTTAGGATATAATTTTGGATGAAAAACGTGACCTTTCAATGGCTAAAACTAGTGAGTCCTGCCCCATCCAAATCTAGGTGTAGTGCCATTCCCCTGGCCGTGACGGTGACCCAGAAAACACACGAACAGGACAAACAGAAATCTTGTGCTTTTCCTTTTCCCAAAACCATTCTCTCACACGTGTAGGTGAGGTGCGATTGTGGGAACCTTAAGGCATTTCTAAGCTTGTGAGAACAAGTGTAGTAAGTGAGGCACTTCTGTGTTGAATGTCTCTTAATAAAACTCAAGCCATTTAATTCTTCTTCTTTAGCAATATAAGTGTCATCTCATGGAGTTAAATGATCAAGCTAATTTTAAGACTTCCTAATTATAAGTTTTGTCCAATAAAGATACCTATGAATAAAAAAAAAAAAAGGCAGAAAAACCTACCAGGAAAAGAAAGAATTATAAATATATTGAACCTTTTTTTTTCCTTATATTTTTCTCCCATTTGTTTCTTCTGAGCTCAGCTGGTGTATAAAAGGAGTTAATGATGATAATGAGCTTACATTTACGGCACCTTTCTTCCTGAAGGCTCCCAAAGGGCATTACAAACAGATATGATAAATTCACTGCTTGTTCTTAAAGGATACTGTGGAATATTGCTTCTGGCTTTTATATGGAAGGAGCAGACAGCAGTTAGCAGACATATTGCCCTTTTGCGTGCTTCTGGAAGAAATATGGATCACGAAGAAGAAGGTTAAGCAGTGTTTGGTTTACGTCACTGATCCTTTAATGGTGAGAGAAGAACTGAGTCGTGCACAGGTTTTCTAGTGTCAGCTTTCTACCTGCTTTGTAACAGAGAAAATTGATTTCTAAACACAAAAATTCCCATAAATTATTATTCTCTGCTTACATTTTGTCACACTTTCTTCATCAAGTATTTGGGTTGTTACAAAGAACAGCACATGCGAAAAAAATCGGATTTTGTAGCTTGTAGCTATTCCCTGCATAGAGTGGAGGAGCTTGTTGTATTTACATAGGCATGATGGAATTGTTCTGGGCTTTTGTCTTGTTGAAACATTTACATCACAGAGAATCAGAGGAATGATATTTCCTAGGGGTTTCTCATCTCATTGAGATGTAGTTTTGTGTAGAGTTAGGTGTATCTGCGCTTCACCATAACTACCTAATTGTGTCAGTCTGAAAAGGCCCTCTTCTGCTGGCTTTAAATACAGTTAATCTGCCATTATGATTGTCCCCTGTTTACTATTTCTGCCCTGTTAGATGCTGAAAGTTAGTGCTTGAAGGTTGCGTTTTCCCAGTTTCTTTGGTCACAAATATGTAATTGAAATTTTGCTGCAATCCATATAAAGTCTGAGCTGATTTTCTGGAGGAAGGGGGTTGTTTGGTTTTGGGTTGTTGTGTTTTTTTATTTTTGTGTGTGCGCGCGCGCGCATGTGTGCATATGCCCTGTGTCTTTCAAAATAATTTTGGTACTTCTTATAAGATCTTCCTTTTGGATAAAGCTCCTACTCTGTCATATGATACAGCCTTTGTTTCAGTCAGGCTTTCACAACTCATAGTGTGCTTCTCTTCTAAAGGAGTTGTACGTGTTTTGAGTGTCTTTCTACCAATTCATGCATCAGCCTAGAAATAGTCTCACAAACCACAAGCAGACATTTATAACACATGAAAAAAAAAAAGGCATTTTTCTCTGTTAGATGAGGGAACTAAAATTCAGAGAGGTTTTTGCAGCCAAAATCTATAAAAGGAAAACCAATAAACATGTTCCTACATGGAAAAAAAATGGGATTTGAAAAGTTTCCAAATACATTCATTCTTTTCTGTTGGTGTTCTACAACATTTCAGCTATGATAAAGAAATCAATGGGCTTTCAATGCCTGCAATGTTGGTTTTTTTGACATTTTCAATATTCATTTTCTGAATAAGTGGTACTCCTAGCCTGAACATGTTACTGTGTTGCAGCAAGAAGGGCTTATTGCTGTCCTTTTTGCCTCTCCTCAGGGTTCATATTCAGCAGTTCATCAATGAAGGAGAAAAAGAGTATATTTCCCAAAATAACATCCATTATTTTTGTTTGTTTTAAACTATGGTGTGGTCAGCTACCTTACTCTCCACTCTCCTTCCTCATTTAGGCAAATGTAATATGACAGGTTTTTTTCCTGTAGAAAAAAGACTGATTTGTTTACACTGTCTTCTTACATCTCACTGGGTTTTGATGTCTTTTACCTTGTCAAAAAAATCTGAGTTCAGACAGAAAATACTTTCTGTGATCTGGTATCACTGGGATTTTTATTTCAGACTGACCAAATTCCCCTAGTCAATGGAAGGACTTTCGTTGTTGAATTCATTTGTTTATGTGGCTGGATCAGGCTCTATACTAATGAATAAATGTTGAAAATTTGAAATTGAAATTCAAAAAGGAATTCAAAGTTTAATGGTAATATTGGGAATTTCTTGTAATTACTATTCTGATTCTGCATTGACGTCCATTAGGAAAGCTTGTGTTGCCTCCTGAGTATGGATTGCTGTTCCTGTCTAGTTTCACATTTTAAATTATAATAGTTTTCCTTTTAACCTTTCTCTTTTACCGAAGTTTGAGTTTTGTTTGAAAGATAAGCATCAGTGCTCGTATCACATAGTCCAAATAGATTTGTTGTTTAGGCCATCCTTGTTTTGAAAGATAAGTACCAGCAACCCTTCTATTACTATTAGTAATAAAAAGGCAAGTGATCTATATTACCTGGAAAACTAAAACGTGGTTGATACTTGGATTGCTGCTTTTCTGTCCTGTTTTATCCAAAAGGCAGAACAATATATAGACTATTTAACATCAGTTGTTGGAGAGAGAAGTCATCAATGCTTTTTTTAAGATTAATTACTTGGGGAGTAAGTTATAGAATGTGGAGCTGTGGGAAAGAGTATCTTATTAGTGAGTATCCTTGATAGACCATAGATTAAGACAGTGAGGGTGAAGCCGCATGAGCTGTGTCCATCCACGTCAAATCATTCTATTTCAGTCTCTCATGTTAGCATCATCCCTTTTACCTGTGATCACCTTCACAAGTTTCTCTGCAGAAAGTGGTAAAACAGATAAAAGGTCTCAATAATCTACAGTCCTAGAGGTGAGATGCAAAGACTTTTTTTCTTTGCCTGGCTATGAAATTCAGATCAGGGACAAAAATAATAAAAACTTTCCTTTTTAAAAGTCTATCCAAGATTTTCACTCTGTAATCAGTAAGAAATGTAGAAGGGCAATAAGAGTCTTGTGGACACATATTAAACATTTATATGCTTTTAAAATGGTACCTGGTGCCAGCTTTCAACCTAACTGATTTTTCTGAAGTGTCCACAGTGGTGAAATTCTTTTGATGATCGCATTTCAGAAAATTCTTAGGTATTTTTTTGATTGATTGGTTTTTGGGGTTTTATTTTTTGCTAGCTGCTTTATACAAAATATTTTTTTCCTATATTTGTAACAGTCCTTGTACTTTCCCCATGCAGAAGAATGGCCATGGTCCTTCTCACTTTCTTGATCTCCAAGTTTGACTATTTCAGCTCATTTGGATTGGAGCCATAAACCCTAAAAAAGCACAAACTAGCTTTCAGAACTTAAAGTCAGGCTGCCCTTGTGACACAGATAATCATCAGGAGCATTGCTCCAGCTAGTCACTGCATGTCCTAGTTTGTTATTTAATGCAGAACTGAAGTTAAAGGGAAATTAAGACTTGAACTGTGGTGACTTCTAAGTTGTGGTCATTGAACTAAGGAAGACCTGTGAGGCTGTAGCAAAGGTTTCACAGCTGGTGTGGAGAACCTGACAAAAGAATGAAAGCTCCACCATTTCCAGTTGAAACTGCGCTGAGAAATTCCAAAGTTGGCAGTAGTTCATAGATCCAAAAGAGTTTGGAAGCACTGCTGTCCTTGAGCTGGCCCAGATTGCCCAGCAGAGCAGCACCTCCTCCAACCCCACCTGCAGTCCAGCCCAGACTGGGTGATAACATGGATCTTAGAGTGGCAGAGGCCACTCTCAGTTGTTGGCTTTAAGCAGCCAGTGAAGTATGAAGAGAAATGAAGAAAATGAGGGGAAGGGGAGCTGAGGACTCTGAAGGACAAAGAGGGAGAGGAGCCAAGAGGGATGGCAAAAAAAGAGTCATGAGTGGGGCAGAAGGGATTCCCTTGAGAGAAGAACAGCTTAAGGAACAAAATGGAGAGGGGAGCCTACAGTGTAGAGGCTGCCTCATCCCTTGAAAGCATGGAGCAGACAACTTTAGATTATTTGGCCCTAGCCCCTGTTATTATCTCCCAGCATTGTGGTCTCCTTCTCTCCTTCCTGTGTGCAACTCAAGATTTTTCACTAGTTTGGAATGCTAAAATATATTTAACTGTAAACACTTAAAACCTTAATGCTTCCTCTGTGCACAGAGGATTTTCTCCCTCCCTGTGCCACATTAAACTGCTAAGTATGCCCCCCAAACATACCCTAGCTTTTGTGTGCAATGAAGTGCACGCCAAACCCTCATATGTACATGTACACTGCCCTTCATTCCTACAGGTAAGTGTAGGCCATTGCTTTGCCTATACAAGTATTTGTTTTTCTGCTGTGGGCTGTCCCTTCTCCAATGCAGTAGTTTGCTGCTGTCTTTTTACTTTTTTTTTTAAAGTTGGACATTAGTTTGTTATTTTCTGCCACTTTAGCATTACTCCAACCGTAGTTTCATCTGCAGATCTCATTTACATGCTGTTTACCTTTTCTTCCAGCTTATTAATGAAGTTATTAAAACAAGAAACAACTTTATACCTTGCAATAGACCCACTGCATACTTCCCCACAACTTAGTGCGATCCGCTGCCATTTCTCATCAGCCAGTGTTTGTGATCCTTCAACCTGTTTTCAATTTACATGACAGTGCATACGTCCAAAGCAATTTGAATTCATTTTGGGAGATTTAGTGAGACACTGTATTAAATCCTTTATTAAAATCATGCTGTGTATCTTTCATCCAGGATTTCTGCAGTTCTATCAAAAAAGCAATCACGTTTCCTTGGCACGACATGTTCCTTATGAACCCATGCTGGTTATTGCTTATCGTTCCATTATCCTTCGAATGTTTAGAGGAGTGTTTTGGGGTTGGGTTTTTTCCGTCTATTTTCTTTTTCCCCTCAGCAATTGTTCTGTTCTTTCCCATTACAGAATATGCTTGAAATTAGACTTCTTGTTTAATAAACCAGTCTTCTTCCCTTTATTGATGTTTGAGGCTATACTTGCTATGCTATGTGGCTTTTCAGACATAATTTTTGAGGGCTTAGTATTTTCAGTGTGTACTCAGGGATGCCTTTAACCTGGACTAATTGGCTGGATACAGCTGTTTTTCTTACATGTGTGCTATAAATAGCAATTTTTTATTTCATGTTTTTGTCAAACCTTCTGCTTTCAATAAGAACAAATACTACATACGTGTATCTGGGAGTCATGAATTTTGACCACCTCTCTCCAGCCACAGAAGCCCTACTTTTGGCCTATGTCTGCATTTATCTTACATCTTTTAACAATCCCCTTTGGTATCATTAACTTTTTCTTGGCTTTATCCGGAAAGCCACTGGGCACTTCAACCATGGTCTAATGAAACTGTATAAATATATTTGCTTTTCACTGCTGAAGTTATCATGCAGCTTTTTGGGGGAATATTCATATATTCATTCAGGTTAAGCATAAGATTTTACACTTTGCTGTTGCTCATACAAGTCATCTTCTACTGTTCATCTTTTCCCTGAATACTAGCCCACTCTATATATTTTGTTTGCTTTCTTCTTCATAAGTAAATACATCACTCTGGGGAGAAGAGTTATTTAAAACTATATGATAAATTTCATACGCATTCTCCCTTTCATGTCATCTCTGTTCTCAGTTAAGCACAGATCCAGAGTTTGTTAAAGCTGGTGAGAATACTCTAATTCACTGCAATGAATTTGGATCACACCGTTAGTTGCCAACTCTTATATTTTGTTTTAGTTTGGGGTCCTCTTTTTTTTTTATTTTTGTTTTTTCCTTTTATTTTTTCCCTCTCTCCCTGTTCTATATGCCATGATAAACTGATAGCTTCTGAAGGTTAACAATGAAGAGGGAGATCTACTAACTGCATCCCAGCAGCTGGAGGGTTATTTTCTGTGCATTTTCATGTTATGCCCTTGTGAGGGACATATCTGTTACCTCTTTGAGAGGTAGCTTGATTTTCTGTATTAGCATAATTTTACATATTTGTTTTAAAGTATGAAATTCTTGCCTTCTATAGCATTGTTCCAATTTGCCAGCATCCCTTAATGAGGACATAGTATAAAGTCACTGGTAATGTCAGTAGGTCATTGAGGAGAAGAGGCAGTCAGGAATGCTAGCTTTTCTGTCACTGGCCTTATGAATCACAGATGTCCTGGACCACACAAATCTTCTGAAGGTGTTTGGTAAAAGCTGCTCGTGGTCATGTTGTATTAGGCTGTGCTTCTTCTACCTAAATAGCATCAGCACTCATGTTTGTTTAGGTGGCAACCTCAGCTTGCTGCATGAGCTAGTATATGCTTCGCTTAAAATTATCAGTGAATACCCTAATTTAAGCAAGCAACTATTGTTACCAGAATGTCTCTGTCAAATGAAATATCATGAAGGGTCACTTGTTAGCCCTGCCTATTAATAAATTCCAGGATGTTTTTTACAAGACTGAGAATATCTTGGCATTGAGAATGTGATCATTTCCCATACCAGAAATGTCTTCAGTTGAGTAGTGGGTGAATGACTTGTACAGTGGGACAAATTTTTGGCTGTGCCTGTTCTTTGCTAATCAGGCCAGCAAAGGTACAGGGACAAAGTTAAAGTAAATTGCATTTTGGCCTCTTTGATTCTAAAGCTTTTAAAAACTGCTTTGGGGTTCAGGGATGCTCACAGAAATAGTGCTCTGGACTGTTATCTGCAGCCCTCTTTCCTCCTGGGGGGTGTCGCAGAGCCATCCTAGATTGTGTTTGGCAATCAGCAATTTTCTTACATTGGGAAAGTCTCACTTGCCTTGTTTTAGCTGCTTTTTAATATGTCTACTTGTTATGGAGGCATTCAAACCCTTAATCAAAGTAGCAGTAGTTTGGTGCAGGCTCCAAAGGAGGTAAAGGCCTGTGCCGTAGCTGGGCCAAGAACTCCTCTAGTTTCAATCTGTCCCCTGAAAACCCACAAAGGAGCAGAGTGACAGTGAGCATCAATGCATGTGAGTTTGGAACACCGGATCATGCGATTAACACATGAATAGCGGGCGGCTTTTCCAAGACTCATTTATCAAGGAATAAAGAAAGTTGTCGGTACAAGGAGTCTTCTGCATACCTTTTCCATCACATGTAATTTGACTACGAGCCAACCACTTTATCCCATAAATACCACAGCCTAAATGAGCCTTCTTTGAGCTCTCCCTGCTGCGCAGCGTGGCTGCATGGTAGTGATCTCCCCTTGAGCTGGGACACCTCTCAAGGTTGCTGCTCAAGGCAGGGAGACTTTTGACCAACGGATCTTTGGTAAGTGACCAATATCGTGCATAACCTTGTAGTATGACAACTTTGATTTGGTCTGGGTAACTTTGATTGCATGCTGAATTGATGCTAATGAAATATTACATAAATTTTGCATTTATAATCCCTTAGAAATTGTTGACCAAGTCTGAGACTAGGTTTGGACCTAGCTGCAACTAAACTCCTCTCAGAGGAGGAGTTTAGAAAGCAAGAGGGTCCACTCTGAACCTCCTGAGTCAATGGGATGGTCATCCTTACCCTTTTGCATCCTCAGGCTCTGTGAATCATCCTAACTCTAGTGTAACTCAATTTTCCTTTGTATGTTTCTTCTATGCAGTAGTTAATAAGGTGAACCTTGCCATCAAACTTATTGAACCTTGGCAAACCCCTGTTAAACTTTGTTGAATTTCATTGAATTCATTGAACTCTGTCAAATTATTATCTTACCTCAATAAAACACACTGCTGCTTCTCTCTTTTGAATGAGGTACATTCCACTCATTCATGACAAATTGGTGTAGTCTGCAAGATCCTAAATCAGGATTCGTGACAGTACTTTGTAGCATAAAGAAACCAGAAAAAAAGGCCAAGGATCCAGTTTGGTCTCTTTAAAGAGCTTTAGAAATGCATTACTGACTTCTCAAAGAACTTTATTCCATGGGAGCCTGAAAAAAGAGAAAGCTATATGTTTTCTGGATGGAAAAGATATTACTGGCTGCAAGAGGTGTTTAAAATTGTTTTAAAAAATAATTCAAGATCCACCAAATAATCTGTAATCCCTTCTTAAATAACTAGGTTTTGAAAGAAAGCTAATAGCGTTATTTTTTCTCTCTCTAATTTTACTAATAGGCTATAAGTTAAGAATTATTATAGTCTAATTCATGAAATTGATGTTATCTGTTTTGATATGCTTTTTTTTTTTCTCTTAGCAGCCACTGTCAAACTATATTTCATTTGGGTGCTGGCAAAAGGTTAGCTTACTGTAGAGTGAAACACATGCACATTTCATGTAAAACACATGCATCATATAGGCTGAGCAGGCTGAATTATACTTCGCTGTGAACTAAGGTTTCTGTCATGTCCCCTCCAACATCACAAAGGTATGGGACAGCAGAAGTGATTTATGTGAAGAATTTTAAAAATCTGTTTAATTAATATTTTATTCATATTTTAAATAGGAAAGGGCTGTGCTTTTATGCTCGTGAAGATCCTTCATTCTTTTTTTGAGACTGAACCTCTCTGAAAAGCACTCATAGTTTAGCTGGAGTCACCCACTTGAGCATTGCTTAAAATGAGGGGCTACTCTTTCTAACCACTTGCAGGGAAGGCTTTAGCTGGAGCCAGGAAACAGAGCACAACCCAAGCTGCCAGCTTGTTAGCGCAAGAATCCTGCCTTCATTGAAGTCTTTGGATTAATGACTTCAGACAGGCAGATGTGAGACTCTGAGGGCATGTGTGGGGGAAGGGGTTTCTTGTCGGAGGGCCCTGGAGTGTTCTTGGTGAGAGTTGCTTTATTCCCTGAAAAATACAGGGTGGTGACTGAGCAATTGTGAAAGAAGGCTGGCAAAGTGGAAGGAAAAATATAAATATTGCAGGTATTTTTGTGCTGGGAAGTAATGTGCAGGGCTACCCTGAGTCCACCCAAGAAAACCCAGTGCTTTCTTTATGTTCACTGTATACATCTTAAGCTAAAATGAGTTCCCAACATCCGAATACAGTAATGTTACCAATGCATCGTTGCTAATGGAAGTGATCTGAGCTTCCCATGAGCCATCACTGCAGGAGAACTGATTTCTTTGGGGTAGACGGTTTTATAAGACACAAGATCTGTCATAGTGAATCCATCAGGATGATCCCCTGCACACTAGCTTTCCTGCTATGCTATCAAAAGTAAATAATATCAAATAAAATCTAAATATCTTCATCAAGCACTTATAAATTAGGGGATACCCTCTGAGGCACAAGTCACAGCATGTGCATTTTACAGTAAAATATTTTCATATTCTGTGACATCTGTATAGTACAAAAGAGTATAATATTGAATAGCATTTGGAATGTAATTGTGCACATAGAAGAGCAAATCAAAATGTTGCACAGTATTTAATAGAGTGTTTATAAAATTATTATGGGAATATAAAAATGCATACCACTGATACCCTGAAATGCCTGTAATAGATTTTTTGTACAGATTGCGTAGTTCAATTTAATATTAATTACATTTTTATAATGCTGTATGCTGTAAATGCATATACGCACATGTACTGCTCCACACAAACACGTGCCCTGCGATACACTTACAGAAGTGTATATGTCACACTTTCTATTTTGTGTTCTATGTTAATGTTAAAATGAAGAAGGGAGAGGCATATTTTCAGTCTAAATTCATAACACTGGGAATGGCTAAATGGGAACAGATGTGATGTAGAAGGAATTTTATTCTGGTGGGCTGTCATAACAGAATTAATCTATCCAGCTGACTTCATATTCAATGGTAGAAACTTTCAACAGTGGGTGGTGTATGAGCACAGAGACACACCAGTTTATAGCTCAGTGAGTAGCTCTTAAATATAGCCAGAGTAAAGCCTGGCGAAAGATTCAGAAATAATAAGCAGCAGCTGATGCAAAAAATTTGCTGGGTGGACATAATGTATCACAATAGCCCATCACATTGAGATAATGTACAGCTGCAATGACGTCAACTGCCCTATCAAGAGTCCTGTGATAGGGTCTTGGAATAACGCAACTGAATAAAAGTAATAAAAAAGGCTCTGTTAGCATAACCAGTGTGGTGATAGGCAGGGGACTTTGAGAACTCTCTTGAGGTGTGTGACCTCTTCCAAGAACACAAATCTTCTCAGATTTGGGAGTTAATAACTCCTGACACATTCAGTTAACAGTATCTTTCAAAATTTCCCATGGAGCAGGCCCTGCAGCTACAAGGCCAGAAAAGTATATCTTGCATCATCAGCATAATGGTACTATTCCATCCTGTGTCCAGTAATGATCTCATCAAGAGACTTCGTATTTACAACATGGGAAGTGGGAAAGGGAGAGAGCCTTGAAGGGTGCCACTCTTCAAATTCCTTTACTCTGACACATAATTACCCAGCAGAGCCAGTTATCTCCCATTTTTTAGACAGCTGGAAAGGGAAGGATGCTGCTATGGGTAAGACCTTGGGAGATACAAGCTCAGTAGCTGTCTCTGAAAGAGCTCTTTTAGTGTGCCCTTGAGCAAGTGCTTCAACTGGCCGCTATTTGGTACCCCTTATTTGCAAGAGGATCACTATTTTTGGTCTTCTAATTGTCTTGATATTTCTAGGCCCTTGGGCATGTGACTGGGTTGCAGCAAAACACCTATAAAGTGTCAAATACACAGCATTCCAATGCTATTTGGAACTGTGTGTGCTACCAAGCTGCAAATAATGAACAGTGACTAAGACTACGAGAGAACAGCTTTAGAAACACCAGCTAAAATTATATATTATGGATTATAAATACTATTTATTTAAAAATTCCAGGAAAAACTAAACAATACTAAACTTTTTTAGAGACAGAACAGGCAGTGACACCTATAATTAATGCTGATTTTCAATTTAATTCCAGAGTATTTTCCATTTTTTTTAGAAACTGGCAAAACTGAGTAGTAGTATTTACTTCAGGCTGAATTTTTAGGTTATTTTCTTGGAAAGTTTCTGTGTAGTGTATTAAGGAAACAATCTATTGTTTTGATCACTATGAAATGCTGACACCTGTTTCCTTTGGAAGCTTTCAAGCAGAAGCTTGAAAGGTATTGCAGAAGGGCAGGGAAAGAGGGGCTCCCTTTCATTATTTCTTTGAAATGTTATGCCACTTGAGCTGTTTCTTCTCTCTGCAAGATGCCTGGTGTGCATCCTGTTTTTGCTGCAGATGCTCCAGCACTCTGACCAAGCCATACACATGCCAGCACCAGTGTTTGTGCACTAAACATTCACCATCCCAAGGGAAGAGCACCAAGGAGTGACTGGCAGCTGTCTCGGAGCACCAGCTATCCCTAGAGGATCACAGCAGTGCTGAGGGTCTGCTGCAGTAGAGCTGTGCACATGCTGCAGTGGCAGCCTGGGCTCTTCTCTCTTGCTGGTGTAAGGGCAGGACCTTGAGGCACTGTAGGCTCATGGCAGGGCTGCTTTTGGACCCTCACACACACACGGACACAAGCTGTCTTGGGTATCCTGCCCCTGACCTACCCAGTCAGGAAATTACTCTTTGTGTCTGCTGGTAACGACAGTAAAAGTATCCATCACCAAAGATAGGGGAGGAGGGGGTGCAGGGGAAATCGGAAGATGTGATGCCAGTGAGCACTGCAGCACTGGTAACGTGCGGGTTGTTCTGTGTACCTTGCTGAAACTGTGAAGGCTCGATTAACGGCTTCCCCCAAAGGACCAGCAGCTTCTCTAATCCTGTACCTGCTGCATACAGTGAATACACAGTGAAATGGCTTGTGAGTCGTGAAATATAAGATCTTGCCCCTTCTGAGCAAAATGCCTCTCCATCTCAGCCGTGTATGCTGCTAAAGATCTTTTTCTTGAGTCTCTATAATTGGTATTCACAAAATGAAGAGAGGGGCGTGGTCTTGGCTGTCAGCATGAAGGAGAAGCAGCAGGACCTTGGCTGCATCGAGAGGTGTTTAAAAATCTGAATGCTGACACCTCCTACAGCACTTCCCCGAAACAATGTACTGGCTAAAATAATGGGAATCCTGCTAGTGTTTTACAGACCAGCCCATTAGATGAGTGACCACCCTATCAATCTAATATATTATTATGTCTGAGTATCCCTTTTTGATATATTTCTATCCACATGTTCTAGAGTGCCTTTTATATCAGACTGACATGGACTAATAGCTTGGCAGATTATCAGAGCAAGCAGACAAAAATTGAGAAAATTATTGTGCCTGTTAATATAAGAATGTTAACTATTATGCTAACTGTGTATTCACAAAAGAGCCAGAGGGAAATACTCGGTACTTTCACATAACAAGGTGTTTCAGGTGATGTTATTACTGATTAAATTTGAATTCATACTTTTCAGAACACTTGCGCTCTTTTACTTTTGTGCTTGACAGCAAATTTCTAAAAATATATTTGTAATGCATCCTGGTACCAACTGCGTAGGGTCTGCAGTCATTTGTTATCCTAGAGAGTCATTGTCAAGTTGGACAACGCAGCTCAATGTGGCAGGACTTTTAGGAATGGTAACGTCATTTCATCAACATGTGCCCTAGTGCTTTATTTTTTAAGGACAGTGCTGAGCACACAGAAATGCACACACAGTCACAAATGCTGCAGTGCCCCTGTAGAAATATGCCTATCATATTTCGTCTGTGACATTTTGTGTCACTCATGGGTGCTGGTATGTGGCTCTGTGTAACTGAGGCACCAAGTTCCTGGTCTTTCTTGCTGGTTTTCCCTGCCGCATATAATAACAAGAAGTGTAGGAGCAGCTTTTTTTCCTCTCCTGCTACCAGAATATTGCTGTTTCTGACATCTTATCATCTAGATGTTGTAAGGGAAGACTAGACAAATCAGTCTTGTCCTAGGCTGCCATGGTGGGATACCAGTACAGCATCCTCTTCTCTAGAGCTGGGGGCTGGAGAAAGACCTTCAAAAACCTCATTCTCCAGCAATGAAGTGAGTTAAATAATGACTGTGTCCAGCAGATATTTGTGTAGCGCATTTCTAAAATTATTCAGCAAAGATCTCCCAACCTCTGAGGGAACAGCCTCGGAAAACACAGGATTTTTGCTTTACATTGAGATGTCAAAGAAACCTGTTATGGATTGCTTGGAAGTAAAGACCAAATAAGAAGAGCAGTCCTGAGAGAATGCAATACACCCGCAGAAAACTCTTTCCACCCTACATGCATTTTTTTACTAAGGCTACAATAACTTGAAAAGAGAGGACGTCTCTCTAAACAAGCAGTCAAGGATGTTCAAGGGAGGATGCGGTTGGACTCGAGGATCTTAAGGGTCTTTTCCAGCTTTAATGATTCTATGATTCTATGATCATGCTGTTGAATTTTTTACCTGACATGATTTGGTATGATTGAAAAAAAAAAGTCTGACATAAAATTGCTATTAAAATGTGAAAGGCAGGGGGAGGGGAGCAACACGTTATTCTCTTTGCCTGGGATCACAGCAATTAATTCACAAGGGTTTTTTAAATCCCACAGCATCTTAGAATGAGAGTGAGAGTTTTTAGCCATTTCTGCTGAGATGTGCTTTAAAAAGAGAAATTATGTTTCATGGGATACTTTGGCAGTTCTAAAAAAATATACTCACCTCATTGCAAGACTGATGAAGTTTGAGTACCATTAGCAATAACCATCTCTGAATATCCTCTAAGGATGCTACTGTTATTACCATTGAAAACTCAGCAATCTTGCTGTAGCAGCATAAAAATTAAACTGATGAGCTGCAACTTAAGTATTTAACAATAAGATATCAAGTGAACTATTCAAAGATGCCGCAGCTTAGCAATTCATAGCTGTAACTAATGGAGAATGCAACAACAAGTATTAGAGAGATTAGTGAGAAGCATGCAGTGTGAATGCTGGGGAGGGTATAACGGGTGGCAGAAGAAATGAAGCAGCAAAGATAGATAAATACTGAAGGGACAAGAGATTTTACTAGCTCTGAAGCTGACAGGTAGTAAAGCATTAAATGTCTGATTCAAACCAATTGAAGTTGATGATACTGTGCTAGTAGCAGCCAGTTTTTCTGTTATATTATACTAGTTAAGGTGCTTGGCCAGGAAGATGACTGTTTTCTGACTAGTGCAGCTTTTTTCTTCCTTTGTGTAGTCAGGAGTGTAGGAGCTACAGGAAAGAAAGAAAGAACGGCTTGTCCAGAACTGAGGGTTAGACACTCATCTTTTGCATAGACAGGCTGGATCGATGGGCCAAGGCCAATTGTATGAGGTTTAAGAAGGCCAAGTGCCGGGTCCTGCACTTGGGTCACAACAACCCCATGCAACACTACAGGCTGGGGGAGGAGTGGCTGGAGAGCTGCCTGGCAGAGAAGGACCTGGGGGTGTTGGCTGACAGCCGGCTGCACATGAGCCAGCAGCGTGCCCAGGTGGCCAAGAAGGCCAACAGCATCCTGGCTTGTATCAGGAACAGTGTGGCCAGCAGGAGCAGGGCAGTGATCGTGCCCCTGTACTCGGCACTGGTGAGGCCGTACCTGGAATACTGTGTTCAGTTTTGGGCTCCTCAGCACAGGAATGACACTGAGTTGCTGGAGCGTGTCCAGAGAAGGGCGATGAAGCTGGTGAAGGGTCTGGAGAACAAGTCTTATGAGGAGCAGCTGAGGGAGCTGGGGTTGTTTAGCCTGGAGAAGAGGAGGCTGAGGGGAGACATTATTGCTTTCTAGAGCTACCTGAAAGGAGTCTGTAGTGAGGTGGGTGTTGCTCTCTTCTCCCAAGTTACTAGCAACAAGAGGGAACGGCTTCAAGCTGCATCAGGGGAGGTTTAGACTGGATTTTAGGAAGTATTTCTTTACTGAAAGAGTGGTCAGGCATTGGAACAGGCTGCCCAGGGAGGTGGTGGAGTCACCATCCCTGGAGGTATTTAAAAGATGTGTAGACGTGGTGCTTCAGGGCATGGTTTAGGAGGCATGGTAGTGTTGGGTTGATGATCCTAGAGGTCTTTTCCAACCTTAATGATTCTGTGATTCTGTAACAGGTTAGTGACTAGAACCTTGCACAGGGAAATAACAACCTATATTCAGTTCCCTCCTTGGAGTCATTCAGACACCTGTCTCCTGCCTACCTTGCATCCTAGGGCTAGGACTTTCTTGGGAAGGAAGCGAACATGGCCCCCACCTCTGCTCCCCAGGGCATTTCTGCAT
Organism: Phalacrocorax aristotelis; assembly: GCF_949628215.1. NCBI lineage: Eukaryota > Metazoa > Chordata > Aves > Suliformes > Phalacrocoracidae > Phalacrocorax > Phalacrocorax aristotelis. The sequence goes on from NC_134276.1 coordinate 194,748,799, forward strand.
GTTACATTACCTACTCACTGAGAAGTAATCCTGAGCAGCCAGGTGAAAGCCTGTGTGTAGAAGCCTGCTGGTGACGGAGCAGTAGTTGGGCAGCTTGCTGCCTGTCCATCCACTAGCAGGAGGAAGCGCCTCTAAGCATTATTAGCAACAGAAATCTTAATGCGGGTGGAAAAAGAAAATTATTTGGGATGGGGTGTATCAGATACTTTGTCAACTGCACTCCAAAATGGGCAGCTGCAATCCCGGCAGTCCAGAAACCCTAGGATGATGGAGCTCTGCTGAGCTCCTGGTGTTCTCCTGAGAACCTGAAGGCTCCATTCAAAGACTCAGGGTTTTTTTTCTGGCTTGAACTCAGGCCAGTACCTCTGCACTCTAAACGGGCATTTCCCAGAGACAGAAAAACATACAAAAAACCAAGAAAAGGATCTGACTGATCAGACACTTGATCTGACACTTGTTTGTTGTTGATATTATTTCTCATTGCCTCCAGGCTACTTTTCCTGTTTTTGCTCAGGCAAGTAACCATGAATGAAATCAGACTCAAGCTGTTCAAATTTAGCCAAAAGGATGGGTTTTGCAATCATATTTAGTTATTTGTCCAGCTTGTGGGACCCCAAAACTGATGCATGCCTATAATTATTTATCATATTGCTGTTATTGCTTTGACTGACAGGAGGGTATAAATAGGACTTCATACCAAGATCAAATAAAAAGGGTCTAGACGTGTATTAGATGGCTTTGAAGCTCCTCAAGCTCCCTTTTCTGAGCTGGCAAAAACTACAACACAAAAGTAAAATGCAGAGGGGTTTGTTACATCATATTTGTCATAAACCTGAGTGAGTTACAGCAATACTTGCAGAAAGATGCTGTACCAAGAATGACACATAAATATCACTTTCAAAATACAAATATTGATCATGAATCTGTCTTATATAAGACTTTTTTTTTTTTACTCAGTAAAGACCTTAAAATGTAAGGCTATATCAAAATTATTTGTATCTAAGTTATAAATAGTATTAGGTGGTGAACAACATTAGGTTCCAAGGCAAAAGAAAGCAAGGGATGGCTATTTCTCTAGCCTGAAGAACTTCTCTGTGTAATAATAAGCACAATTCTCATGTTTTTTTTCAACATCAATGTGTTCAGTATAGACACAAATTGAGCTTTAAAGAGGATTTTGCAGGCAATTTATACTGGCGTTTGTAGCTGGTTTTGCAGGAGGAGAATTTGCACAGAAATAAAAAGTCTACTAACATCTGTAAGTACAGTTGCCCAAGATAGAAAAAGGATAAAGAGGAGGACACCATTCAAAATTATAACAATCACTGTAAAAATTGTTCTTTCTCTATGTTCTATAACAACCATCAGTCACTATGAAAGTGGATCTGTTCTTTATTATAATTCTTTCCTCCAATTTGTGACCAAGTTGGCTTGCTGAGGTAAACTGGTGGGCTTCTGGCACTCACATTTCCCCTTTGGAAGCTAAATAATAATAATAATAATAATAAAAGGTTAATTAAAAAGAAAAAAGGAAAAACGAGAACCGAAGAAGTTACATTTCAGCCCTAACAGTTTCAACAGTGTCTCCCTAATTTGAAATTGCAGTGGTTCTATGAACTTGAGTCACGTTTGGTTTTTTGCTTGACCTTTTGTATGAAAAGGCAGGTGTGAAGGAATATTCCTTCCCCTGTGAACATGTTACACTAGTGAACAAAATCCTGGAAAGGGAACTTAGGGGTGGGGGTGGATGCTATAAACCCTAAGAAGTTATTTTCCATTCCCTTGCCTCCCATCCAGAGGGTGTTCAGTGCTTTTCAGAAAGTGTTTAGCCAATACAATCTATTCTATTGTAATTTTCAATTTACAGTGCAAGTGATTGACTGATGTTGCTAGTTAATGTGGTGAATATGTTCCTGTATATGTTTCATCTGTGTGGTTTAGGCTGTGTAGAAATCGCATCAATTTGCAGTGTTAACTGTTATGCAGCATAAATAGACCCTGCACGGAAATTTGAATTGGGAAATAAATGAAAGGAGACAGAGATAATTTCAGCTGTCACTATCAGTATTTCCAAATTATTTTTTTTTAATGCATACTTCTCCCATTTTAAATACTAGTTTGGGGCTACATACGGATAAGCCAGGAAACCATTTTTGACTCAGATTTTTCTCCCCCAGGTACCACACAGGTGGATGATCTGATGTACACACACACAGAGCACGAGCACCACCCACATTCTGCCTTGCACAGAGGCACTTGCTGTCTGCCCTGCCACACCTGCAATTTGCCCAAAGACTTGTGTGCTACTGATACTACAGATAAAGACATACCAATATACAGACGGCTTCTCCTTCAGCATTTTGTGACTTTACAACTCATATTTTAAGGGCCCTTAGTGCAGCCTCCCTGTTAGGACTGACCGTTGAGAGGGTACAAAGATGGGACAGAAATCTTTTGCCAGATGCCGACAAATAGCCGGGATTTGTAATCAGAGTTACATTTACCCATAAACAGATCAGAAGGCTTAGCTAAATATTCCTTCCTCCCTAGATGAGGTGGGGATGTAGAGGCAAAACAAGTGGCTGGAACATGCTGTTAGGCCAGAGATTTGTGGGAAAGAACATTTCCTCCATCCTTATAATTTTTATTTATCTGTTTTAATCTTGGAGACAGAATGAAACAATGTATGTTTCACAGGCATCCCTAGCCTATCCTGCATAGCAGCACTTGCTGTGTGATTCTCTTTAGCACACTGAATGATTGTACACATCCACATCCTAAAATATGTAGGGAATAGCTCCCTCCCCTGCAAAATAGAAGGCATTGCTCCAAGCCATAGAGGACCAATCTTGTACCTTTTCCTTAAGGGGAGAGGAAAACCAGCCTTTTTAATTGGATTGCAGTGGTAAAATGCACTTGCTGATCCATTTGTACAGTATTTCCTATATTTGGAGCATGCAATTTGTGAATTATAGTCAGACATCTAGGTTGTAAATTCATTTGCAAATCTAAGAGTCTTTAAGAAACACAATAGAAGCAGCTCATTAAGGAAATTGTTCCCTAAGAATAAACAAACTTTGCATCTCTCAGACTTCTCTGGTTGGAGGGCTTATATGTTCTTCCAACAAAAAGAAGGCAAAAGAAGCGTCTGTTTCATAGTCAGCATGCAGACAGCATAATAGTGTAAGAATAAAAATACTACAAAAACTGCAGGTGCTGGGTCAGTCCATCTATCAAAATACCATGTCTCAAAAAGTATTTGATATTGAATGCTTCAAGAACAGTGTAAGACTATCATAAACAGAGAGCTATCTTTTCCTTAAAAAAAAAACAAACCCAAAGCCCCCCCAAAAAACACTTTCCTGCAAGGTCAGGGATTGATGCTTTAGAGTTCATTTTCATGAATTCTAACACGTCATGTGTTTGCAAGAAAACATATGAAGTAGTTTAACAGATTATGCACCTTTTGTAAGAGGTATGGTCTAAGAAGTAAGTTAATGGGTTTACCAAAGATGAGAAATGTTTCAGATCATATTTTCTGCTTGCATTTGCTTAACTGGTGTTTGGAAATAGCCATACTAATTGGGACCCCTGGGTGCAATAGCAATACAAATAATAAATATAATGTGAGCATTGATCAAAGTCCCCCTCTTCCTTTAGTGCTATGATTAGAAGTATGAAATTACAAGAAAGACTAGAATGGATTTTGAAAAAATGAAATCATGTCTACAATTATAAACTTCTGTGTTGTTAACCAGCAAATTTGTAAAGGTATTTTAATGCTCAGCAAAAGGTGCCAAGGCAGATTCAGACCAGCAGCTGAGAGGTTATTTTCAGAGGTTTGCCAGTCAGAATCTGGCAATGCTTTTTTCTGTCTGTCACTTAGGTCACAACATATTTCCACATCTGTTTTTTTAAGGTACGTCTGATCTTGGACTGTTGCTTTTAATAAACATAGCATTAAGAGTCCATTTCCCCTCCCACACACACGTTACACTGTAAGTAACCCAGAGCTAAATGTATGTCTCTAGCATGCAGTCTGGGGTAGCCAAGAAAGAGTTTGTAAGGTACCAGCCAACGACTTATCTAAAACTATTCTAGTTCAGTTGTATTCTTGTCCAGGCATAGACCTTCATACCAGAGACCTTCTCAGAATTAGGAAATTAAATGAGAAGACTATGATCTTGAGTACACTCCACTGATACCTGGAGAAGCTTTTCCATTAGCTTCAAATAGCACCATGATGAAGACCCTAAACAGCCAGAGCCCTGGTGTAAATGGGCAGGTCTGGTTGTGTGGCTTGAAAGCTGGCTCACCCCAGGATCAAAACGGTCCCTTTCTGGTGTAGAGTAGGTGGAATAAGTGAGACACTTGGAAACTGAACAAGAAAGTTGATATGATGACCTTACTTAGAAATTGATATAAATTTGCCAGAACCTATGTATTTTGCCAGCCCACAGTTGTGGAAAAGGCTATTAACCTTGCTATATTGCACCTATTGAAGGGTCCATTATTTTCACTCCCACTAACATGTTTCTTTTGATTATGAAAGTATGATTGTAAAGAAGCATTTCTTTACCATTAGCAATTTAAATGCTGGCTCTCAGAATATCCTCCTCAGAGTTACACAAGTGGGAATCAAGTCTGCATTATTGAAAACAGCTAACAAGTGCAAATTTCAGACCCTTTTTCTTGATATTCTAAAGAGAATCTTCACAATGTTTATACACATCATTCTCAACATATGCTTAATAACAAATAATAAGTAACCCACTAGTACTAAAAAAGTAGATCCAGACATATGCTATTTTAATAAGAAGCCGTTAAAACTGTCTGTCATATATGAATGTCAATCATTTTCCAGCATCTGATCTGCTAAATATCAAGGCATGTTTACAGCAAAAGCAAACTGCTAAGCTTCTTGGTTTTGACCATGATACATGGCACAAGAGTCCTTGTGAAATCCTCACTCTTGCAATTGGTAAAACATGAACATTTATGGAGAAGTTCTTCTCTCAGAGACAAGTTGGCAGAAGAAAATTGACCATTTTAAGAATAATAAAAAGATGGTGATGAGCTAACAGGTTTCATCACTATTTTTATTTCCATGAGAAGTGACCACTAGGCAGGGTTCAAGATACAAAGCACTTGAGGTCTCCACCTGTCACTGCTGACATGTAGCATTCTGTGACTTTTCTTTCCTGCCTGACAAATCTTCCCAGATGACACAGATGCAATAGGAATTAAGATCTGATCACAGTCAGTACCAAATTATTTCTGGAATAAGAGAATAAGAGAAGTAAATCTGGCAAAATTAGTAACATGGAGTTTTTGATGCACTTTTCTTTGTTTCCTTTTCTTTTTTCGTCCAGCACATGTTTTAAATCCCACAACTACTTTTTGGTGTTGTTGGTACTACTTTGGTAGCTGCACATCATATTTCTGGAGTCTAATTTTTTGGCCACAATAAAGGGCATAACATTACTGAGATTGATTATGCTGTCCCAGTCTCTTTCAAATGACACTCTGGCCCATAAATGAGGACAGTATGTAAATATTTAAATGTATATATAGCTACCAGTGCTGCATACCTGATCTTTCAAAGATATCCCTTTAGCTAAGACAAAATGGTGAGAATACTGAAGTGATACAAGAGGCCAAGCCTATTTTATAAAACAAAGGAAGACTTTCTTAAGAAGATCAAATAGATGGATGGCCATTTAGGTTATTAACTGTTGAATACGCTACAGTCCTGTAAAGAAAAGGACAGTAATATCTCATTAAGAATATTATCTTCTTTTGCATATGAGACCCAATGGTGAACTATAATGGAATATGCCAAGAGTTATAAGGAGTGGCTGAGGTCACTTGGCTTGTTCAGCTTGGAGAAGAGAAGGCTGAGGGCTGACCTCATAGCAGTCTACAGCTTCCTCAAGGGGGGCAGCGGAGGGGAAGGTGCTGATCTCCTCTCTGGGGACCAGTGATAGGACATGAGGAAATGGAATGAAGCTGTGTCAGTGGAAGTTCACATTGGATGTTAGGAAAAGTTGCTTCACTGAGAGGGTGGCTGGTCACTGGAACAGGCTCCCCAGGGAAATGGTCATGGCACCAAGCCTGTAAGTTCAAGAAGCATCTGGATGATGCTCTTAGTCATATGGTTTAGTTTTAGGTAGTCCTGTGAGGAGCAGGGAGTTGGACTCAATGATCCTTACGGGTCCCTTCCAACTTGAGATATTCTATGATTCTATGATTGTAAGCAATGTGAGATAAAGAAACAGTTGGTACACTCATTACAAAGTTACAAGGGGAATTGTTAACTCTCAAACCTTTTCCGTTTTCCTCCAGATGTAATTGCAAGAAAATTTCAAGTCAATTAACTGTAAAAATCTCATAAAATATAGCCCTGTCCCTCCCATCTGACAAAGGCTGAGGAAGAGTATAAGAAACAGTGCTGATGAATAATGTCCTTTGATGTGCCTTAGTGGTTTAAGGATGTCCTGTGCCAGAGAGTTCATATTTCTAATGCGTCAAGAATAGGCTGGAAGTAGGAACTACTAAGCAATTAATTGTGGGCATAAATCCCATCAGGAGTTAAGTGCATGCAAGTTTTTGGTGAAATCCAGCCCTTCTCGAAATTGAAAGCAAATCAGACCTATTGATTTCAGCAGCATCAGCAATGAATCATTTACCAGTTCATCAGCCATTTTGTCCTCGGTCTGTTTGCTTTTCTCATCCTTAATGCATCCAGTGTGAAATTCACCTTCCATTTTGTGCTAGAATGGTGGTGTGACCAGCAGCTTTCCCACTTCACAAGAGGAAAATGTTGAGAGTTTCAACTGAAGGCCTAAAACCATGGCTAAATTCATCTAGTGTCTCCTGCAGTTAGGTGGTGTGGTTGCAGTGGGGTAACACCAGCCTTGGCTGTGAAGCAGTCTTCATTGCTTGTGGCCTTTGGAACTGAAAAAAGTTAAAACCAAAAGGAACAGGATGAACTTAAGAACAATGTCACCTCCAGTGTGTTATCTCAGAAAACATTCCCTGTGACACCGTGTAGACTAAGGACCCTGAGCTGGGAATACAAGGACCGGTGGTCTTGTGTCATGACTGTGTTCAACAAAAAGTTGTCTTCTAGTTGTTTTGTTGATGGCAACATCCAGAAAGTCCCTACATGTCTAAAGGGAAAGTGAAATGTGTTATAGATTTTTCACAGCCTTTACACTAGGAAGAGTTATGTGCAACATTAAGCTTAAATTGATTTTCAGTGTTTGAGCACTGGCCTGGACAGCAGGTCTAATTAGTATCTGCAGTTATTTAAATAACAGTATTGAATGTCTGGGTTGCAATGCTTCCCATCTTAGTTTAGAATTATGTTTTGTTATGGGAACTCTTCTTGTGCTTCTGAGAGATAAACTTACTGGGGAACTTTAAACATTAAAAAAAAATTTGCTTTTGTTATTTAAGCTGTGATTGTTTTGCCCAAGTACTCAGCTTAGAAACAAAGAATGAAAACAGAAGCCAAGCCACAGAGAAACCTGGCTGCCAAAAACGACATCTCATGAGAGCCATAAATCTGTATTTATAAAGGGCTTACATTTGCCATGATCCTTTGTTAATAAACTTGGTCTCTGGATGTCTTTTCCACCAGCTTTGTGCAAAGCAGGCAGAAAACTGGCCTGAGTGGCACCTGTGGTTCATCAGGAAATGCAAATCCCCTGTAGTCTAAATCACAATAGCTTTCTCCACCCTCTATAAAGAGGTATTTTGGGACAGAAAAACTGCTAAGATGGGGCCTGGGAGGGCTGTGGGTGACTACTTTACATTCACCCAAGGAAACACTCCCATGGGAGCTGGCACATGCTAAATGAACCAGTTGAATCAGAGAAGAAAGTCACCTGTCTCACCCTGTGTTGCACTCCTCAGCTGTGCTGAGTGTTATTTGGCCACTACTTATATTTAGAAAAAAAATTGTCCATAGCTATTACATTCTTATTTCCTTTCACAGTGAGGAAATGAGACAGATTTATAACTAAATATGTATGACAGACTTCTCACCTAATCCTTCAGCTCCTGAGTACCCTCAGTTCCCACTGAGGGCACGTGAAGCACAGGAGTGATAACACCTTGCAAATGCATGTAAGAAAGAGTATTCAGAGGTTGCAAGTTCAACAGAAGCAGTGACAGAGCTTTGGTACAGGGGTAACACCAGGGATGGCACACATTTTCCTTAAGTTGTGGTTACATTTACTTTCTGAATGAGTCATATTTAGATTTTTTTTTCTCTCCACAAATCATTATGGAATTATAATGGTAGAAAAGTGTATTTTCAGCCTCTATGGTTTGAGTGATGTTCCTGTAATTTGCAATCACTTAATTAAGGTCTGACATGGCTCAGCTATTCGTTACACTTATAGTGGTTGGCCATCTGGGCTTCACTAATAAATAAGGACTTTAATGGCTGAACTACTTAATAAACTCCCAGTGAGAGAAGAGGGAAATTAAGTCAATTATTTCATTATGAAAATATGCTGTGCCATCTAATTGTTCAAAAGCAGATGTCGCTCAAATTCAATTAAGCTGTTTAATGACCTGCGTGCTTATTACTAACTTGACTGAAGGTTTGACACAGTAAAAGTAAATACAAATGGCTGGTAGGATTTTAGCTTCTCATGGTTCTGCTTTTTTGCTACTTTCCCAAAATATCCACTTCAATCTATGTTTTTTTTCTTATGATACATGACAAATTTGCATTGTCTGGTCTGAAATCAGGGTTTATGCAAATTGTTAACAAACATATTTTTCTTATTTTCACTTCCAAATGTGTAGTTTTGGTCTCACAAAGAATGTGTCAAATGATTCAAATGTGAGGCAATCATGAATGTTGTTGGTTAGATAGATGGCAAAGCTCCCCAAGCAAGGTCTTTGTTTAGTGATTTAGCATTTTTGTGTTAGTGACAGATTGGGAGAGATATTAAGGCCACTTTTTCTCTGTAAACAATTTCTTATAATATGCCAAGTTTTAGAACATGTTAATGTTCTATATATATATATGATGTTCTATATATAAGTTTATTCTGGATTATTAAGAAAAAGACGTGCAATATTCACTGATTATTAAAATGTCATTCAGCACTTCAGTTTCTATAATGTGCTTCCCTCTTCCTTTTTTCCCCTCATCCTCATGACTTTTTCAATTAGCTAATTATTGCTTACTACTTATTACTTACACAAAATTCAGAATGGATTATCCCCATTACTAACTTAAATCCATGTTGCAGATTTCACGGCCACATATGCATTGTGAGGTGGCTCACCCAGTCTTTACCAACAAAAATATGAAGTTGTGTTAATCAGATGTAGGTCATCCTGGCTATTCAGTGGTACAAACTTAAAGAAGTTCTGCAGGTGCTGTGCCTCCCACAGCAATATGTACATGCTAAACGTTGCTGTGCTGCATAACTTCATCTCACAGTATTCACCATCCAAGCCCTTTTCTTGACCTTGCCATGGGCAGTAAGGGCAGTTACAGCTGGTCAAAGCAAACATTTGTAGGAAAGGCCTAGGCATAGATAGACCTGCCTGGGGGTGGGAAAAGGACTAGATGGCCTTTTAAAATCTGTTTTTCAGCTGGATCCTATGGAAATATCTATTTATTATAAGCAAATGAAGTTTTTCAGCTGTGCTGATAATTCCAAAATGGTGACTTAAAACCAAAAAGAAATGCTGAAGTAAACCCTAAAGCAGATGCTGTAGATGGATGGCTTCCTGCTAAGGAGCTAGAAGCCTATCCTTCAGACATTCATCCCAGGTCAAGGCACTCTTGGTTTCCAGACTCCATGATGGGAAGCAGATAACCTGGGAGGCCTGGAGGCCCAGAGCTGGCCACATGGTGATGCAGCCCTAGAGCAATAGACTGAGAAAAAAAATGGATCTTCAGCATCTGGTGCTGCCAGGCAGCTGGCAAGCCTCCAGCTGAGCATTGTCTGTGGTCCAGCAGAAGGGCTTGAATGGGATGCGTTTCTGCAAAATATTTGTATTTAGACTTAGTTGTCATTGTCCATTTTACAAAGCAATTTTTACTCTGCTTTTGCCACATCACAGCCCACATTTTTGCTGGTTCAACAACCCACAGCAGCACATCTTCTGTCCATTTCTCTATCCTTGTGGAAATGTGGGTCTACCTGGAAAGCGCTGCTCCACCCTCTAATTCTTAAATGTGTCCACATGTTTCAGAAGATAGCCAAAGCTATTCTTTGAGTAAGGGCTTTGCCATATGGATTTGGAGGCCACTGCAATTAATGTTTTTTTTAACTGGCTGTAAACAGTTTGGACCATAACTCACCTCATTTGTACTTTCCCATGTTCAGAAGTCATCCATCTGTGTTAGGAATGTTTATTTCCCTATCAGTGTACTAAAAGCAGACTTGTAATTGTGAGGACTTTGCAGTTCAGACATGGCTAAAACTCATGACATGGAAAATATTTTAAGTTTCTCTGGAAGAAAATACTGGGTTTTTTAATTCAGAAACATGAAGGAACATAGCCAAACCCAACCCACTTGACAACCAAGTACTAGAGGTTTGCAAGAAACCCTTCTGAACAGCTAGAAAATGAAAAAAAAAAAATCAAAAGCAACAAATCCAGACTCCATCACTGTATAACATTTTCCTTCACCTTCTTACCTCTTTGCTATGGTCATCAGCTGCAATTCACAGGCTTTTTTCGAAGGTGACTCACAAGCATGTAAAATATAATGTTCTTTTGTCCTCCATCTCCTCTGTTTTCTCTATTTTGTACAGTTTATACTTCAGTGAACTTCTCTGATGTTTAGCCAACACAATCCTACTGGATTATTCAAGGACACAGATGCTCCTTAAGAAAGCTGCTTTTCTTTCCTCAGTTATGTTCTCCTTATATGTGCCCATCTGCATGAAGTCTCACTTATGTGGACTCATCTGGGTGAAATCTCTCTCTGCCTACTTCAGAGTTCAGTGTAACAAGGGTCTTTTCCTAGGGCAAGGCTACCCACATCTTAAAAAAGACGACACACTCTGCACTAAAAGCTGTAATTATTCAGCAGAGAAATGAGTCTTTCCCTTGGGTTATTTCATAGGAAAAGGCAAACATGTCCTGCCAGTGCTCAGAGCTGAATGAAATCCATGTTGATTTGGTTAGTATAGTTCAGAGCTTGGTCTGATCATTCACTGGGCTAAAATATTCCTGTGGCTTTTGGCCAGCTCCGAGTAAGGGCAGCATATAGCCCAGTGAAGCACTGTAAACCACTGTGTTTTTTCAGTCTGAAGAGAAGGACTGATATTATCTAAGAATATTATTTTTGAAACCCACTCAGAAATTGACAGAGGCCATTTTGAAAGTTGAACAGCTCTCCAAACTTCACCCAATACAACAGTTTTTAATAACGAACCAGGAGTTAAACCAGAAAATAAGTATAAATACTTTGTGATGCACTACTCAAGGACTGCCCTATCCACTTGGTCTTTCTGGCCGTGGTTACATGTCACTACATGTTCATCAGCAAATACAGTTTAAGAAGTTACCTCCACCATTTCTGTTACTTATTCCCACTCCTTGGTTCTGGTAACTCAACTTTTTGTGTGACTGTTTTCACAGCTGCCCTTTAGGAATAACATAGACTAAAGTTATCACTTTCTAATGTTCCTTTTTAAGGAAATTTTGTTTTAGGCCAAGACATTTAAAAATTGTTTGGAGAGCTGCCATGCTCAAATCCAGAGGAGACGATAAACTTTTGGAGAGGGTGTGTAGGAGAATGCAGCTGGGTACAAATATAAATCTGGAAGTGGATTTGCTGCCAATTTGTGTGGAGAGAAAGCTTCTTCCACTAGTAATTCACTGTAATTTAAAAATTAAGAATTCTCAGTTAACCTCTCTTTTTATCAGGTTTTGATGGGGAAATTCTCAAAATCGAGAAAGCATTTGCAGAACAGGACAGTAAGGAAAAGCTGCCAGGTTCTTAATGGCCTCTGGAAGCAAGAAATAATCTAGCAGGTTCTGCTGGTGAATGAACCCATGACTTACTAAAGATGAAACCTTTTCCTCCACATATTGTCAGGACAACCCTACCTAAATAAGACTAGGTAAGGGAAAAAAAAAGTCACATTTTCTATTCAACAATGAAGGAAAGTGCACAGATCTTCTAAGTGCTATTTGGCCCTTCACTGTGCAGCAAAGGAGAGAAGAGGAAGAGGTAGAAAGAAGATTCAATATGAAGAAGCTAGAAGTCAGAGGGTAAGGACTAGGCTCAATGAAGAACTACAGCCCCTCAAGATTAACCCTGTATGAACACTTGCATTTCCACAATCTCAATTCAAAATGACTCGTGGGGGGTGCAGCGCTTGCAGCCAGTCGATAAGAACCAAGTTATATATGAGCTTCTGCTCTCTGGACTGTTTCTGGTTTTTATGTAATAGTTGTTCAGTATAGATGCATGCATAGTGCTAAACTCCTTATTGAACTTAGCTGTAAAATATTTGTGTTCCTGTCTGCAGGTCAACATCTGACTAGAAATGTTTTCTCTAAGATTCAGCATCAGGATGTTGAGGGAGTCTTTAGCACAGCTTTGCTTTTGGCCTCCAAGAGGACTCTCTTTCTGTATTGTCCAAATTTTCTCTTCCTATTGGTGATGAATTTCAGAAGGCTGTTCTTAAGGTATATTGTGTATATCTTAAGACATCGTAGAAATTAATTCAGCAATTTCAGTGCTGAATCTCCTATGGACATCTGTCATCATCAGGAGAAACACCTTAGCTGGTTATGATGTCATGAATGAGCAGCTGGGACAGTAGTAAAAGGTTTTCTGCAAGTTAAAACATGCTTTGATTTTGAACTGTGACTATAAAACTGGAATCTTAGAACTGTGTGTGTACTGGGAGAGGACTTTAAGAGCACAGATGGCTTTGCAGGTAGCTGCTAAAGCCATTGCAGGACATGGATTTACTGCACAATAGCAAGGACAATGGAAGCATTTTCCTGCCTGTTATCCTACAAAATTCACATTCTTCTCCCTACCGCCAAAATTAAATGGATGGATGGATGGATGGATGGGTGGATGGATGGGTGGATAGATAGATAGATAGATAGACAGACAGACAGACAGACAGATAGATAGATAATAAAGAAAACTATCTAAACTCTGTAGCTGGAAAGCAAAAGCAAGATGAATATAAAGCAGCACAGACTTTCTCTCTCAGTTTGCAGGGAGACAACCTGAAATAATAGTCCTGAGATATGTGAGCTGCACTCATCTTTGCTATGACAAGTTAATGAGAGCAATTTTTGGTCATCCTCTTAATGACTTTACTGTTGATCAAATCACACTAAAAGGAGAAATCATGTTGCAAAGATCTGTGGAGTCCAGTGTGAATAGCGAATATTTCCAGCAGCAAGAGGAGGCAAATCTGAGCTTTTTCAAAGAGCTCTGGAGAGCCAACCATTAGTACTATTTCTCCTATAATGGCCTTTTGCTGGAAACAGTTTCACAGGTGATGTAATTGGTTAAGACCTAAGACAATAATGCTGCCAAAATGGATGGTTGCTCCCTACATCTACATAGACAGTTTCTACATCTTTTCCCTCCTTTTCTCTCTCCCTGCAAAAATTAGTTTTGAGCTACATCAGGGGGATGCTGAGCCAGATCATGCAACCCTACTACTACCAGCATGAAGGAGGGCCTGGGAACTTATGATCAGAGACAAATGCAGGACTCATCTTTTTGGTGGCATCATGGACTTGCTGGGGCTTAAGGGATTTATGAAGCTGCATCTTCAGAAAGAATTGTATCTATGCAAAGCCTGCTGATGCACAGGGCCTGCCATGGGGATGTTAGAGAGGGCAGCATTTTTTTTTCAAGATCCAGTGGTGATATTTCAGGACATCAGTGGTGGTGTCTGAGGTCAAAGCAGCAAGCTGGATTCACAGAACCCAGACGAAATTCAGAGGAATTACCATCTAAGATTAAGTATCAGGTAAGAACCCTTGATCCCACAGTGTCCTTCCCAGACTGGAAAGTCACTGCTACACTTCCACAAAATGAGTTCTCAGAGTTGGGCAGTATTTCAGAATGCAGTCAGGTAACCAGACACAGAAGCAGCCCCACAGAGCTTGGTATCAAGCCAGGCTGTCCGCTCCTCTTGCATTGAGGTGCACCAATTCCATCCATATTCTTTGTTACAGGTGAAGCAATTTAAAATTAATTCCTGCAGGAGCACTAAACCTATTAAATATATGAACACAAGCTCCTTTTTTCTCAAAAAGGTAGAATGTAAAGGATAGCTTATGTGTTAAAGGGATACATCTGTTAGAGGAATTCTTTTCCATGTACCAAACCAACACATAACAAAGTAGGGTGTTTGAGATACAATAATTGCTTCCTATGTTGGAAAGAATTGAGCTCTAGCCTTTTGCCAATGAAATAAGTTTCAAAGTTCTTTTGCCTGTACTGGTATAATATCTATACTTACTTTCCCACGATGGTTTTGGTAACTGTGCCACTCTAACAAGATTAACAGTCATATTCATGAAAGCTTTTCTGTGTGTTCACACAAAGTTTTGTTTTTAAGGCCAAATGTCTAATTAGCAATCAGCTGGAGCAGTCTGAAGCCAACAGTAAATCTTTGCTATAAAGTGCAGTATGTTTAGGTCTTCATTCCATTACCTAGAAAGAGCCACACACTGGGGATTCTGATTCACATAGTCCAACCTATCTGTAATGTAACTGCTTTGAAATTGCTGTAATTTCAGAAGGGATGAATAAGGCTCATTGACTTTCAGAAAGCAACAAGAGGACTCTTCTCCATATTTCCAAAGATGAAATGTTAAAGGTAGTGATTGCTCATTAGCATTCAAAGGAGGGCTGTATCAGTCTCAACTCAAACTCTAAAATTGCTGGCACAAAAAGGTGTTTAACTTGCTTGAAAATGAAAACCAGCACTGGATATATTGGGCAAACTTTCAAAAATTGATTCCTGCCTTGCTTGGATGTGCAAAAAGAATGATCATGGAGTTGTAAAGATCCAGTTCCTAGCTACTTTTCATACCCCCACAGATTATGCACAATATCAGGACCCAGGTGTATAATCTCAGAAGGTAGGAGCTTTTTCTATTTCTTTTAGAAGTATTAAGTGATGACCTTTAATCAGACTTGGTTTTCTCCATATACAGTAGTTTTCCTGCTATGGTTTTAACACAGAGGCAAGATTTATTTCACACTTGTGCATGATGCTCCATTGCTTTGAGTCCATTTCCTTAGGAAAAGGAATAATTCACTAGTGTTCCAGAGCTCTTGAATGGAAGCATCTAACAAAGTCATTGGACAAAAACCTTGCCAGCTTTTCAAAAGACAAGCTGAACAGTTCTCTAAAAAGTGCTTTTGAAAACTTAGTTACTTTCTCAAATGGGAGATGAACAGTATTTGAAACCTTGACCTGTAGCAAAGCTAAGAAAGGAAACTGAATCTCTTGTACTTGGTGGACTCTAAATGGGACGACACCCCTTCCGGGAAAACAGCACAATCAGCTGACCTGTAGCTGCTATGCAAGTTTGTTAATTATACTGTTATCCTGAAATCCTTTCCTTCACATCCCCCCCCATTCATCTGTTTCATTTATGTGTTGCAACTGATCATAAATATGCATAAGCTACAACAGGGACTGCCTCTATATGCCTGCCTGTGAGGGGCATAACACACATGATTCCCAACTCTGGCTGTGGTCCCTGGCTTGACTGGCTTAAAAATTATGTGTATTAATCAGATGTTTTCTGTCCATGGAGATCAAATTGAAAATACCTCTGATGCACTTCTAACAAAATAACATGATTGTTCAGGCTGAGATCTTACTGTTTTAGGTAAATTACAATGAAATACAGTTGCTATTGTGATTGTCTGATGCCAATTTTTCTGACTAATCCTTGCTTTCTTTCAGCTCGTTGTGTCAGTTTATTTTTTCATTCCTGTTCTGTGTTTGAATCTCACTTGATGGACTCAGCTAAGTTTGAAGTATGACCACAGTGAATTAAAATGCTCCTCCTGATGTTGGTTTTTTTAAAAAAAAAGCTAGTAAAAATGTTACTTCCCGAATAGTGTTATATCTAACACATTTGTCTTTCAGAGCTGTCATTGTTTACTTCAGATATTAGCAATTACTTCGGATATTGGGAAATAGTTTCACCTGACTGCTTGTTTCATTCATCTGTCCTGAATGAATCTGAATTTACTGGTGCACCTTGAAGCTTTTTCAGTTTCACAATGATCTTTGTATCTCAAGTGGCTGCAAAAGACAATAGCTGAATAAATAGACTGAACTGTCCAGATGATAGCCACTGCCTCAAGAAATACGGCATAGGTTTTGACTTTGGATTTTGCCTAAGTGGACATACGGCTAGCCAAATGCATGAGTCTATGGCAAAACCTATATAAAAAAAGTCATGATTTTGTTGGACTGTACTGCAGGAGGACTCACAAAAGGCTTACTGGGATTATATCTATGCTTGTCTCTTCTCTAGAGCCAACTTTCAGTTGTCATCCTCAATTTGTGTAGCTAAAGTGGCTTTCCCTTTGAAAGCATCTTAATGCAACCAGAACAATAAGGGTAAACAAGAAAAGCTTAAACATTCTCCAGATATACGCCAAAGAGATTCCCATTACAGAATAAAGGGAAGAATAAAAGGCTCATGCTAGAGGGTTTGTAATGAAAATCTTATTTACACGAAAAGCACATTTACAATATCTGCAAATAATAATAATAAAACCCAGATTAAGAGAAATCTGTGGAGAATTTCCCAATTCCTTTTTTTTACACGTTAATAAATGGAACAGCATTTTCTTCCAGTGAGTACATACATCTTTGGGGCTGCAGTAGTTCCAGCACCATTAAAAGAAGAGATGTGATAATCATTTGCTCAATTATTTGAAGCCCTTTCCATCCACTTGCATGTCGCTCAGATGAGTTAATAGTGCCACCGCTTCAAGTACAGCTGGGTAGAAGTGGCAACAGATTGTCTAAGGGGTTGATTTAGCCTTAAAAATATCACTCTGGTTCTGCATTGGGGAAGACAGATGGGTTATTTGTACAATTAGGCCTTAAGTGTTAAGTTCTTCTCTTGATTAAAATGCCCAAGGCCTCTATTGCCAAGTACCATTTAAACTGTGTGCATCTAGTACAGGGAAGGATATACCCTTAAGTGTTTAATAAAGTGTTTTTCAGATAGCTGGGTATAGAAGGGTAGAACACTACACATTTCTGTCCCACATTATTTCTGCTCATAATTTGAGAAATCAAGCCATTTATAGATCATAACCAAACTTATTTGTGTTCACCAAAACCTCACATCTCATCAAGAGCCTGGCTCTGCGCCATCAGTGAATGGGCCAGAATTTTTGAATTAACAACTTTCCACATTATTGTGCTGTCAATTTTCCTGCTGTTCTCTTTAAGTAAAATCAGGGCATCTCAGCCACCAATGGCAAGACGTCAGTGTCTTTGTGCATGTGAGCCTGCCCCTGTGTCTATGGAGTTCATACATGGTGCTGGATGCAGGTGCCCGGGGGCTGGCAGCGGGGGCTGCAGGGTGGCCTCTAGGAGGCCACGATGGCAGCACCTCTGGAAAGGGTAAAATGCTACAACAATAAGAAGTGAGGAAAAAAAAAGTGTAATAAACAGTCCTGCAGGCACAAAGTGAGAGAGGGAGGAGGGGAAGGAGGTGCTTCAGGTGCTGGAGCAGAGATTGCCCTGCAGCCCGTGGAGGAGACCATGGTGGAGCAGTTACCCACGCTGCAGCCCATAGTGGACGCTGCACTGCAGCAGGTGGATATTTCCTAAGGAACCATGGCCTGTGGAGTGCCCATGCTGGAGCAGGCTCCTGACAAGAACTGCAGCCCATGGGAAGGTTGCACACTGGAGCAGGTTTATCCCAAAGCCTGCAGCCACTCCGGAGCAGGGGGAAATGGGGAGCAGGAAGGAGCAGTAAAGAAGAGCTGTTATGGGCTGATCACAAGCCCCATTCCCCATCCCCCTGTGCTGCTTAGGGGGGGAAGGGGTTGAGGAGCAAGGAGTGAAGTTGAGTCAGGGAAGAAGAGGGTGGGTTGAAGGTGCTTTAAGTTTTTGTTTTTGTTTCTTACCATCCAACTCTTATTTTTAATTGGCAATAAATGAAATTAATTTTCCCCAAGTCAAGTCTGTTTTGCCCATGAAAAGCGCACTCTCTCTCTCTATCTTGACCCACAAGCTTTTCCACCTTTTCTTCTCCCCTGTCCTGCTGAGGAGGGGGAGTGAGAGAGCACCTGGGTAGGTCTCATGCAGCCAGCCGAAGTCAACCCACTGCAGCCAGGCAGGGAAATGGTATCTCCCCTCCCGTTCCACTGTGACATCAGCACAGGTCTAAAGGTGTGGAAATTCATACAGATGCCGGTTTGAGGATGTCATGGTGTAACCCCAGCCAGCAACCAAACCCCGCCCAGCTGCTCGCTCACTCCCCACCCTGGTGGGATGTGGGAGAGAATCAGAAGAGTAAAAGTGAGGAAACTTGTGGGTTGGGATAAAGACAGTTTAACAGGTAAAGTAAAAGCCACGCACACAAGCAAAGCAAAACAAGGAATTCATTCCCTCCTTCCCATGGGTAGGCAGGTGTTCAGCCATCTCCAGGAAAGCAGGGCTCCAGCAAGTGTAACGGTCGCTGGGGAAGACAAACAACATCACTCCGAACGTCGCCCCCTTTTTTCTTCCCCAGCTTTTTATGCTGAGCATGACATCATATCGTATGGAACATCTCTTTGGTCATTTGGGATCAGCTGTCCCAGCTGTGTCCCCTCCCAGCTTCTTGTGCACCCCCAGCCCACTCGCTGGTGGGGTGGGGTAAGAGGCAGAAAAAGCCTTGACTCTGTGTAAGAACTGCTCTGCAATAATGAAAACATCCTTGTCTTATTAACACTGTTTTGATCACAAATCCAAAACATGGCCCATACTAGCTACTGTGAAGAAAATTAACACTATCCCAGCCAAAACCAGCACAGGTACTCTGTATGCAAAGGTGAATAAACCTCCCCCTAATTTTGTTAAGAAAAAGCCTCACATCTTCAGAGCAGGGAGGCTGGGCAATCATGAAACTTGCTGTGATCAAATCTCACTGTCTAAATCAAGTAACTCCATCTCTCATTTTCACCCTTCTCTCCAGTCTCCACTGAGGAACAGTACCAGTGAGAGTGCTGTACTGTTTTCAGGTGCCTTTGCATTTGCTGTCAGTACGGCACTGTGCCTTATGCACATCCACATCTACCACTCCACCTACAAGAAGTCTGAGAAGTTTTCATAGTGTTTTTTGTGTGGTTATGTTTTTTGGTGGTTTGGAGTTCTTTTAGTTTGTTTTTTCGTTTTTTTTTTAAGTTTTTTTTTTTTAATTTTGACTAAGAAAGGTAACTACAGTGTCGTGTGAGACAGTGGGGAAACACCTGTTATTTCAGCCAGGACATTACTGTGGGAGGCAGGAAGTACTGATCCATTCCTGACTTGAAATAAATTTGTTAAGAAAATATGATGAAGTCATAACATTGTTGGGCCTAATTTTCACTTGTCTGCAGTGAGAAGACTGCATGTAGCCCATCTCCCAACTCCAGTCTGCAATGAAATATGGTGGGGTACTGGGTGGGCTTATTGAAAATATATCTATTACCACTGAGCCCATCTGTTATGGCACCTAGTTCTCTACAGTATTCTAAAAAAATAAGCTTATCAAGATTCAAACAGTGCCAACTGGCAATTGTTTCCCTCTACTCCCTACGCAAAGATCAGAAATGTTATTTTTTAACCAAGGAAATTGGTCAAAAGTAATTTTTCAACAAAGAATTTTCTTTTACAACAAGATGAACCCTGGAAGTAAGCACAAATTGTAAAGGAGTAGCTAAGGGGCTGTATTACCACAGTACCCCCTGGCATTACGCACGCTTGTCCACACTTTTTTTGCAAGTGTGCAGACACAGCTATTGTAAACTGCAATTTTATCTGCTGCTGTTTTGAATTTGTCAGTGTTCTCCTTTTGATCAAGAGCAACTGTTGCATTTTTTTCATATTCAACCTCCGTGAATGAATTTGGGGAAAAAAACGGGAGTACTGGTATGTTCGATGAAAAGTGATGGTGTTTTGCACTGAGGAGGTGCCAGTTCTTTTGGGAACTGAGTAAGAAAGGTACCAGCAGTCAAAGCTGGTTAGAGGACTTATTTTGAATGGAAATTATAGAAAAGGTGACAGCAATCTTATGTCCCTCTTGAATCTGGGAAGCGCAGGTGCTGCACAATGAGGTTATCCCCTCCTTGTGGGTCACGGGTGCTGCACGGCGTTCCAGTCCATGCTGGGGTAGAGACTCATCAGTCCCTGACAGCTGTCAAGTCTGGAATCTGGGCTCAGCTTTGATGAGTCCCTTGGACAGCGTGCTCCAATACTCTTATCCCAGTAAAGGTATGGTTCCCAAAAAGGTGCATGTATTATTTGAAGTGCACAAGATAAGGCACTATACATATGATCGAATACATATTGAATACATGCAAATTGGTTTCTTATTTATTACGTATACCTTGATGAATTGTGCTATTGTATAAAGCAGTTGCATGGTATCCATGGCACAGAGGCATACACGTGAGTAATCATGGATTACGCTGTTGGTAAGCACTCACAGGCTACTCAGAGTGCACCTGTGTACACGAGAAAGCAGCAAGCACACAGATCTCTAACTCCTTGTACAATAATCTTCCAGCTGCCTCACTGCAGGTAGGGAAGACTGCATGGAGGAGTTCTTAGCGAATATTAGTGACACTTCTTATCACCTGATATGTTCAGGATAGCCTGCTAGATCCCAAAGCAATGACAGGCTCCAAGCAATGGTGTTTCTGTACTGACATAGATGGTTAGACTTCAGTACCAGTAAAATAAACTGGAAAATCCAAGGGTTACTTGGACTGGATTGGGAACCTAAGTATACCGACTATGAGGAGAAATGCCTTAAGAATTAAACACTCAAGGAAGACAAGTTGATCTTCAATAAGAAAAAAAGTGCTTCTCAATACAGTGCCTCTTCTGAGGTCTCCCCTTTATTTGAGCAAGTAGTTTCATTACACTTTTGATCAGATTAGGGTTTTATTTATTATTTGGTTTAAGTTTCAGACCACAACTCTTTACCAAAGCTGAATTACCAAAAGCAGAATGTATCACTGTCACATTTTCCCTTGTGTCAGTTTCAGCTGCAATTGATTTCAAATTCTGATTTGCTTTGCTGCATGTGCTCTTGACAGGAGTATTTGGTACAGCTCTATGCTTTCCTGATGCATACTAGCCTATGACCTCAA
Source organism: Phalacrocorax aristotelis (assembly GCF_949628215.1). Classification (NCBI taxonomy): domain Eukaryota; kingdom Metazoa; phylum Chordata; class Aves; order Suliformes; family Phalacrocoracidae; genus Phalacrocorax; species Phalacrocorax aristotelis. Next base: position 194,770,163 of record NC_134276.1, read on the forward strand.
TATTTAAAATGAGGCTTACATACCTTTGCCTTAGCCACCAAGAAGTGAGTTAAGAATTCCTTGTCCTATCACATCAGATCAGTCATGTCTTTCCACAGACTGCAAAGTAGGCCAAAGACACTCACATTTTCCAGGCCTTACAGAAGAGCTAAATGAGCTTTGAAAACTATTGCTATTTTTACAACGCCTTGGTAAGCTTGCTGTGAAAAGCTACACTTACGAGGTATCACTGTGTAATACAGTCCTTGCCAGAAAAAATGATCTGATATGAGCAGGCCCTGGCACTTGGTGAAGTGCAAGAATGCATCTAGCTAATGACAAATATCGTAATTTTGCCAAGTTTTTTTTTCACACAATCATTTTTTAAAGGAAAAACCAAACTGACCTCTCTCAGTTCAGACAGAAACGATTTCCAGTAACTGGATCCAGAGGAATTAAACTTGTTTAGAAAAATAATTGTCAAGTAGTAGCCTAGTTAATCTCTTATGTATGATTGGAATAATAATATTAAAAAGGATACTAATTATCAAATCATACAGATCATGGCAGTCAACAGATTTGCATCAAGATTTTCAAGTTACAATATCTGATTTTTAGAAGAGCACTGTTAGATATTTAAGTCCTCATTAATCCTCATTCCCAACTGTCCTTTCATGTGTAACTTCTGACCTTTCCCATCCTTTCAAAGGAAGCTTTTCAAGCTTTCTTTTTTGCTGCGAGAAAGACCCAAGCAGCGCACACTGCTGAAATGCACTGACTGACCTGTAGGGGAAAAGCAAATCCTTGCCTTCTCCGTTTTAATGCTAGTTCGTTGACCCTCGGCAAAACACAGCAAATAGTGGAAGTGTAAAGTAGTAAAGTATCTGTCTCCCTTTAAGACAACTGTAGCTTTATGAGCAGTGAGACCATTTGAGCATCACTATATGTACTGGGGTACCTATGCACGACGAGAAATCAAAGGGCGGCATGTCAAGATGACCTTTGACATCTGTCTATACTGTGGTTTTACATAAAACTCAATCACTGCAACGGCTTTATTTTTTTTTAATGGGATTTTGCACCTTTAGCATAGGAAATGGTGACAGGAAAAAGATGGAGTATCATATGAATCATAAGAATCTATGCCAGAATAAAAGCATTATTGTCTGGCGCAAGCCTCTTACCCACCCCCGTTAAAAACAATAAAACCACCCGGTAGTACACATCTCCCTGTGACTGACGATATTTTTCATTTGAAACATTGCTTCAGAGGGGCTTTGTGTTGCTTAAGGGGTCATTTGTAGACAGAAGAGAGAAATAAAGTCTGTACTTAAATCTGTCCAATTTTCAGTGTTCGGTTCTGCCACTCTTTTAGTCACAAAATCCAAGCAGCACTTCTAAACTGCCCTGATCCAGAGGTTTCCTTTCAGTGAATAACACCTCCATAATTCAAAGCTACCTGATAGCCAGTCTTCAAAATCACAGTTAAATATGGACTCAATTATAACGATGTAGCTTTTTACTTCACAAAACTATGGTTTTTAGCAGTGGTAGTCCACAGACTGTACACACACAAGAGAAGGTACAGAACAAACTTATGCTCAAAGCTCTGTGTGAATTAGAACAGTTATGAGACAAAAAAATTCATTTTTTCCTCTCTGGCACAGATTTCCACATTAAGCATATTTCCTCCTAGTTTACTTGCAAAAATTGAAATTAAAACAAGTTATCTACTAAATGTAGATTTATTCCTAGACTTTCAATTTGCTCAGTTTATGCAGACAAATGATAGCATTGCAGTAGTTTTATGGAGGCACCTCTGTGTGCATGTATTGGAGTTGTAGCAGAAAACAAGGGAAAACACTTTGTAGCATCGTTCTGGGGTGAAGTCCATCCATAGCTTTACCACAAATATGAACTCATTCATTGTAACATAATTCTGCTTTATATTTTTCAAGCACTTCAGATTTGGTAATCCTTCACCTGATGGATGTTTCCACAAACCCGAGTTCTTACTGGGAATTCCATGTATAGGAAATGATGTGAACAGGAGCTGCAGCAAAGTGTCTCAGAAAGACTCTCTACCATCACTTCTTGCCTTTGCTACTGACCTCTGAAACTGTTCTTCCTTTCTCTCTCCACCTTCTGCTGAATTTCCTTGTTTCCAATTCTTAATATTCACTGTTCAGTACACTTGGAACAATGCGTGTTTGAAGTAAATTCTTATTTGAAATGTTTTCTCTCCTCCACAGAAGAAAATTTTCTGCATTGCTCCCATTCCATCTGAACATATGAACAACTTGAACATATGTATTTGCTTAATTTTTTCACAAGTCCATTTTGATATTTGGCCTTGCCCCTTATTGCAGTCCCCCAGTTCCTGCTAGTTTTATGTATGAATGCAATGGTTTTGGCCAAAAAGTGACCCACTGCGAATAAATTCTTGTGACATAAAACACTGTGGTATTGAAGAGTTAAGCACTCATCCCTGTTAACACAGGAAACTCTCTTCCTTCTGTTGTAAACCTCAGCCTGTTAGCCTGTGGGCTTCGCTGTCTTTCTGCAATCCCACCTCCTGCTGCTCAGTAGCCAAAGGATTAGTCCTAAGCAAAGCATTTCAAAGTCTCTTCTGTAAATCTCTGGATCCCATAACAGGAAAAGCTGATGAGAAAGTTCAGTCACCACAGAACAGCAGGTCATGTACCAGGAATGCCTCCTCGTTTCTGCAATATATGTTACTCATTTACATTCTGTCTTTCCAACTGGAGTTTCAAGAGCGTGTGAGGCATCCAAGAGCTTATGTCCAACTGACTTTAGAGAGACTCCCAAGAGGAAGTGTTTAAAACAAGGACTTCAAGGAGCCCGATCATACTGGCATTCCTGAAAAAACTATCCCATGTTTATTTTGTTTTCTGTTGTTAATTTTCTTTCTGAAAGCTCTCGTTTGTTTTTTTTTTTAAACTACAATTTTACCATATTTAGGCACTCACTGGTGTAACAGGGTGGGGTGGGATGGGCTTATGCTCCCTTATTGTTCTTTTATAGTTTTATTATTTTCCCTCATAACTTATCCTTTACAATCAGATGTTCTTTGCCCATGCCTGTGGTGATGTTGCAGTGTGCTATATACTTCACATTCACAGAACTACAGAATCACAGAGTGGTAGGTGTTGGAAGGGACCTCTGGAGATCATCTTGTCCAACCCCCCTGCTTGAGCAGGGACACCTGGAGCAGGGGGCACAGGAACGCATCCAGGTGGGGTGTGAATGTCTCCAGGGAAGGAGACTCCACAACCTCCCAGATATCCATTCCATGTGTATCTGCCATTTAGCCCACATTTCTAATAAGATGCTGATGTTTTGATGCAGTTACCCTGTAGGCTGGGATGTCTGTGGATGGAGAAGATGAGACACCAGGAAGATATGCCTGGAGTTTTCATTGGTTCTGAGTGTACCAATGTTAAACTCATCTACTATTGGTTCAATTTTTGAGTGTCTTTAAATAGATTACAATCTATTTCAGTAATTTTTGTAAAATATTAAAATAGAGATTTGACCTTTTATTAATGTTTTAGAAACTTAAACCATATACCTGGTTAAGAAACTGTCCCAGAGAAATGTGACTTTTGTTTCTACCAAGAAGGTTGCTGGTAACAGCTGAAAGTCACTGCTGCCTGAGATGCTCAGCTTTCAGAAACTGGAGTCTGTTGGTGCTCTAAGTTCAGGTCACAGCAATCTCAAGATTTCCACCCATCATTCAGCTATTCGCAGGCCTAAACACTGACCAGGATGAGTAATTGAAGGCCAGAGTCCCATCTCAGTGACTTCCATTGATCCGTATAAAGGCTACCAATGAGACACAAACATTTTCAACAGTATACTAATCCCTTTCTATACAGTGATCTTTAGTATTGTCAAATATGTGACTTTTCATTACTGATTAAAATAATTTTTATGAATTATATTTAGAAAGAGAATTAAACATCTATGTTTCAAACCAACAAACTATACATTCATTTGGAACATGTTCTTGGATGAAGGCTACCGATGACAAAATTTTCACAGTCTTATGAAGAAGGAACTAAACTCAAATACCAAAAAACCTCAATATGTGGAAAAATATTTATTAAACATTTTAATACAATATTCAACTGTAGAAAAATCAAGTGATGTATATGCAGAGTTTTCTGGCAGGCATCTCAGACAGGGGATGTGCTGAAATGGATTTAGTTTACACTGAAGTTCAAAACATTCTCATCTATTATTTTACAAAGACTTATTTAGAAAAAATGTACAATATCAATATCTGTCAGAGCTGTTAACAAAATTCTAAAAATAAAAACATTTCCTTCCAGTGTTTTCAGACACTATATACAAGAAACGTAAAAATGAAGGCTACCTTCAGTTTAACGCCTAACTTCTGAAATTATTTGGATATGGCCAGTGTCTAAAGTTTTATAATACCCATTTAATAACTTGTTATAACTATTGTTCGCTTATGTGTTTATTCACAGATTCAGGCAAGCTTTTGTAAGCCAGTACTACTCTTTGGTCAACTGCTTGCTCGATTCCAAAGTTGGTTTTTTTTTTCTACTTTTTAAAGGAAATATCCACAAATTACTTTTAATATTGGTTCTCCCTATACGCCAATCAATAAAGAACATAATTTCCTGGTTTCTGACGTGTAAAGCCTATATAATATTTCAGAGTACCAGAAAGATATTTAGATGAAATTTTACATGACAAATTGCATAATCTACTAAACATTCCTGAAAAATTAAAAATTGTCATCTACTATCAAAATAATAATCTGCTTACAAGTATTCCATCCTGTTTTTAAACTCCCTTAAAAAACCAGCTGTTTGAAATGTTAAGTAGTTTTGCTTTGATGGAAAGCATTTGATTTGACAGGAATTTCTACATTAATTATCAGGGGAGAAACATGTCCTGAATTTGTCCAATGGACTTCTGAATGCAAAATAAATCCACCAAGTAATTTTTCTAGTCCGTCAGTATTTTCAAGCCATGATATCACTAGATGAGTTCTGTATCTCTAAATTTAGTCATACAATCTGATTACGCAAGACAGAAAAGGCAGATCTGGGCAGTGTAATCTGACAGTAAATTTAGCCAGATACATGAGAGCCTTTGAAAACACAGACCCAGCTAATAAGCATGTAACAACTTTGTTATCCAACAGGGCTGCCTTAAAAATCATCGTGATCTAGAAATGTCAATATTCGTTATACAATTTTACGCTGCCTTACTTTCATGGCTTGACTTTAATTTTAGTGATAATCATTACACGGTCACATTCGTAACTCCGTCAAAATCCATAGTAACTGGTACACACAGCAGTTACCTTAGTATGGTTAACAGGAAGAGTTCTGTCTACATGTACATATCAGTGCAAAATCAAAGAAATGTCTAAAAATGGACGACCTCCTTCTCGAACTGGCTTACTGAGAGTGGTTACACGTGCTTGCATAAAGTAGTCTGAGAGGAAGTTTACTAAAGAGTTCTTTTTCCCTATCACTGCTGACATCATTTATTTTAACACAGAAATTAACAAAGCAGCATCATTCTGACTCTACTTCTAAGTAAAACTCACCAGTTCAGACTGATCTCATTGCTGCCTTTCTGAAGGACAGATGGATACTAGATTGCTTCCATCAGCCTGAGCCAAGCAACCTCCAGTGAAAAGCTTAGGCCTTCTGCTTGCACTCAGATCACAAGGCTGTATGCCAGGAAAGTAGTAAATATATCAAAGCGTAATTCCCATTCACATTAATATACAAATTATAACTTCATACATACAGGCTGAATTCCTAAGAAAGGAACAAAGATTTTTTTATATGGTCTCTGATCTCCCAAACCCCCCAAAACTGGATTCTTACTGGATTACTTCCTATTAGCAACACACCACTACACAACATCTTCAGCAACTGTTGTGTCAAAAATTCGGTAATGAACTTGATGTTTCATCGCATCTCTGACATTATAGGACTTGATAAAGCATTCCAGCCATGGCAAGTCATCTACAAACAAAACCCAAATTATAGTTTAATGTTAATTTCTAACTTTTATAGGGGAGAAGTATAACCTGAGCAGGATCTTAACTAGGATATCTAAATGCATACAACAGGTAATAGGAATAAAAATGAATTTCTAATTTTGAAATTCCAATTTGTATCTTAAAATTTCCCACACCATCTGAAATGGTGTTCAGTGACAATCTTCCAAGCCTTGTCCTCCCCGCCCTGGCACCCCCCTGAAACACTTGGTACCAGTAGCTGCGCCACAGTATAGCACATGTAAAGATTTCCCAATAATAAAAACTCATCGCCATGTGTCTCAATAACACAATTTAATTGGTCCCAAAAGGAACATCCTTTATACCCTTTACAATAGGGCCACTTTTTGTAAGTATGGTAAAGACTCCAGTGTGGCTGTGGTGGTCACTGAGAGCCATGTACTTAGAGGGAGTACACTCCGGAGATCGGAGCTCGGCGAGACATGTAGCTACCTTGGACATGTGCAGTTTAGGCAGAGCTCCTTTCTGACACAACGGAAATACTGCATAAAAACCTCTGTGACTGGATTTGGATTAAGTTTTTGCTAAATTTCCATGGATGTTTCCTGTAGCAAGGGATGCTCTAAAACAACACGTGCATTCAAAAGTAGCATCTCACCCAAAACATGTGCCATACGCTGAATTCCCTTTCAGTTTTCCCTAATGTGCTGAGAAATTCAGTATGAGGGTGTTCTGGTTAACTTCCACATGAATACAAATGACATGTTAGCGCCTGCACAGACATGCTGTATTCACACATCACTGCATGTTACATGAGAATTTACTGAACCATTACTTTTCTTTCTCAAAAGGGAGTTCTACTATTACAGAAATGTATCAAAACAAATTAATTGGAACTCTCCTGACAGGCTCCTGCATTTCTCTGTTCTGAGTTTTGCCCATGTGTAAGTTGAATTCTAAGACTGCATATGCAGTAGCAGATTGAAAGACCCTTTCCCTTCCCATCCCCCTTTTAAAATAATGGCAAGCTGACCTAATTTTCTTCCTGGAGGACAAATCGTATTCATGGTCATCTGCATCTTTTGCTGAAGAAAATTATTAGTTAAGATTTCGGAGGCAGGAATTTGGAAAAACTTTTCCTGGAAGAGAACAGAAAAATATGAGGTGTTACAATCGGGTAAGAAGTCATTAGCCAGAACCCTGACTGCATGTTCTTTTATAATTTAAGGAACTTAGAATTATCCAGATAGGTAATACAACAGGAGAACAATTTTATTTCTAAAACTGTTCAGATACAGAAAAAAAACCCCAAACTGTCTGAAAAAATTAAGGCTGTATGTCAGCACCCCTGAGTATTCAGGGTCTACAGCCACCCAGAAAGCACATGTAGGTCTGCATATATAACTGGCAGCTATTCCTCATAGACCTCCATCACCAGTGTGATCCTCAGCAGTCATCCTCAACAGTCCATCACTGCAGTGAGCAGAACATTTTGAGAGGAACAAAGTCACTTGAAAACAAAGGGGCACTGCAACCTGGCTTCATACAAGTGGAACGCCCTCGGTTTGAGTGTCATTTTTTAATTGGAGAAAAGGAGAAAGGCTTATACTGTGGGACACATTTCTGAATGGAGGAGTAAAATAAAGAATGGAACACTGAAATGTTAAATAAACCTCTTCTGTGTATTTTTAAACCATACGGAGTATGCATGACTGACAAAACTCCCATTTTATTATTTCCCAGTTTGGTACCTGATTTTGTATCTCTAAAGGCTCATTATCTTACACCTTCTCAAAGTGAGCTAAGGTTTTTGATGGCAATTTCTCCTTTTTCTTAGAAGATACAAATACAGAATAATCTGCCTTTGTTTAATTTTTGTATGACACGTTTAATGGAAGCGATCACAAGTTAGCGGATAATCCAGCAGCGAAACTGACAGAGACAACAACATTTTCCTCTCATTCTTCCAATTCTTCTGACTACAAAATTTTTCCATTTTTTCCTTCAGTAACTTTTCCTATAAAGAGGAAAGAAAAGAACTGAGAGCGTTCCTTCATGAGTGTGACTGGAAGCTAGTGCAAAGTTGCACTTCAAAGCAGCCCAGTTCCTTCTCAGGTGGTGCTGAAAGACCCAAATTTAGGCTTGGAAGGTACTGGCTTGTCTTTGAAGTACCACCAGCGGGAATGCTAGCAGCTGGCAGGCACTTCAGAAGAAATTGTGGGTTTTTTTTTCCTGCAGCTAAGCTATAGTACCGAGCAGTATCTGATAAGAATCTGAGCTACCCTGAAGTAGAGATTTTTGGAATTCTGCCTTGAGAGGTGGTTTGAAATCTTTCCCCCCACCTTCCATTTGCAGTTTAGTTTCTCGATATGAAAAGGAAAAAAATACAGTAGAAGGAAAAGATGACTAGCTGAAATGGGGATTGCAGTCTTTGTCCTCCTTTGCTGCTAATACACTGTGTATTTTAAGAAAACACACATTTTTTCCAATATTATTTTTACTCATAGGCTTAAATTTAATCAAGGAAGAGTATTCCCTTCAAAGTTATTTAGTACAATGGTAGAAAATATGCAGATATATACACATTAAATAGCATTGCTGTGGAAAGAAATCCCACTAAATTGTTTCTGTGTCCCATTTTGGACAAAGCTATAACTCTGAAGTGCCACTACACTGACTATTTTCCTCTGGGGTATAAAGATTACTCCAAATATGTATTGAGAGAATCCTGATATTCCCAGCTGTGAACTGCTGGAATAAGAAAACACACAAATGCACTTACAGAAGGACAAAAGGTACAATGAAATACTAATCTATTTTAGATTATAACTCTCCTCTTTACCAAGTTCTCACTTTTTTATTATTTTCCTTTTTCAAAATGATTGACATACCATCTCAAAATTTAGGTAGCAACTAAAATGGCTGTGTGCATGTGTGTGTAAAAAACAAAACAACACAAACAAACCCAAAAGGTAAACACCCGCAAAGTACACAGCAACAGATATTTCTCCTGCACACAAAAATACATGTAAATGAGTAAATTCACTAAGGAGGGCACTAGACATGTACAATTCGTCTTCAGCCCTAAACTGGAGATGTACGAAGCAATGACCAGCTCTTGCCAGTCAGAAATCCTCCACCTTCAGCATCACGAAAAATTCTTACTCAAGCCATCTTTGTGCATCAAACTGCTAATCTAATAATAAAGCTTATGAATTAGACTAAAAAGGAAATAAATAAAAAACCTGAGAAGTAAATGGCAGTTTACTGTCAAAATGGAAGATGTCTGAAGTGGATTCTGCAGGGGGTTGCCTAAGTCTGGTGATTTTGACATTTTTTCATTAGTGACATCCTTTATGGAACAGCAAACAGGCCCACTATGTTTACAGACCAAATCAGTCTGGGGGAATTGCAAGTATACAGGGGTAAAGAATCAGAATTAATTTTTTACAAACTTGGGAGTTAGTAGGACAAAAAAACCCACCCCCCCCCCCCCACTTTCCACCAGATACATGTATAAAATACTGCTTTTAAGCAAGCCAAATCAACTGCTCAGAAAAGAATGAGGAATAATTTCTTAAAGCCGAGGTTCTACTCATAGGTGAAGGGATTATACCGTGAATCAAGGAATTAAGTGATCACCATACTGGTTTATACATATAGGAGCATTAACTGGCAATGCCTTATGCTTTTCTAGCACTTCAAGGAAGATGTGGGCCACCTAGAAGAATTCAGAACAACAGTAAGGATGGTCAGAGTTTTCAAATAACTCTGATATGGAAGAAAAAACTGATATGAAAAAAACCTCTTATATGGAAGAAGATAGAATGAATGATGGTTTTTTAGCCTTCAGAAGGTAAAATCATTATACAGTGTGTAGAGACAGGAAAACCACCTGTTCTTCAGTGTCTCAGGTAGCAGGAATGGTCTTAAATTGCTTCAGAGAAAAGTGAAGATAGGTAATTCTAAGGTTAGAAAATTAGTTGAATGAACTGCTTCTGAAATCAAAGACAAATATCTGTATAGCTATAGCTTAGTACCACCTAGGTTCAGAGATAGGAAGGCCTCTTCTACCCCATGGTCATATGAAACAAAAATCAGAGTTACTGAATGGATAGATTCTACTGGCAGTTAAAAAAAAGATAATGAGATTTTGAACCAATCCAGACATTACCTGCATAAATCTTGAAACACTCCCATCAATCACATAGCCTTCAGGCTGCATAATTTAACATTGCCAATAAAAGAGAATTTCAGCCATGGAAATGTATAAAAGTCTATGGAAATACCAAATAATCTACCTACAAGCTTCAGTTTTGTCTTTATGCTTTGATATTCCATACTTCAATATTTTATTGAAAAAAATTGCTATAAATTACATTCTTTGCATCTTCATTGATGGACAGTATTCGTAACATTACAGCACTTGTAACTGTCCCCACAAAACACTGCAAGTAACATAGAACGAATATTTCTATACCTACATTTACTATTTTAAAAACAAATAAAATCCCGACTGAGATAAATCTTTAGACTCTACCTTTGCCTAGATTTACTTACATAATCAAAAAGGTATGCATTTAGTGCTCCTGTTCCATCAACCAGTGTAAACTTCATAATAAAAACATACTGGAGCAGCTCAATACCTAAAACTGAAGAAAAAAAAAAAAAATTATCTGTTCCTTAGAGTGAATAGGCAAGACAAACCATAACAACTGAAGCTGACAATATCCCTCCTTTAATAGTAACTGACTTTGAATACTGTCATTAGAAGTATAAATTGAGAGGCCAAAAAACAGAGGCTCTGAAAAACAAAATGTGGTTCGTATTTTCAGAGTGCATTACAACTTGCCTAGAAATACTTTACTAGATGAGTCTATAAAAATGCAGAGAGATTTTAAAGTACTTATTCTCATCCTAGTAAAAGAAATGCTAATATTTGCTTAGATGTTAGATCCTACCTTGGTAGGATCCTCCCACTCCTGTTCTTTTATCAATGGAAGATTAAAGGAGACTTGCTTTTAATTCAGTGATAATAAGAAAGCATTCCACCTGAAAACGTATCTTCTGAGGAAAACAATTTGTTTCATACGATGTAGTAAAAGCTACCAGGAAAAGTCTTATTCAGAAAAACTTTGCTGGTGGTTCTGAAAATATTCCAGCGTAAGTAAATGACTATAGTAATTCTCTCACTGGCAGCAGTAACTGTTATGCTGCAAACATAAAATATCTTAAATGTACAAAGTTACTGCAACTCTGCATCAGTCTTTTCTGGCTACATCTGCTTAAATTGGCTAGTCATTTTATGTTCAACTGATCTATTTGCAGGTTAGTCTGAAAATATGGATGATAAAAGAATAATATACATAAAGTAGTTTAAATGCCAGAAAGAATTTAATAAATATTGTTTATGTTTTGAGTATTAAATGTCAACTGCAGGTGCTGTAACACTGCCAGTTATGTATTACTTTATTGAATAGAATATAATTATGACAGTTTATTTGAAAGAACCATTGTATTGCTTGAATAGCTTTTTTTTTTCTCTTTTATAAAGTCTTTACCAAGCTTAGATACTGCTAGATATTCCAACTTAATATGTTGGAACATGAACTGATAAACATCAATATATTATTTTTCCTTAATGTGTTGTGAAGTTTTAAGCTCCGATTTACCTCCAGCATTTGAATGTGTTGACTACATAAAGTAACACAAGGAAAACACAAAGCATGCAACACACATATACATTATGGTATAATTCCTTTCATCTGAATATTATTTCTTGCCGACTCTCTAGAATATGCTTAGCATGGATAAGGCTTACAGAAGATAAAAGTCTAACTTGTACTCATCATTAAATAACACTTTCTTTAGCTCAGGTCAGAAAAAATATCTTCAAGAAGAAAAGCAGGACTAACTTCTAGGACTGCAAGCATGTACACGGTTTAAAAATGATATCTACAACCAAAAATCCATCACAACTGTACTATCTGTATTTGATGCATGTTACTAGTGACACCTATGGTAGAAGAAACTGTTCAACCTATAAAATCCTTTAATTCATACTGTAATGTTTTCAAAAGTAATTATGTTATTTCAACTGGTAAAAGGTGAATAAATTTTACAGCTTTATACCCAAGCATAACCATAAATTACATGCTTTCTGTACAAAACTGCAACCCAGAAACCAAACTATTTCATATAAACACCTCAGAATCAAGGCAGAAAAGTATTTCAGGACAATATGATGTCAGCTGACCTTGTGCTATTTCAGCTGGTTCCCATGATGGTCGTTGTTCTGCTGCAATGGAACTTAGACTCTTGATAGGCTTTGGAGTTGAACACTGCTTGCACCTAGCATTTAAAACAAGACACTGAAGCTAACCAAATACTGATTTATTTATACTAGAAACTTTCTGCACAGAAGAAAAAAATAAATCTGATTTTCTTACTCAGTGGGAGTGCAAAAGTATTTCTGTTGCTGTTTAAAATAATTATTACACCAGACACACAAGCTTTAGGCCACATCAAAACCCTTAATGCTGCTTTTGAATTATCCCCAAGAAGAAATAAATCATTTTGGGTCTGGAAAAGATCATTTCAGTAAATAGACAGGAGGAAAACTGTATATTAAAGTTCAGGGAGTTGGGGTTGTTCAGCCTGGAGAACAGAGTGCTCTGGGGAGACCTTATTGCAGCCTTTCAATATATAAAGGGGGCTTATAAGCAAGACAGAGAGTCTTTTTACCAAGGCCTGTAGTGACAGGACAAGGGGCAATGGTTTTACACCGAAAGAGGGTCAAATTTAGATTGTACGGAAGGACAAAATTTTTTACAATGAGGGTGATGAAACACTGGAACAGGTTGCCCAGAGATGTTGTGGATGTCCCATCACTGGAGGTGTTCAAGGTCGAGTCAGATGGAGCTTTGAGCAACCTGATCTAGTGGAAGATGTCCCTGCCCATAGCAGGGGGCTGGAGTAGAAGATCTTTAAAGGTCCCTTCCAGCCCAAACCATTCTATGGTTCTAAGATCACTACATTGCTAAACATATGAATATATGTCACTACTTTGTTGTTTAGCAATACAAACATCTCACTTTGTAAAAGCAGGAATGAATCTGAACTTGTAGCATGCTCTAAAAACACAACAGGCTTACAAGAGAAATTTTGCTTTACCTACATTAAAAATACTAACTATGAGTTATTAAAACAATCTCTTTTATTACTGGTGTGTTTACACAAGTAATTATGAATTTTACATGACATAGTAAGCAAATGCTGCAAGTGGACAAAAATGTTGAAGAACTGTTTTCAAAGTTGTTCTCATTTGCCTCAGAAATAAAATTACAGAACAACTATTTTTTCCAAATTAAGCTTCTGTGCTAGTATACTACAGTTAGAACTTAAACCAGACATTTATTATCTTTTAGAATTACATGCAAAACATGCCATAAAAATCAATAGCACTAGTTCTGCTCAAGTGATATAAAGCCAAGCTCAGTGATGCTACTTTTTTCTTAAAAAAAACCCCAAACACCAATAAAGTAACTTAGCTGTGAATTTTGTTTTTATATGCAAGTGTATGTATGTTTATTTTTATATATATGAATATACATGCATATGCACACACATAAATATTTATAGATATCCAAGCTCATTTCTACAGCAAAAATAACATTGCTTTTAATTCTACTACACAGAATCTTTGATTTTAGACTTTGCTAAGTATATGCTACTGATAAAAGCACATGGAACTAAGCTCTGAAATGTCAACATCCTTGTGAGGTTCCTTACTAAATACCTTATAAACAGTGATGCAGTATCTTATAGAGCATTGGCTTTGCAGTACAACCATTTAAACAGAGAGCAACGTCTGAAGGGGAGTTGTGTGTAGCTGGGGAAATATATGGATTATGAAAGTGCAAGGGGAAATACTTTGTACTGGTGAAGATCCAGTCCCAGTAGGAATACTCACACATTGCCTTTATTTAAAAACCCTATGGACAGCCGTATCTGGAAAGGTCAAAACAATATATGGCAAAGAGAAATAATTAACTGTATTCATTTTATGAGGCCTTTATGGGAAACTTTAGGGTTCATGTGATATTTCTGCATGGAATTTTTTTTTTCTGCATGGAATTTTTTTTTTCTGCCTACAGGACTGAAGTAGTGCAACACAGCACCCTGCTTGAACTTACTAGGACTGCTGAGAGGAAGGACTCAATAGCCTGCATGAAGTAGGCTGGTATTTCTGAGCTTGGTAACTGCACACTGCTGTGCAGTACTGGGAGAACATACCGCTGCTAGCTCTCATTGAGCAGGAACACAGTAAGGCATGGCATAGCACAGATACCAGACCTAGATGTGTGTACTATATTCCATAGCCTTGGAACTATGGAATTCAGAAACCCATTGAAGTTGTCTCTACAGTGACTGAAATGCACACATAGGTAAGGCGCTTTGCAGTGTTGTGGATCTCAATAAACGGCAAATGGCAAGGAAAGGCTGTCTAAAATCTCTTATTTCTTCCAAAACCCAAGCTTTCCCAAAGCTAGGAATGAAAGAGAGGATGAGATGTGGATTGACAGCCTGAAATAATTTTCTGTGTCTCTATTTAAATACTATCCATGTATATTGTATCTGTACAAAAAAACCAGCATACAGTTTTAAAGCAACATATGTTTTGACTTTAGTCTAACGAGTAAGACCAGAAAATAGCATTTTCTAGCCAGAAAACGGAAGATCTGGAGCAAAAGTGGAAGATTTAGGCGTTTTACAGCCTAAAGAGACTCATATATGCATTCCTGTCTCTGTAGTATACTGCCCTACCCACACACCACAGCAAGACTCAACATCGGGTCCAGTGTAATTAAGGGCATAAGAATTATAATGCAATATAAAGCCCAACTGCAGTTGAGTCCTTTGATACGAGGTAGTAATATGGCATTTCATCCCTCATTTCAGTCCTGCTGATCATGTTATTTATTTTGCATCATAGAATCTTTGGGTAAGTTATCCCTTGAGTACTGCAGTTTGAATTACTGACAAAAACGACATCTATCCATTACCGCAACTACTAAAATATCAACAAATACTTTTAACCTACCCATAATATTTTATGCTTCCTTGTAAAAGAAAAGGTGCTGAAAGATCTAATAATTCAAGGTCGTCTTTATTGGATCTCACAGGAATAACACATTTAAATCTTTTTGTAAGCTTCCAGACTTCTTTTAGTGTTCCACCTATTAAAAACAGAAAAACATGGTTTTTTAAACTGTAATAAAGAATATATTGAAAAACTTGCATTTCTTGGCTGATTAGATGTTGATTTCAGGACCTTCAATAAAAATTGAGACCCACCATGGAAAACTAAAAAAATGGTCCATAACCTTCTCATTCTTACTCAATAAGAGACTCAATAAAGAATCAAAGATGGACATTTATCAGAGCAGATGCCTTAGTATCGTCTTCAGTATCTTCAGTTATTACTGTAACCATTACATTGTATTTAGTTGTCATCACTTTCATATAATTTCTTCTATGATTTTACTAGCTATTTTCTTGGGGGAGGGGAACCCACAAAAAAGAATAAACTGACTTTTTGCAATTGCTCCTAAGTAACTGGTTTTTTTCAGCTTTTAAGTGGCAAAAATCTATATCATCTATTAAGTGGCCAGCAGTTTATGAAAAAGTAGTTATTCTACCATGTCATAATTGACATGAAGTAGGAAATGCAGAACCACCAAACTTCATACTAATTTGAGTGCTACTAAACTGAGGCCACACTAGGAACACAGCAGAAATTTAATATATTACAGCTGGAACCCTGAGATCTTCCAATTCTAGTGACAGAAACAAGCTATTTCAAATTTATTATAAATCATGGGATAATCTACCTTCAGTCTCTGTAGTATGGACTGCAGAACTGATTATGGGATCTTTCTGACATTTCACCAATTCATTGAAATGTGGTATATGTATTAATGTAACATATAGAGAACAGTTATTTGGTAATAGTTCAGTTAAAATGTATGGTTTAAACTGCTCATGAACAAAAATAAAAAAGGTAGCAAACCGTTTTAAAGTAAATATATTCTACATCTATGTTTACCGCTAACTGTAACTAATATGTTTCAAAGACTTTATGACAAGCAATTACGACATTGGATTGTAATGTATTTATTGCATATATTTGTTACTTCTATTGCAGAGGTAAGAAGAAAGAGAAGAAAATAAAATCCATAAAATTGCATTATTACTGATGATCAGGAAATGCACAACAACATGTAACCTCCTCAGTGAGCTGAACTTCTAGTAAAACAAAAACAAAAACAGAGGCACAGATATTTGAAATGCCTTCCCAAAAGGTTAGAGAACACAGGTCCTCCAAGTACTGTGACACAGATAAAGCCTCTCGTATACATTTGAACTCTCATTCAAGGGATTAACATGCAAAATTCAGGGTAGTTTTAAATGACACTGTTAAAAGGTCTCCAGAATTTGAACTTCGCTGTAATACAAAGTTACACTGGGCAAATGTATTCCAGCTTCTAAGAGACTGGCGTAAAACACAGAGAATGACCAGGGGTTGACAATGACACGAATCACAGTGATTTCATGTACAAATAATGAGGATATGCAAGGAGCATTAATCTACTTGTTAACTGTAACGTTTCACTCTTCAGTTCAACTAATCTGTAGCTCTGGTTATGGATTCCCCTCACTCCCTATGGGGGGTCACGTAAAATTCTGTCCATTATCCAACTATTTCCTCAATTCCAGCCTAACAGATGCCAAACACTCAAAAAGAAGTTCTTGCTTCAGCATAATGTCTATGGGGAAGAATAGCATATAGTGTTGTAGAAATCTAAATTGCTTGTGTTTAACAAACAAGTAGAATAGTAGCATCTAGACCTCCTCTGTCTAATAAATGTTACAGTGTGTTTGGCCTTTGAGGGTTGTCTGTATCTGGAAAAGTGCTGGGAAGATTTCTAGGGTGACTTCAAAATCTCCACCTCCAAAAACTTAATGATAAAAATTAAAATAGCATGTAGCTTTGGCAAGGTTCATGATTCATGTTCTGGGAAAAAAGTGTTAAAACACTGATTATGACTTTTCCTTGTGCTCCAACACGAAGTACATATATCCACATACACACATACTTAGCTGCTGGCACTTTAATACCTGAAAAAAGATGTACCAAGTTATATAGTTCAGTTATTTTAGGAAAACAGAGTAGAAACAGATTCTTTTTTCTTTTGTTTTCACAAAGATAAGGTTAGATTGCAAAAAAAAATCAGTTTGGAACGTGTCAGAAATAAAGCAGCTATTAGATCTAGTTGAATATAAAACAAAGCAGAAATCAGAAGGGGTTTTGTCATTGACCCTTACACAAAGGACCACCCGACTTACATTTGCTTAATCACACCACTTCCTGAGCACAATTGAAGACACTGTTTTAAACTCAGAATGGTACTATACGCAATTACTTGTTACTTTTATTCTATTCAAAACATTCTTTATTAGTATTATTGCTAAATTGCTTTGTTTAAAGATCAGTGACTATTTCTCTTCCCTGAGGAAATCTGATAAAAACCAAACAAAAAAAATCTCATGCTGCAAGAAGCTCTATTAATCTGAAACAACACTGACATCCAGAGGCTGACAAAGTTAATTGTAGGTTTGTATTATTAGAAGCCTTCCAAAACTTTTCCACATTAAGATTAAAAATATGTGTTTTTAGAAAACTCAGTGAATTTTCAAATCAGAACTGAAAAATCAGTAAGCACAGCTAGAAAAAAAAACTTATTCAGATGTTAATTTTAGCAGAATCAACACTAACCTTATTGGCACAGTTGTAAAATAGACAGAAACACCTTACAAGACCTTCACAGGTGACTTTTTCCTGTTTGCGCAAGAGTAACTTAAAGTTCCAGCCCAGTTTTTCTTTTCTTTGAAGATGCTTTTATGATCATCACTACTTACACTGGATACAACTTCAACATACCTTAACTTTGTAGATACTCAGAGTGGACACTGCCATAAGAAGTGGTGTATTTGCAATTTATCTTACCTTCTATCATAAGCAATGTATCTTCAGGCTGTTGAAGCATTTCGTCATGCTTTACAAAATGGATAGCTATTTTCCTTTGTTTCTGGTCTTGTGTAGTCCACACTACGGAATCATACCAGGATGTATTCTGTAATTCTGGGTTTGGGGCAGTAACAGCAGAGCCTCGTAAAATACAGTCAAAGTCATCTCCATCTGGAACTTCTTGCCTAAAACGATTTCCAAAATTAATAAGTAAATTCTAACAGCTTCTCCTTAGGCAGCCTAACAATGAGGACAACAGTACTCCAAATAAATATTAAAATATACACAGGAAAAATAACTTTGTTGTTATATCAATTTAAACATTTAGAGCTGTATAGCAAATTATGACAGGATAATTCTGCAGGAGCAATATAGTTTCATATACATCCTGTAAAGGGAAAATCTGCGACTCTGTACCACACAGTTTCTTTCCTATCCTGCTAGAGTGCACCATTCATGCATTTCCAGTTGTCATTCACAAGAGAAGTAAGGAAGGCCACTCGAATTTTACCAACATTACCAACAGGCAAAAAGCCAGTGGTTGGCACACAGATTAAAAATGCTTTAAAAATATTTTCTCCCAAGCAAGACAGACCTGCTGCCTTCAGGTGGAATATGAACCGTGACAAAAAAAACAATGAAAAAAAGAAAAAAAGAAGGCAAAAGCCTGGGCTATGTCATCAAACACTGAAAGAAAGTAGGTTCCAAGCTTCTGAGTGGAGTTAAAGAAAAAATACCATCAACTTCTGCAGATTATTCTGAAGATTTCACTTTCAAACCCAAGAGCATCTGCTACCACCAGTGAATAGAACAATTCCTGCCTATGACAACAAACTTTGATACTCTTATGCTATGACTGTAGAACTGGCACACAAGAAGTCTTCCTGAACCTGAACTTTCATTTCATGAACACAGTGCTATTCAATGAACTCGTTCCACCTGTGCTCCTGGATTACTATTTTTAATGCAAAAGCAATGGACCTAACACAACAGGTCATCTTTCCAGATATACCCATTAAACTCTTCCAGCCTTTACAGCCTGCCTGTAGATTTCCCACAGAGGCATGAATGGAATGAATTGTTTTTGAACTAAGCTACACGCAAGGGAAAGCACTGCAAGTAGTCCCATCACTGCAGTAGGATGGTGGTAGTAGTAGTAGGAAATATGCTAACTAAAGCCTCACAAATCTACCCAGTTCAAAGTCTGCCCTAATTCTGTGGCAAAGAGAAGGCAGCAATATGTGTAACAGGAGGAGACCCAAATGAATAGAAATGAAGACATCAGCAAGTCAAGAATATATAAAAAGGCTATAAGAGTAATAGAAAATTGTGCAATAAGGATAAAGTTCACAAGGAACAAACAACATCCTATCAACTGTAACTGCAATACAGAGTTGGCAAATATATCAAAAAAGTGAAAAAAGTGGCAGAGATAGTTGGTAATTATAGCCTTTTTATACTTGACAATAAACATCATGTACTTGTATGTTGTGAAGATGATGAAGCACTTCTTGCATTAGTAACCAAGAGAATGTTGTAACAACATCTGATAAGGACCAATATCGTTAAAGCTGTAAGCGTGCTACTTTGCATCCAAAGGCTGTAAGAGAAGGATAACAGGGGCGTTTTCTTGCCTCAGTGATGTTTGTACCTAATAAATCCTGATTGTGCAAAGAATTTCAAAAGGCTAGGAGAATGCTAATGTGCCATCATTTAAAGAAAGCAATAGTTTACACCAGTAGCAATTAAGCTCTTTGCCTGGGACTGATCCTTGGCTAAAGTCAGGCAAAAAAAAAGTGACACAGTATTCACATGATTGTGAATAGCACTGTAATGCATGCCACTCGGTAGTTTCATTAGAAATAGGCCATTTCAAACAAACTTTGTTTCATTTTTAGATAAACAAACACCAGAAATGGTATATGATTATTTGACTAAGCATTATTTGATACAACGACAAATGGCATTAAAGGGGAAATAACAATAA